>NW_023597055.1:2223116-2350138 GCF_011947565.3 Pollicipes pollicipes
TATCCTGTTATCGGATTTTGTCAACAGTTCGGACAATTGAGTGGCAAATGAAGTTACGACTAGTTGCTGGTGGCACTCGCTGTCATGATGAGATTTTGCTCTCGTGCCGTGCACTGTTATCTCACCGGTAAGGAAAACCGGGGCACGTTACCTGTGACCTAAATTCTTTTGAATTTTCTGTTTTTTACGTAAGTTGCTCAGAGGAACATCATTCACATAGATAAGACAGTAGCATTAGCCTTATTCCTTGGAGAAAAGCCAGGAGAATGGAGATATAGTTGGGTCGATATGTCGGCAACATGCCTTTATCGGAACAATGGCAGAAGCAACTTCTGCTATTGTTTCGATAGAGGCATGTTACCGAAATATCAACCCAATTATATATCCATTCTCCAGTTAAATCTCCACTGAAAAGCATCTTCTGTTAGTGTTTCCATAAAGGTATGTGGCCGAAATAGCAACCAACTATATCTCCATTCTCCTGGTTTTTCTCCGAGGAATAAGGCTAATGCTACCGTCTTACCTATGTCTGGTTTTTAATTGTTTCGCATCACGTGTATCAAGGCATTCCTGGGGAAGTTGAAGGTCATATTTTCTGTTGTAAATTTGTGGGAGCCGCCAGGCATCCACCTACCATGACGTGTAACATACCTGGCATATACGGCAGCATCATGTTTCAAAACCTTGCCTTATGCTGTCGTATGTCACAGTGTGTCGGTATGTTTCAAGTTTTCAGCTGCTTAATTTCGAGTAGCTCGGGCCACACCCATCGGCCACACCCAGGCGGGCGTCTCTTTGTCAGACTGCATAATTGTTAGAGAATAGTATCAGGTAGTAAAACTCATCTCCGTTGCAGTAAACCGGGCAGTAGAAAATACCGTAATCAAATCCCTATATATTGGACTGGCAGTCTATTCGGGTGCACAAAGACGCCCGTTCGCTTCGGCGCTCTGCGGCTGCAAGCGACTACAGATAAGGCTTCTGCCCACAAAATATGGACTCAATTGCGACACGTCCCCTTTATCACGGGCGCCTGCTAGAGCATAACTCATACAGCACGCCGGGGAGAATATCGCAAGGCCGCCGAACAGCCTCCCTCGCGCGGCGATCCACCAAGGCCGCCGCCTCCCCTCCCGCCCGCCTGGCTTGCAGCGCGCGACGCGCCGCCTTCCCTCCCCCTCCTCCCACACCTACGCTGGGAGCCGGGCCGTGCGACAGAGAAGTGAGATCCCGCGGCGGCGGCGGCGGCGGCGGCAGGCCGGCGGCCCGTGCCTGGACGCGCGGCGCGGGGGCGGCGCCGGCCGGCCGTCCGGACACAGCGGCCGTCGGCGCTGGCGGCCTTCACGCGCACCGTGCCATAGCACGGCTGAGCGCCACCGGCCGGCGGCGCTCCGCCGTCGGCGTCAGCCCCTTCCCCTCCCCGGGTTGGAGAAGGATGGCGGTGCGTCTTCGGAGGGCGACGGGCGTCGGGCGGGGCGAGAGGCCCCTGGCGCACCGCCGCCGTGGTGGAAGGGCGCCGGGTAGCGGTAGCGCCGAGTCCGAGATGCGTGGTGAGGGGTCGTTTACGCGAACGACGCTGGAGGACGAGCTCATCCGGGGGTAAATGCGTTGCATTGGAAGGCATGCTACGATTCGGAGCTAACGACGTGTGACGTAGATACGAGGACAAATTGTGGAAGGAATGCGTGTTTTTCCTGTTTCGAGGCAATGATTGCACACTGTCTGGCCTGCATGGCACACTGCGTCCAATAGCCGCGCGCTGCGAGACGCGAGCTGGCGCCAGACACGCCCCGGCCACTGCCGTCGGGCCGCGGCTGCCCTCCCCTCTCCTCTCAGGCCCACTCATCACACCCCGTCCACTCCGCCCACCCGGCCCCGTTAGCCCGCCCAGCCCGCTCGGCCGTCTCGGCCGTCTCTGATGCCCGTCTGGCCGTCTCGGCCGTCTCTGACGCCCGTCTGGCCGTCTCGGCTCACTGAGCTGGCATTAGGTCAGCGGCGGCCGGCTGTCGTGTTGTTCCAGCACCCCGGCCGGCCGCGCGCCGCCCTGACGTCACGGGGCGTGGGTGGCCACCCCCTCCCCGGCGGACGGCCCCTCCCCCTCCTCGCCGCCCGCCCCGCCCGCCCGCTCCGCGCCGCGCCGAGCCGGACCGGGCAGTCGCCGGGCCGACACGAGCACAGGTGGGCGCCAGAGGGGTCCGAACGTCAGGCGCGCGCGCGAACGACCGGCGCGCCACGCTACACTTCCGCGTGGCTTGGGATCGATTGGTGAGTGCGCCGGCGGGGGAGGGGGCGTCGCGGGTCGGCACGGTGCTAACCGTGCGTGCTGAGTGGTGCGTCACCGGACCGGTGCCTGCGGCGAGCGAGCGGGAGCTGTGTGTTAGCAGCGCGCGGCTGGACCCCGGTCGGGATCATGTCCGGCAGACGGCGTGTGCGGTTCGCGTCTTCGACCGTCGGGCGGTGTGGTTCGGAGGGGACGGCACGCCTTCCTGCGGGGAGCGCTGCTCTGTCCCCGGGGACCAGGGGACGCGAGGAGTCCGCGCCACGCGCCAGATTGTGTTATGCAAACTTGACCGGCGCACCATCAGATCGCTGATACCGCCCTGTTGACGGACGGTTTGCTTGGGGTCCTAGGACCGGTATTAAGCCCTGGGGACGCGGTTTCTCCACACCTGAGCGTCATTGCCTGACGGTATAAGGACAGCTGGCCGTGCGGTGTCCTGCCGCGCGCGCAAGCGCCGCCCGAGAGCCGCATTACCATACAACAGGTGTCCGTCTCACTGGACATGGTCCGCCACTAAGCGAACGTGTGTCTGCAATCGCGGCAGTTTGGAGCGGCGCCGAAGGCCGTGTTGCTGGGTAATGCCGGCTCCTGTTGCCGCGGCGACGGCGCGCCCGCACGCCGTCGCCGGTGGTCTCGAGCTCCAGCTGAAGTCCGGCCGGCTGTGGCTCGCAGACGACGGGTGCCGGTCCCTGGTCCACCCCTCTTCAAATAAACCGGTCGGGCCGCACGGCCCGCGCGTCGCCCAAAGGGCGCCGGCCGAGACAAGCGTCGCGGCGGGGCGTTCGAGTCCGTGACGTTCTCAGTCAGCGCCGCCGCTGGACGTGCAGGGCTGCGCGCGCAGGGGGCGGGAAACGCGGAGCGTGCTACGCCGCCTGCGCTGGAGCGTAAATGAGCCGGTTGGTGTGGTGGTTTTTGTTGTTCGTTGAGCTTACCTTCTGTTGGTTCTGGTCGTGTACGTTCTCGTGCGGAACGTGTTGTCCAGGGTGTGAAAAGGTTTTGAAATCACGCCATTTGTACAATGGCCGTTGCGTTTCACTCGTGAAAAATCAAAGACGTGTATCAGTCGTCATGGGGTTTCGGGTTTCATGTGAGCCAGACTGCAGCACGTCAGCTTCATTTATTTTATCTGTTGATGGTCACCCATGAGACCGTCAACATCGCTGCGAGTAATCCCCAATCGGCCTATGCGCTGTTTAGGGCAGCACACAGTCCCAGTTGTCCACCGGGTTTCGGGGGTTTTCGTCCGTGCGTGTGAGGGCGTGCTCGTGTGGGTTGTCGGGTGGGCGGATGGGTGACATCTGTATGTGACATGCGATCGGCGGCGTGTGGCCTCGCGTGCGCTCACAGAGACAGAAAGAACTGCAAGCTTTGTGCGGGTTTTTGGTGCCGATTGGTTTGTGTGACTGCTGAAAAATACGCCCCCTACAGCCGGCCCAGCTGCTGTCTTTTTTGTTGTTGAAGAGGTATTTGTTCTTTCACAGTTGTGTGGGATTGCATTAATTCCAGTCTGATGATATTGGCTGGCATCCCACTGAGCTGCGTTTTCACCTTTTGAAATCGTTCCTTGTAAGAAGCTGATTTCCCGCAGTTTTCTGGCAGGCAAGACAGGCACGGCTTGATGGATTGATTCGACAGCTGGTATTACAGCGCTGTTTATTGCTGCTACTACACTGGGCAATTAAACAAATAAACGAAGTAGTACTTCATCTGCAGAGTAGAAAAACGCTCAAGTGCGCGCCCAGCGCGACCAGTCCTGCTAATCCAGCCGTCTTGGTTCCAAAACGTGCACGGCTTGTGAGCCACGGAGCGCCTGGCGGCCGACTCCTGCCTGCCGACCGGCCGGCGGGCTATCGCTCTCGAAGGAGGGCCTTCAAACCCGGCGGGGGCCCGGTTCTTGAGACCGCGTGGGATTTGAACTCTGCCTCGACAGCCGCCGGGCCACCAGACGTAATCGCGACAGGCTGCGTGCGGTGACAGCCCTAAACTGCAACAGCAGGCTGTTGGAAAGGCAAACGCAACGCACTCGGCAAATAGCCCAGCTGTTTACAAGTCCCGTCCCATGTTTGAACATTTGACGATCACGATGTTTGCCAGTTTGCTTTGCGGAGACCGATCGCCGGAAGTTGGCCGCGCGTGGGCACGCCGGTCACCACAGCGGCGTGCAGCCGCCCTGGGCCAGCGCCTGCCCACTCCACCTTCAGCCTGTCTGACGCTCGCGCCTGTCCGCCTGACAGGCGGCGGGGCCTCGATGGCGCCCGGCTCGCCCGCGGCGGTCCCGCGACCCGGCCCGCGGGAGACGCCCACGTAGCGGGCAGCGTCTCGCGGCGCGGGACGCGGTCGGGGCCGAGTCTGGAGAGAGTTCAGACGGCGGCGTCGCGTGCCGGCCGACCGTTCGCCGGCACCGAGCGGCGGCCGGCCGGCGCCGGTGGGGTGACCCCGCCCCGTGGGTGTGCCCTGATGACGTCACGCTGAGGTCGCGCCGGCGGCCGATGTGTCACGGGTGAGGGCCGCTGAGGTGCCGGCGTGTCGAAGGTGTAACTCTCGAGGGCGAGGTGAAGCTTCGCGCTGTGAATAAAACGCTAGCGCTCTAAATAAAATGCTGCGCTAAGCCCGTGAAAATCGGGAACAGCGTAGCTGTCATAACTCGAGGTGGTGTGGCCGACCTCACCCGAGGTCAGGCTGGTCGGGAAGGCTCTGGACCGCTGACAGCTGCGGACGTGGCAAGTCCGTGAAGGTGTGTGTGACGAAGCGCCTCGCGCAGTCATCTCCAGGTCGGACTGAGGACCTGTGGATCCCGTCGGGGTGACCCCCTCCCGTCCCCGTGCCGGGCACCTGACCGCAACGACCGACGTCCCGCCGGCACACCTTACGGCGCAGCGCACCTTAGACCACTCTCCCCCCCAGCCCCCCCCCTCCCCCTCCACGGCCTGGGAACGGGGCCTCGTGACGTGTCGCAGCCGGCGGTTTTAGCCGTAACGGGAGCAGAGCGCTGCCGCCGCGCCAGGCCGGACAATGCGGCGCGCCGGCGGCGCGGAGGCGGCGCGGCACGAGCTGCACGATCTCGTCCTGCGCGGGGCGCCCAGGCCGCTAGGGGGCGGGTAAGATGTTACTGGCGAGGGCTCGCGCCGCGGTGAGGTGGGTCGTCCACCTCCCCCCCCCCCCCCCACCCTCTTCCCCTGCTCACGGTTCGTCCCCTCTTCGCTCTCGCTCCCCGCTCGTGCAGCACCTCTGAAAACTTTCCTAACAGACCGTCTGTCTTGTTATTCCTTCCGCCCACACAGCTGCTCTAGTTTCCACGTACGTGTGTGCCGATCCTCGCTCACACACACATTATTCACCCTTCCCGTACCAGCCGCGCTGGTCTCTCTCGGGCGCAGCTGCGCGCTCCCGCCGGTCGGCATGACCGGCTCGCCGACATCGGACAAGACGCCGCGCCACGCCGCGCTGCAACAGCTGCCGCATTCGCACGGGCGTCTGGCATGCGGCCGCGGGCGTACGGGTCCGGGCGGCCGAGCCGCTGCGGCCAGGCAGCGGCTCTGAACACGGCCTGGCCACGCCCACGTGCGGGGGCCTCGCGGTGCGGCGTCCGCGGTGCGTTACCGTGAGGTGGTGGGTTCGAGACCTACCGTCGGCTGTTTTATTCGGGTTATTCGCTGCGATTGGCGTGCGTGATCGTGGCGCGAGTGACTTAAGCTTTACCACACGTCGTGAAATCATCGATGGATTATCGTTGATCACGTACACATGGTTCTGCGAGAGGCTGCGCCGTGGCTGCCGCGCGCGGCACCGCCCGCTGCGTCAGGATGGGCGGCGCTGCGCCACGAGCGCCGACTTTGGCCGCGGCCGCCCGCCAGCGCCGCGCCGCCAGATCGGAGGCGGCGGCTGTCGGCTCCGCCCAGACGGCGTCGGACGGGCGCGGCCGACGCCGTCGGGGCTGAGCGCAGCCCGGCGCGGGACGCCTGTCGACGGCCACGGCTGCTCGGCGGGGCTGCGTCGGAAGGTGGCGGTGGGGCCGGAGGGAACTGCCGACCAAATACCGGCCGGCTGCTGCCCATCACGCCGTAGTTTGTGCGGGCAAACATTGTCCCATGGCAAATAGTGCTTTATGCGCTGAAACGCAAGCGCTGGGCCATGCGCCGGCGTGGAGGGTGAGGCCTTGGCGCACCCACGTTTTTCTGAGAGTTTAACATTACACGGTGACGCGTGAACAAGATTCTCGTCCAGACTGGTGCGACCTAGCCATTTTCTGGGCTTTAGCCCGCACCCCCGCAGCGCCCTACCGGTGGACCCATGAGTCCCCCGCGCGCGGGCAGCTGTCAGCTCCCATCAGCCGCCGCAGGCCTCGCTGCCTCGCGGGCGGCGGCGGCTCTAATGGCGTTGCTAGGCCGGGGGTCAGGGCGTGGCGGCCAGCTGCCGTCGACCAGCGGCTGGGGCGCCGCCGACGCGAGCGCCTGGCTGCCAGCAGGGAGACTGGGCGGTCGCGGCCCGGGCTGGATACTGGACGCTGGACACATGTCGGACACAGACTAGGGGGGGGGGGGGGGGGTCAAAAAACCGCTGTTCCCCACCACCGGTTGGTGGGTAATAGCGGCTTTCCACCATGGCCTCTTGCACGCCTCCTGTCTTCGTTGAAAAATTTGGCGAATCCCGCAGCAGTAAGAATAATAATGTAACAGGTGCAATGGAATGGAAAAGATGTCGGATGCGAAACAGGACGGCATACTTCTAAACGGTTCCTAATTTCGCATAATGACCGCGCGGTTTTGGCACGGCTCTGCGTTTGCCATGACTTGCGCTATTACGCTGCAACGGCTTCCGTGCGTTGCAACTCTGCAGCGGCAACGTCCCCCCCCCCCCCCCGCCACTCCACCCCACCCCACCCACCCACACCGCACCGCACCGCATCGCATAACCCGACCGTCACGTGACACCGTCACCGCCTGCCCCGACACCTGACGCGCCGACACGCACTGGAGGCGGCCGGGCGCGCCGGGCGGATCCGGCGGGCCGGCTGCAGGGTCCGGGTCCGGGTCCGGGTCCCGTGAGATCATCGCCGCGGACGGCCGCCGTCAGGGCCGGGAAGTTCGGAGAGCGACCGGCCTGATCCGCCGGCTGATGCGGGTCGAGAGGTGGGCGGCGCGCCAGGCCCGCCCGGCGCTCTCCATGCCTGCCCCCCCCCCCCCCCCCCCCCACCCCCACTCCCACTCCCATCCCCACCCCCGTCCTCCCGGGGAGGGAAAGGGGGCCCGGAGGGTGGGTGGGTGTTAGCTGGGGGTGAAGGAGGTTTCGGGGATGAGAAGAGTCTGCCGCCTTCGTGGCTGGTGCGCTGTTGAGCTCTGAGGGTGTTTCTGCTCAGTTCTGCCGTTCTCATGCGTTCCGCGCTCTGGCGGCTGGAATGAGTGAAAAGTCGAGAGCGCAGGTCCACGGTTTTCCAATTTGGGCCGACAGAGGTGTTATTCTCTGTTCAGGGGAGAGGGATAGGAAGGGGGCCCCGCCAGGGTCGTAGCCAAGTGGACCGTATGTCCCTGAGCTAAGGGCCTTACACTAGATGATACTGGGTGATTTTGCAGACATATCATCCAAATTCGCTGAATTTTGGAAATAATTTGACATATGGTCCTTCTTTGAAGAAAACTTTGACTACATGCCCGACTTCAGCCCCAACTTGGGCTCCAGCCCTCCGCTCTCTCAATTTGAGAAGGAAGTGGTCGTATTAGGAGAGAAACTCGTTTTTTGGCGTCTTTTGGGACAAACTCCGTCATTTTCTACTGCACCCTCCCCCCAGGAAAAACAGCTTTCTTTGCGGAACTACGCCATTGTGAACCGAGGCGCCCCTGGTATGTGTGTCCACTTAACGGTCGCGGCTCTTAAAACACATTCTTCTGCTCATGGATAACCCTCTGACCTCCCGGCCACTCGACGTTACCTCTTCGCCTTTCTGTCGGGGGAGGGGGGGGGGGGGGCATGGCATCGAACGCAATGGACGTCATCAGCCACGATATGACGTCACGTCGCCCATTACTCGGCCATCAGCGTCGCTCCACATCGCCGGCCAAAGCCCCGCCCCCTCCCCCTTCATCGCCGACAGTTTGTCCCTGTTGACCTCCGCCGCGGGGTCAGCCGATCAAGCGCGCATGCGCGTCGGGCGACCGCAACAGCCGCAGTTATCTCACGTTATAACGCCGGGGCCGGCGTTCGGCGGGCGCCGGCGGGCGTGCCGGTCCGCTGGCGTCTGTTATTAACGCCGCCCGGTGCAGCCTGACCCGAGGGGCGGCTCTTTGTGGCACGCCGGCCCGTCTGGCCCTGCAGACCGGCCGGGAATGTGGACGACTTCCGACGGGCGGTGACCGGCCGTGGGACGCCGCCGCCGGCGCACCCCGTGACCCCGTGACCCCCGTGCCGCCGCCGTCGACGTCGCAGGGGCGGCACTTTTTAAATTGGTTGGGGACTGTGCCAGTCAGGTTGGCGTAACCTGCCCCGAAGTCCTGGTATTTCCCCGATTTCGGCCACCTGAACCCTATGTTGAAAATTGATTTAGAATATATTTCGTCGTTTCCAAAATTGTTTTGATGTTAAGGGATGGCATCCCATTCAAAACCGATGCGATTGTGGTAATGCTAATAAATAATGGTAATGATGACGATAGTGGTATGTTTAGGTACCCAGTTTACAGGCACTTAAGACGCTGCATTTCATTGGTCCAGTATGTCTTCTTTGCTCAGATGCATTGGGGGAGGGCTCAGAACAGCATTGAGGGGCCCAAGTCATCATAAGCAGGAAGGCTGAGCCCCCTCCCCCCCCCCCCCCGGAGGTATACAAAGCGAAACCCCTGCGTCATCGTCGTCACGGCCGGCGGAGTTGCACTCGGCGACACCGGTTAAGTAACTACCGCCGGCGCCGGCGGAGGCGCCCTTCCGCCAGCGCTGCACGCGGCGTCATCATGCCGACACTCGGCGCAAAGTCGCTTCTCATCGGATGGCGTGGGCGCGTCGGACCATTGATTGAAGTCTCTCTCTCTCTCTCTCTCTCTCTCTCTCTCTCTCTCTCTCTCTCTCTCTCTCTCTCTCTCTCTCTCTCTCTCTCTCTCTCTCTCTCTCTCTCTCTCTCTCTCTCTCTCTCTCTCTCTCTCTCTCTCTCTCTCTCTCTCTCTCTCTCTCTCTCTCTCTCTCTCTCTCTCTCTCTCTCTCTCTCTCTCTCTCTCTCTCTCTTCTCTCTCTCTCTCTCTCTCTCTCTCTCTCTCTCTCTCTCTCTCTCTCTCTCTCTCTCTCTCTCTCTCTCTCTCTCTCTCTCTCTCTATCTCTCTCTCTCTCTCTCTCTCTCTCTCTCTCTCTCTCTCTCTCTCTCTCTCTCTCTCTCTCTCTCTCTCTCTCTCTCTCTCTCTCTCTCTCTCTCTCTCTCTCTCTCTCTCTCTCTCTCTCTCTCTCTCTCTCTCTCTCGCTCGCGCGCGCTCTAGATTGACGTTGCGAAGTCATCGTCAGGCTCGTGCGGGCTTCCGTCGGCCAAACGGTGGGGTTGTAGCCAGCTGGCGCGGATTGAAAGCTCCCGGTGAGCGGGGCGGCAGGATGTCAGCAGGGCCTTCTAATACGGTCACGCCCAGCCGCAAGCCTTCTGCGGGAGGCTTGCGGCCGGGCCTCCCTGGCTGCCGTCTCGCCCGCTGGATTGCTCACCGCTGGATGTTTGTGAGGAGACGGAGTGGGTCCGAGCTGCCGCCGGTCAGACCGAGTTTCGTGTGCGAGTGTTGTCAGTCCCGCCTGAGTTTGCGGGTCAGGGGTCCGAGTTTAGTGTGTCACTAGTGTCGCCAGCGGCGGTTTGTGGGTCGGCAGTGCGGGTGTGGGTCGGTGTGGGTCTGAGTTTGCGGGTCGGCGGTCCGAGTTTGTGGGTCACCAGAGCCACCAGCGGCGGTTTGTGGGTCGGTACGGGTCCGAGTTTGCGGGTCCGCGTGGGTCTGAGTTTGTGTGCCGCCAGAGCCGCCGGCGGCGGTTTGTGGGTCGGTGTGGGTCCGAGTTTACGGGTCGGCGGTCCGAGTTTGTGTGTCGCCAGTGCCGCCGGCGGCGGGTGTCGTGCCTCAAATGAAGCCGTGTGACCTCGCGGCCAATTGTCGCCAGTTGGTGGCCGGAGGGTGGGATGCCCCGCCCCCCGAATTGGCGACGTCGCCTCGTCGACACGGCTTCCGAAATAGAGCTGCAGATGTGGTCGGCGCAGCTCTTCGGCCGACATGGCCGTAGAGCTGCAGCTGATGAGCTTCAGGCCAGGTAAACGTTGTGAAGGCCTGTGCACTTATCTTCATGCTGTCCAAACTACCAGCGTATCGCTACTTGGTGTTTCTGTCCAATGAATCGGGTGAAACGAAAGGTGCTCTTAGTTTGCTTTTTCCGGTATGGACGAGTACTTTGCATTCCCAGAGCAGTTTTCCACCCCAGAAGAGCTTGAACAAATGGAATATTCTACACTTACACGTCGTGTCTTCGGCTGCAGCACTGCAAACTAAGTCGCTAGCGTAGTAAAGGCACTTCTGCCACGTGTTCGCCGTCAGCAGGGTCCACCATAATGTTGCCACTTCGCGGATGCTATGCTGAGTGAATCAGCGCACTGCTTCGGATCTCTTTACCTATTTAACACAGCAACGCTGTTTTCGGCGAGCACAATCCTTCGAAGTTTAGGATACAACTCAAGACAAGCAAAACATCGAGGTAAGTGATCTTTCTGCGGTTATGAGTGAGACCACAGGCGGAATCAAGGCCATGTAATGGCGAAGTAGGTCTTGCTTTGACCATCAGCGAGAAAATTTCCAGCGCGAGCGATCCACCCATGGCACTTTCAAAAAGCTGGTACGTTTGCAGCCACTGACTGCAGCTGCATACTATTGTTATATTCATGTAACATTTAATTTGCCGATACGATCACTTAACCAGAGGCCATATCTGACGTCGCCAGAGTGTACATGGACAAGGATGAAAGATTGGCGGATATAGGCTAGGATAAGATAGGACAAGATTGAAAATCCAAGCTGAAGAAAACTGGCTCGCGGCCGAATGAAGCATGTGTGACCTAGTTACGTTCCTGCGTATACAGCGTCATTTCGGTCAGAATTTCGCGCTAAACCGCTCGCGTTCAAAATGTCGTTGGTCAGCGTCATCGCACGTCAAACCGGCTCCTCGTCCCTCAGAATAGCGTCTCGTCCGTCAGATCAGCTCGCTGCGCTAGGTCGGGGCTAACTGGACCATCCGTCATTCATCATTCGCCATCCGTCACTCATCCTGAGCCCCGCCGGTGTTTGTCTGCCGGTCACTCTGTGTGACTGTCGACGTCGCCACGGCCGCGTTCTCGAGCAGCATTTTCTACGGCTGGCCGCAGGCGACAGCGGCGATGCTGGCTGCGCCCCCGCTGAGTGTTGACGGGACTGCGCTGAAATGGCGCTGCCGTGACGCTGCTAGGGTGCTGTCGGGTAAATGTTGACGGGGGCTGAGTTCGCGCTGAGGCGTTGCTGAGTTTGCGCTGAGGCGTTGCTGAGTTCGTGCTGAGGCGTTGCTGAGCTCGTGCTGACGCGTTGCTGAGTTTGGCGTGACGTGGTGCTGAGTTTGGCGTGACGTGGTGCTGAGTTCGCGCTGAGGCGTTGCTGAGTTCGTGCTGACGCGTTGCTGAGTTTGGCTGTGACGTGGTCCTGGCGTGGCGCCGGGTTGGCGCGTGGTGTCCGGCTGGTGCTGGTCGGGTGTCGGACTGGTGCTGGCGCGGAGCTGGGACAGTGCTGACGTGGTACTGCCCTGGCGTGACCCCTGCGACAGTCGTCACGACGCTAGCGCCTCCACACAGCCCAGTCCTCCCCCCCCCCCCCCCCAGTGTGAGCGGTGTCGGAGCTGGCCTGTCGAGCTTCGTCAGCCGTCAGGGGGGGGTCTGACCATGCCGGCCTGGGGTCCCCAGTCGGTCTGCGGTGCCGCCGCGCGGCGTCCTCACACGAGGGGTCTGCTCCCGTCGCTCTTCTAACCTCCTCAAAGCTGTTCCAAACTAATGCGATCGTGTCCATGGCTCATCCAACCCCCTCCAAGCTCCTCAAAGCGCGCCTCCATCCTCTTCCATCCTTCCCTGAAATGCGTAGTGTTTTTTATGAGTTTGGAGAAGGTTGTAGTAGACGTTAGTGGCGCACTTCATCCATTTTGTTCATTGTTTTTTTGGCTCCATTGGTTATCACATAACAGAAACAAAACATGGATGCGGAAATTGGTGCAACTAGATGAAGTATTGATTTCTTTCTGTAAGCATTTCATTCATATAACTATTATTTAGCATCCATATTTGGGATTTATGTGTACATCTTTTCAGTAACTTCAGCGGTTAAGGTTATTCGCAGTTCATGTGGCAAAACTGCTCTGTTCAGATGCTCGTTAGCAGCTGATACCTCTTCAAAATTGTTTCCGTAGCAGCATATTTGACCCAGACTCGGCGTCCCACCAACATCCTCCAAGCCAATCTCATCTTGTTTTGCGGGGCGACGGGAACAAACCCGAGGTGTGCGCGGACGGGAGCGGGGACGCTGGAGCGCGTGACCTGCCGCGCAAGGGTTCGCGCGGCTGGCCGGGCTGAGAGAGGAGGCTGCACTGCGAGAGTCAGGGGATTTGCCGGTCACGTGGAGCCCTGACATCCCGCATCAAACCTCCGACATGTCGTTTGAAGATCGCATGGGCCGACATCGGCGCAATTTGTCTTACTTATCACGGTCGAGCTATGCCATGCCGATCGTTTCCACTGGAATCCGGCCGATTTGTGCGCGTCTTTGATTCCGATGCGGCCGGTATGGCAGAGCGCGGGCGACACGTCACGATCGGTTCATCTCCGAGGACAACCACGCACCGAGCCGGAACAGCCGCCTGCTCGGATTGGTCGCGACGCCCGAGACGTCGGCTCCGCTCTGTGATGCTTCAAACAGCGCCCGGCCGTTCTTCTCGCGTGCGCGACCTGTCATTGGCCGCGACCGCGTGGCCGGGACCGCCGCTCGCTGCACGTGCCGACGGGCGTCGCCTGGAGGCGTGTGACTCCAGCCGCCGTATCTGGCCCGTGATGTTTGTTTACCGTGCGGACTCGCTGACCGGTGCAAACAGCACGCCGCCGGCATTGATGTGACTCGTGGCACGGCCCCTGCTGAGAATGTCCGGCTGCTGTCCGCCCCCGCCCCCGCCCCCGCCCCCGCCGCCGCCGCCGCCGTCGCGGCCGCTCGGCCGGCGCCGGCTGCGGCGGTGAGTTGGCGGCAGCTGTTGATCCCGCGGCGGCCTGTTGTGTGGCCAGCCGGCTGCTGACCATACATGGGCACGGCCGGCCGCGTGTGTACGGAGGGCGGTGAAAGGGCTGCCCCGGTGTCGGTGTCGGGGGCGCGGGGGCGATGCCGCCGCCGCCGCCCGCGGCCTGTCGGCCTGCGCAGGTGTCGAAGCGGGCACCTGCCGGGTCATGACCCCTGCGTGTCCCCCTCTCGCAGGGGCGGACACAGCACAGCCAGGCCGGGAGGTGTCATTGGGTGTGGTCCGCATCATCCGGTCTAGGGGAGACCTCGGCGTGTGCGTGGAAGTTGTCCCCCTCCTCCAGGGGCGGAGACTGACTACGCCCCTGCCCGATCGCGATCCGCCCCTGCCGGGCCACGAGACGGTCGGACCGGCCTGTTATTCGTGGCCGGGCTCCGCTCGCCGCCAGTGCTGCACGACAGCCGGCTTCCGACGGCTCCCCTTCCCCCTCCCCTCCTCAGGAGCAAACACGGGCTATCGCGCTCCGAGTTTGTAAACTCGCTGCTCGCGGATGCACCGCTGATGATTATCAGATGCGCCCAGACTGCTGCTTTCCAGATGCCTCGACGGTTGCTCGGTTGGTGCTCTCCTCCGCCGCCCTCCCGGCTTTCGGCCTGGACGCGCCCCTGGCTGATGGAATGTTGATGAGGCGTGATTGCGCGTCGCCCGCCTCTCGAAAGGCCGCCGTTCGTCTATCGTTACCTCATCTGTTTTAATGCTCCGCTTCTCTAACCTCCATTTGTCTTCCAGCGGCGCTCGGTTTTTGTGTCTGTGGGAAGCGTAGCGGATGATCGCCGTCGGCATCGTCCGCCACGCGAGCTCGTCGGACCCGGCGAGCTCGTCGAGCACGTGACGGGCGCGGTCCTCAAACTCCCCACGTCGAGAGCGCGGCCTGCGGGCGGCTCCCGCGTGCAGCCCGGTGGGCAGGCGGGCCCGTGTGTTGAGATCCCGACCATCCGGCGGCGTGCCCCGCTTGGCAGGCGGTTGGCATGTTGGGAAACACGCTGGACGGGCGTTGGTGATCGTGACCGGGTTGTCGGCGGACGGCGGCGGGCGCCTGATGCCGCCGGCGGCGTGCACGGCCCGGGCGCGGCTGCGGTGGCGCTGGTCAGCGCTCCTAGTTTCGCCGCCTTTGGTGACGCAGCGGGAGCTTGGAGTGGTGAGGCTTGGTGTCATTTTCGCAGCTCTCGCGCCGGACCGAGATCGACAGAATGAGCGGGGCGGGGGAAATGAGCAGAATGGCCAGCTCTTGTAAATTCGCCGCCTTCGGTGACGAGGTGGGGGTCTGGGAGGGTGCCATTAGATGCCATTTCCGCACCTCTCGCGCGGGACGGAGATTGACAGAATGAGCGAGAAGATCAACAAGTGCAAGCAAGCGATTTCGACGGAGTCAAACAAACCGAAATCGGATTAGGTCGTACATAAACTAGCCCACGTTCTAACACCGTTTTTGGCTTTGACTGGCATCGTGTCAGATCGAGTGGTACAGACCCAATGTGACGTTTCTGTGGTTCCTCCTGCATCTTTTTGACTCGAGTTGTAAACGACTGCGGTCTCCCTTGCTCTGTTTAACATCGCTTGTAAACGATTCCGTTCTGTGCATAAAACGCCGTGGAACGGAATCCCCCGTGGAACGGAATGAATGGAACGGAATGGTGGCCCGCGTGCCCCTCCGCGCCCTGACACGACACAGGCTACGACCTGTTCCGGCATACGCGTGTGCTGGCCGGCGGCGGGCGCGCGCTGTCGGTGCCGGCAGCCGTTCCAGCCGCTTGACGGTCCTCCGACCGAGCTGGCGCGCGTCGGGAGCTGCGGGAATGTCGGCACCGTCGCTGCCATGTGGGAGGGCGAATCCACCCCCTCTGCCAGGCACTGCCGCGCATGCGCGTGCGCTACCGGATGCCGCGGGAGTTGGGCCTGTTTGACCTTGGCGTTTGGGGCCAAAGGGCCGCCTCGGCGCATCGCCCAGGCTGGTTTCGGTGTCTTTGCTGTTTGAATGTGTGGCGATCGCGGTCCGACTTAACTCGCCCCACGCTTTTGTTAATTGCTTATGTCGGTGCATGGTCTGGGATGAGGTCACCCCATCAGTATGTCACGTCCGAGCTCCGGACATGACGGGTCGGCCGCAGCCCGCTTCCCCCTCCCCCTCCACAAACCGCCCGAGCAGGGAATACCGCGCCGTCGCGTGCAGACCATTTTTGGCGCGCTGTATCGGCGATTCGCCGCCGGGTGAGGTCATCACCAGGTGGCGCGCTTGCATGTGGGCGGACGACTGAATCATGCCCCCCGCCCCCCGCCTCCTTCCCCCCGGGGAGCGGCGCCCCACTCGTGATGTCTGGTCATGGCCGGTCCCGATCTCGACAGCGGCGGCGGAAGCGCGCCAGCCAGCGCGGCGTCACGTGTCGGTGTTCTGTTTGCGGCTGGTGAGATGCACACGGGCATTGTCCCGGGCTAATTGCGCGCTGGGTGAGGTGGGCGGGCGAGAGGACTCTGAGAGAGTCACGTCCGGTGTTTCGGCCGGACGCAGCATGCAGACTGGTCATTTGACCCTCTGGAGGTCACCGGCGCCCTGCGGGCGTGCGGGCGGTCTGCGGTCACGTGACGCGATGGGTCCGGCGCCAGCGCTGTGGACGCCCCCCGGCTGGCGTCACGTGGTGCGCGCTCACGTCTGCTCCGTATCATTCAGGGGCCTGGCTCCAACAAAAACAGTAAGGTTTCCGTGAAGTCCGTTGTGCAGTAAGTGGTTCCGACTGGTAGTGGTCAGCTTGTTTTGCGGCATCAGTCACTTAGTGTGCGCCTGTGAGCGGTGCGGAAGTGCAGCCGGGATTATTTTAAGTTGAAATGAGCAGAAGCCGTGTGACCCACGGTTCGCAGGAATTAATTAGCGAGCTGATCAGTTCCGCTGAGGTCTATTTATCTCGGACGATGCGGATGGACTTCGATTCGAGGCTGATTTAACGGTTTTCCGTTTTGTCCGGTCACGTCCTGCGGTCTGGCGGCGCGGCCCATCGAGTTGGCCGCGGACGTCGGAAGGACAGGCCGCCACGGGTCATTGTTCCGAGTGGTGCGTCCCTCGACCCCGCCCCGGCGATGGATGACCCGACCCTGCAGCAGCCCCTCCGCCCCACCGCACCCCGCTCCGTCCTGAGTTGTCTGTTCACCAGCCCCATCCGAAGTTTGCTTTGGGAGCCTCCACCCAGAACAAACGGAAAACGGGCAAAACAGCGCGAAGTGCAGTTTTAGGAGCTTGCGAAAAGGTTTGCTGGTGGCGTTCGTTTGACCTGGCGCCATTCTCCGCGCCCCTGTCGCCATCAGTCTCCCCACGGCGCTGGATGGCGGGCTTCCAAGTCAATTGGACCCGGATTAGTGTAGCTTTGTGGGGCCTGCCAGCCGACGGCTGCGTTTCCCCCGACTTTCCGCGTCCAGCGCCGCTGCCAACGCGTCTCCCCGCCGGCCACGGCCGGACGGCGCACTGCGGGCCGGGGCTCTCACAATGCGTCCAAAACGGATCCGGGAGTTTGGTGTGAAAGCCCCGACAGACGACTTTCTGTTTAGGGCTGGAGTTTCTGTTGTCTCACTCGTCCTGCCTCACTCAGCCTGGAGCTTGATAAACCAAATAGAGTTCTTGTTGACAGGTTTGATAATCACGATATCTTTGAAGTTTGGAGGCGACGGGACGTGGGGCTGGGCGTGTTTGCGCGCGGTGTTGTCGGTGGGTTCACAATTAGCTGATGTAATTAACAACTCGCCGCATACTGCCCGATCTGAAATGGTCCAACCATTTCTCAATGCTGGTATCAAAGGCAGCGAAGAGCAGTTTGCCAAAGTCACAGATGAATTGATCATGTATTAAAGCATTCTTCTTCAACATCCGCGCAGCACGCATGCGGTGGGAGGTAGACATGATCAGACTCTGGCTACTTCGAGCTCCAGAACGGTTGGCCAACTCGATCAGACCTCATCTGGTAAATTACGTAAGTTGTTCAGTGCATTAGCGAGGAGCATTATTCACATAGATAAGACAGCGGTTATGGTCTTCTTCCTGGGAGAAAACCAGGAGAATTGAGACATAGTTGGGTTATCATATGGAAATATAGTTGGAGAATGGAGGTATAGTTGGGTTATCATATCTCCATTCTCCTGTTTTTTTCTTCATTCTCCTAGTTCCTATATCTCCATTCTCCTAGTTGTTCCCCGAGGACTAAGGCCATTTATACTGCATCATCCGGTAAAGCTGCCACCGGCTCCGAAATCCGTGCCAACAAGCTGTCCTCAGCGAGAGAGTGATGATTGCGTATGCGGAGATAGCTTATAGCCTCCTTGACTATAGCATTGCTTTCCGCGTAGCGGCTGATGGGATGATGACTGCGATTCATTTGTACAACTGGCAAACGGCTTGGCCGTTTACAAGTTGTAGACCGCCTGGTCGGCGCTTTGGGCCTGAGGAGGCCCAAAGGCCCTGAGGCCCTGAGGAGGCCCTGCTCCCCGCAAGGAACATCACACCGACATACGGCTGGCAGCGCCGCATGAGGCATGGACGGACGCTGCGTCAGGTCCCTCGACGACCGCTGAGGCGCGGAGCTCACGGACGCTGTCGCAGAGCGCGCACGTGTCCGCGCTCATGTCAGCACGCTCCGGCCGTTTCCCTCCGGGGGCTTCACGCCGCCGGCGCCGGCCTTGTCACGAGGCATGCGGCGGCGCAACCGGTCAGGATGGCGAGCGGCAGGTTTGGAGCGGCAGAGCTCCGTTAAGCCGCTGGGAACGGCGCTCGCGCAGACGAAAAAACGGAGGCCGCGGTCCTCTGATTCCGTGGTGGCGGTGCTCGCGCAGCCACAACTCGCGGTTATCTGCCGGTGGATGATAGCAGGCCGCGGTGTGCGTCTGGTTTGACCCTTTGCCCTGCACCACGGGACCTGCTCGCCTCCTCATCTCTCCCGTGAACCGTCGCATCGCATCGCCGCACGAGCTGGTCATACGCGGACGCTCGGCGCCGCCGTCACTGGCGCCGAGTCGCGCTGGCTTCGATCGGACCGGACTCGCGCCGCGCGCTATCGCGGCAGCGCCGGCGGACTGTGCGGCGCACGGCTCGCTGTACGGCCCTAACTGGCGCACGCAGGCGGTGCGTCTCAATGACCAATCATCATTTCGTTGATGTTTGGTGGGCACGGTGGTCGGGCTGCCCCCAATCATGGGTCGGTAACAAAAACCACGCTTCCGGGGAGAGGCGGTGGGGCAGTAAGTTCACCATATGGTCATAAATATAGATTAGGGCTGACTCGGATAATCACGGAAATAGTCATTTCCAGCGTTGGATAAATGTCATAGTGTCAGATTGTCAGAATCAGGACCTTTAGGATTGGGCCATAAAGTAGCCGGAATATGATGTGAACGCGGTAGCCCCCCCCCCCCCCCACACACACACATTACCATGTCGTGACCAGTAGATTTCTTCGACGTTTTATGGGTGGTTTTCCCCTCATAGCCTATTCTAAGGAGATAATTGTCTTAAGTTATCTGGAGATAGGTTGTAAATAGGTGACGTATTTGCATTTGAAGTGGATTGAAACAGATGATGAAAGCCAGATGTTTCGTCTGTTTTACCTTGGGACGATCGCTGGCATGTGATACGATTGTGACGTTTATGGCGACGTCCTCGAACAACGCCCACACACCGGTGATGAGATTAACGTGGTACGGGGTGGCTAAATGTTTGTTCGTTACGTTTCCGCCGTCTTTAAATCCGAACCATTTTCCTGATCTGTTGCTCTCCTTGTCGATACACGTGCGGTTAAAACACGAAACTCAACTTTTTGCAATAAACCAGGCGGGTAGGAAAATTTAAGAGACTTGTAAACAAACAAGTTAGCAAAAAATAATTGGCATGAGCAAATGCTGACGTGTGCACCTACCCAAAACTAGCAAAGGTGTCCGACAGATTGATCAAATGAAAATGGAACAAAAAATGCTGCGCTCTTGCGTTCACTCAAAGATTGGCTGATGACAGCGTGCAGATAAACATGTGACTTGTACTTTGTTGTGAGTGCAGCGTGTTGTCTGAACTGTTTGTCTTGCCAAAATCTCATCGCTCCTTTCCGTGCTTCCTTATGAAAGCGACATCTCAGAGCCATGATCCATTCTCCAGCTAGTCCACCTGACAGCTCCTCGTTCGTCCGCGCTCCGAGCCGTGCTCCCGGCTGTTCTCCCAGCCGTCCTGACCGTCCTCCCGGCCGTCATCCCAGACCTCCTCCCAGCCGTCCTCCCGGCCGTCACTCCAGCCGCCCTTCTGTCCGTCCTTCCAGCCCTCCATCCGTCCGCTCGTCCGTCCGTTCGCCCGTCCTCGTCCGATCGTGCTTCCGTTCGCCCGTCCGTGCGTCCGTTCGTCCGTTCGTCCATCCATTCCCCGCTCTGCTCCTCCGTGCGTCTGTGTCCGCACCGTCCCGTGCGTGCGTCGATAAGATAGCGCGCCGTGCCGGCGCCGGCGCTGGGCCGCGCGCGCCGCCGGCCCCGCTGACCGGCCGCCGATTCGGCAGTTGTCCGCCGGTCGCCGAGCGCGCAGCGTCGTCCGCCGGCGTCAGCGCGGCCTCGAAGCCATGCCGTCCGCCGCGTCGCTGCTGCCGCTGCTGCTGCCGCTGCCGCTGCTGCTGGCCGTCGTGACGGCGGCCGCCAAGTTCGGGCCGCTGCAGGTGGTGCACGAGTGGCGGCTGCTCGACTTTGACTGGCCGACGCCGGAGGCGCGCCAGGCGGCGCTCGCCTCGAGCCGCTTCGTGCCCGACTACTGCATGCTGAGCGACGTCAAGGCGGTGGACGGCGAGGTGTTCGTGACGGTGCCGCGCTGGCGCCATGGCGTGCCCTCCTCCGTCAACCACGTGGTGCGGCGCGGCAACGCCACCCTGCTGCGGCCGTACCCCAGCTGGGGGATGAACGAGCCCGGGGACTGCCGCAACGTGCAGTACGCGCACGTCATCGAGATCGACCCGCTGCGCAGGATGTGGATCGTCGACACGGGCCGGTGGGGCATGTTCTCGCAGCCGAATGTTGACTGTCCGGCGAAGCTGGTCATCTGGGATATGGTGAAGGAACGCGAGGTGCGGCGCCACGTGTTCCCCGAGGAGGTGGTGGCCAAGACGTCGTCGCTGCTGCGCGGCGTCGTCCTGGACACGTCGTCGCCGGACCCGGCCGACTGGTTCGCCTACATCGCTAGCACGGGCAGCGACCGGCTGGTGGTGTACTCGTACCGCGACGACGCGTCGTGGTTCGTCGAGCACGACTCGATGAAGCTGGACCAGTCGGCGATCGGCGTGCGCATCGGCGACCAGGGCTCGGCCTTCCCGACGCCCATCGACAGCCTGGCGCTGTCGCCGCGCGGCGACGCCGAGCAGCGGCTCTTCTTCGCCGCCGTCTCCAGCTTCCAGTTTTACGTCGTGCGCACGGCGCTGCTGCGCAACCGCACCGAGCTGGAGATGGCCACGCCGGCCGTGCTCGACCAGGAGATCCGCAGCATCGGCTCGCGCAGCTCGCAGTCGGAGGGCATGACCGTGTCGGAGACGGGCATCATGTTCTACGGCGTGCTCAACAACAACGCCATCAACCAGTGGAACATCAGCGGGCCGTTCAGCGCGCTCGATCAAGTGTACAAGGACGACGAGCGGCTGCAGTGGCCCGACTCCTTCGGCTGGGACGGCGGCTTCCTCTACCTGACCAGCAACAAGATGCACAAGGTGGCCATGCTCGACCTTGACTCGTCCGACGAGGTGCTGTTCCGGTTGATGCGCGCGCCCGTCCACATGGCCGGCTACATGGGGCCGTACCGGCGCGGGCGGCGGGTGAGCGTGGCCGGCGCCGCGCCCGCCGCCGCCGCCGCGCCGTGGCTCGCCGCGCTCCTCTGCGCCGCGATCGTCGCCGCGCGCTAGGAGCGCCGCCACTGTCGCCGGACGCCGCACAGGTAGGACGGCGGCCGGGGAGGTCTGCCGGCCTGCTGCCGACCCCGCACGGCTCCGCTCGGCCCCGGGGCGCTGGCCGGGTCGCGGCTTGCTCGACCCGGCCTGGCCTGCCGCGACAGCCCACTAACCTGGCATCACGCGAGCACGGGTCGGCCCAGCCGGCCGCACTAACTGGGTGGCACCGCACGGGCGCGAGCGTGCCCAAACGGCAACGCCCGCTGGGCTGGCACCCCGCGCGTACGTGTGTACCGTGCCGGCCACGCTGGCTGGGCGCCGCGAGAGCGCCGGCCGCCTCCGCGGTCCCCTGCTAACCCGGCATGGGGGCTTGTGTCTAACCCAGCACGACTAACCCGACTCTTGCTGACCGCACGTGCTCGATCTGCCGTGACCGCAACGAACCGCGCGTGCCGAACGCGCCACGACCGCCCGAACTTGTGACGGCACGTGTCCGGCTCTCGTGGTCCGCGCCGCTCCGGGCGCGTGGTCGTGTCGGTGATCACGTGCAGAGCCGGCACGTGGCGACGGACCGCGGTCAAAGTCGCGGAGTGGTTGCGGCAATGTCCTGGATTAGACGTCACGGACGCCGGCTCCAAATGCCGTCATGTGAGGCGGGTTTATGAATTGTTCAGGACTATTCTTAGGCGCTGGGTGCTGGCGTACGGGTTTTCGGAATCTGGTGGCGACTGGTTGGACTGGGCGGTTTACGTCCAAACCTGCGCACATAACTGGGCGTAAGGCTCTGACCGTTCAGGCTACTAGGTGGCGCGGCGGATTTAGGAAACGGAGCTGGTTTTTGAACATGCAGTTAACTTTTCAGATTTTTAAGGCAAACTGGCTGCTTGTCTGTGTCGAGGCTAACGTGATTTGGTTTGGACTTATTGGTGCGTATGCCAGATGTCACTCTTAACTCGTCTTCCCGTTTCACTGTGATTTGATGTTCAGATTAGCCTATTCAATATTGGCGAGTCTTTTTACAGTCAATGCATCACAATGCAGCTGCGGCGCTCCCCACTCTGCGGGAATCTCCACGCTAATGGCGCACAAACAGGGAGACGCTCGCTATGACACGTGGTCTTGGGTCGCCAGCCGCGATTGCGACGTGCTCTCTCAGCTGGTGAGGTCGCCTGACCTTGAATTGAGCCATCCGTGGGGATAGGAAGGGGGGGGGGGCGAGTCGTTTCTAAGCGCTCGCCCCAAAGGCCAGGTGACGTCAGGGAATGGGGTGGATCGTGCCCAGCTTTACGGTCCATTAAGCTTTTGTTGCCGTATTCTGCCGTTAGCCTGGAATTTTACGGCTGGATGGTGGTAGTCGGAGCTCAAGTAACAAGCACTGCTTAGCGTTGGCACCGATCCCAGAAATCCATCCAATTAATGGACTGGGGCGAAATCTTCCAGAAAATAAATTATTAAACCGTCACGGTCAAAAATCCTTCAGTGACCTGATGCTCAAGACATCTGACAATGTAGATGGTATCCCTCTTGGTTGATCGCTGACTTGGCTGTCAGCCTAGCTCTTAAGCTCGTGGATTCTAAAATATAACTGCGCTGAACCGTGTCGTACCCTGTCGATATGTTCCAAAAAAGCAGGACTGCAGATGTAGCCCATCCCCATTTCCGACATTAGGCGGGCTGGGATGGGACCGTGTCGGGAGACTAACCGGCGGCGAACCCTGCTAACGCCCTCCGCCTGAGCTGACCGGCCGCCGGGCTGCAGAGGGCAGCAGGGGTCAGCAGGTCAGTGGGGGTCAACAGGGGTCAGCAAGTCAGCGGTCTAGCGACATGGGCCGGCGGGGCGTCTGTGGACCGCCTCCGGGCCGGGCCGGGCCGGGCCGAGCGGGACCGGCGGCTCCCCGGCGGCCTGGCGTGACTACCGCCCCCGTCACGTGACTGCCGCGCTTGTCACGTGACGCCTCGTGCCCGTCTGATGATCGGTCGAGCGGCGCTATCACCGATTAGGAAATTGAATTCCTGGAAGGAACTGACAAGGGAAAAATTTTCAGGGACTGGTAGCGCTGTTAGGTGCTCTGTCGTGTTCTTGTGATGTCGGTTTTTTGGCTTCTTTTTGTAACTGTACAGGCGAGAGTACTGTTCTTGGCAGGTGCTCATGTCAGCCGTTTCACCAGTGCCTGCTGCTAGAAAGGCTTTAGGATACTTTTAGATGTTCTACGAAATTATGCAAGACCATCCAAAGTGAAGAGAAGCGTTAGAAGAAGAAGTTAGAAGAAGCACTTCTGTTAGGTATGAAATGTTCTTAAGCTGTTTCTGTCACTTATTTTAGCAGGCTGACCAAACAGCTCAAAGCATGAATATGAACCTAGAATTTCCGAATAATTTTAAGACGCCTGATGGCACTTCAAGCCTTTGTGGGAGAGGCTCTGGCCCGTCTCACCACTACTGATCCGACAATAAATGACACCATCTGGCCGCACGGCCGGCCAAGTCGCCTCCATCAGCCGCTGTCGCCACGGCTGGCGTGTCATGTCGTGCCATGAAACATGCAACAGCTGTTACGGCTGGCAGGCCCTCCGTGGCGTCCTGCAAAGGTCGCGGCTCTAGGGCGACCGACCAAGCGGCGGCGGCCCGGCCTCGCCGCATCGATCCGAGCTGAGGCGCCGCCGGCGTCGGCGTCGGCGTCGGCGGCGGCGCGGAGTGGGCGGGGCGCTCTCGCTCTCGCTGGCGCGCGCGGATCAAGGTCATCGCTGACGAACGGGGCGCGGCGGAGCGGCGGGCTTGGAGTGGATGGGAGGAAGGGGGGGGGGGCTGACGGGGCGCGGCGGAGCGGCGGGCTTGGAGTGGATGGGAGGAAGGGGGGGGGGGGCTGACGGGGCGCGGCGGAGCGGCGGGCTTGGAGGGGAGGGGAGGAAGGGGGGGGGGCTGAGGCGGCGGAGATCGACGGCGGCGGCGAGGTTTGACGGCTCGGCCTGGCCGTGACGAGCGAGGCGGATCAGGATCAGGATCAGGATCAGGATCAGGATCAGGTGGCGGATCAGCCCGCCGCGGTCCCGCGGTGTGGTGATGCGGGATGACAAGACGTTACATGGCCGATGCCAAAGATTTCGCGAGATTGGTGGTGCGGAAGGGGGGATGGCATCTTTGACATGGAGGACTGGTCAGCTGGGAGCACGGTCAGAGATCGCCAGAGGTCCCAGGATCATCAGAGGTCAGAGATCTCTGACGCGGTCCCGAGATTGCCTCCACATGAAACATCGACGACACTGTCATCCACCCTGTAATCAGCGCATTGCCGGGAACACGCACCCATTCATATCTGCAGCACAAGGTCAAGCCCACCCATTCATTTGCGTTAGCAGTGCCGGTTGTGGAACGCCCAGGTATTTGCCGTAATGACGTGAGTTCACTGTGTCCGTCCGTTCACCTCCACGCGCTACTCACTGGGCCAGAAAGGCACGGGCGCCGTAATGGACCGAGACGTGATTAGACTGTTGTTTTTGATCCGCCCATCGGCCCGAATCCAGCAGGGAGGGGACGCCAAAGAAAACAGAAAACACGGAGGAACGGAAGTGCAGGAGTCAGGGATAGCATTGACCCTGCTGCAGGATGTCAGGGCCCATGCGCCGACGGTCGGCGGGCGGCGGGCGGGCGGCGGGCGGCGTGCCGTTCTGGGCGGAGGGGGACTCTGCGGAGTGGACGATGAGGCTGTGCTTTCGTACATGCACGAATCCCGTCTTAGGAGGGTATCGGAAACCAACGCCTGTTACGAAATGTAATGTTAAAGCGATAAAAAGGAATAGCTCAACATATCTCGATGCCCCCCCCCCCCTCCCAACCCCCACTTTTTACTGGTGATGGAGCCCCTCGCGTGCGGGCTACTCTGTGTAGAGAAATACGCCACGGAGGTGAGACAGCTGGTGAAAGGGAGAGCTGCTGATTAGCTTATACCGAGCAAGCCAAGCCAAGAGCAAGAGAGGACCTGGCACACCAGCCGGCGGAACTTATTTTATGCAGGCATGCAGTCATACGTCATGAACCACCCCATTGACTTATCGTCAACCAAGCTGCAAATTTGTCATAGGCTCTTGCTCCAGCCTTATGTATAAGTGATTTCTCATGCGAAATTCAACGCAGCACGCCACCGGTTCTGGACCACTTGAAGCCTCACAGCGGCATGCGGAGGGAGACAGCCCCAGGACCACCGCAACAGGCCCTAGACCCGTCTTGAACTCCGCCGGAAGTGCCGGTGTGACTGGCATTGACTGAGCGGAGCACCTGTTTGATGTTGTGATGTCGCTTGTTTCGCGGCAGTGCAGTGACTGGGACACCTGTTGGTGTTTGGCTGCGGGGTTTCGCGCCAGCCGCGGTGGTGTTGGATGAGACACCTGTTGGTGGGCGCGGTCCGGGCTCTGCTGCCGCGCCACAGCGGACGGGCTCGGCTGTGAGCTGGGCTCTGCCGCCGCGCCTGCCTCCCCCCCCCCCCCCCTCCCTCCCACACTCCCGGCGGCGGCCTCGTCAAAGTCCGCCCCCGCACATACCGGCTAATGACGGCTGGCAGCGGCTCCCGTAGACAACAGCCGCCCCGGCTGCCAGCGGAGCCGCCGTCTGGCCGCGCCGGACTCGGCGACGGCCCGTGACGGAGGACCGGTTCACCGCGGCCCGTGACTGAGGACCGGTCCACTGCGGCCCGTGACGGAGGACCGGTTCACCGCGGACCGTGACGGAGGACCGCTTCACTGCGGCTCGTGACGGAGGACCGGTTCACTGCGGCCCGTGACGGAGGACCGGTTCACCGCGGACCGTGACGGAGGACCGGTTCGCCGCGGCCCGTGACTGAGGACCGGTCCACTGCGGCCCGTGACGGAGGACCGGTTCACCGCGGCCCGTGACGGAGGACCGGTTCACCGCGGCCCGTGACTGAGGACCGGTCCACTGCGGCCCGTGACTGAGACCGTGTTCACCCGGGACCGTGACGGAGGACCGGTTCACTGCGGCTCGTGACGGAGGACCGGTTCACTGCGGCCCGTGACAGAGGACCGGTTCACCGCGGACCGTGACGGAGGACCGGTTCGCCGCGGCCCGTGACGGAGGACCGGTCCACCGCGGACCGTGACGGAGGACCGGTCCACCGCGGCCCGTGACGGAGGACCGGCTCATTGCGGCTCGTGACGGAGGACCGGTCCGCCGCGGCGCTGGTCGAGGGGTCGTCCACTCGCTCACGTCGGCTGATTACGTCGATCGACGGAACTAGAAGCGGTTGTGGTGCGCTGACTGAGCTCATCGCCCATGCTTGGTCGCCGCCGGACGACCGGCTTCGAGCCGCTGCACTGTGGCGTCGAGGAATCGTAGTGTGTCGTGCACTGCGCTGTTAGTGACGTCCTTTAGCGAACAGCATCCTCCTCCCGCTCCCAGGCACGTTCAGGCTAACCACTGCTTGCTATCGCGCACGACTCGCACGCATTACTAACCTAATGTTCTTACTAGCTGGTGTTATGATCACTCGCATGTATTACGCACATGTGACGCACGAGCTCGTATGCTGACGCCGTTGGTAAATGGCGTGCCTGTATGGGACTGTAGAATCGTCACCTTGTCGTTCGTCATGAGTGGGCGTTCATCCCATAAATATTGGTCGTCATGGGTTGTGTGAGTAACGTGTTGCTCTGCTGCATCTGATCGCATGTTAGAAATGTATATGCTATGATTCATTCAACTGACGACTGAATTCCCCGCTTCAGAGTGTTATGCCTCGGGTAATGATGAAGTCTAGCCTGTATTCGCATAGGCGCCCCGGACCACGCGTTGTGACAGACTCTCTCAGTCGCTGCCGGTGTCGTATGCCCCCTACTCTCTTGGTCCAAGCAGGAAAAGTTCTCACTTCCGGGATGTTCGGCTTTCTAAGCTCCCGGTAGGTGTGGCTGTGGGGTCTGTTCCCGCCGGCCGCCCAGCGGTCCCGCTGGAGACGGCGTTCCCACCGGCCGTGTCGCGGGCGGCGGTCCCCCGGCCGTGTCGCGTCCGGCGGCGGTCCCACCAGCCGTTCGCCTGCCGGCGGAGGTCCCACCGGCGTGTCGCCGTCCGGCGGCGGTCCACCAGCCGTGTCGCCGGGCCGGCGGCCGGTCCCGGAGGCCGGTCGCCGTTCCGGCTGCGGTCCCGAGGCCGTGTCGCCGTCCGGCCGGCGGTTCCCACCGGCCACTGTGAGCCGCCGGCGGCGGTCACGGAGGCCGGTCGCCGTCCCGCCGTGCGCGGACTTGCTGACATCCATACGCCGTGTCTCGGCAGAACGTCTGGCGACGCGCCCGACCTGGCCTACTCCAGACTGCCCTGGGATGACCCGGCCGAGACGGCCAGCCTGACCGGCGGGCCGCGGAACACGGCTGACCTGGACGAGGTCACGGACACCGGCGACGGCGGCGGCGGCGGCGGCGGGGATCAGGACTGGCTCGAGCAGGCCATGCGCCAGGAGGGCCTGTTGTAGCGGTCGGCGGCGGCGGCGAGGCTGTCAGCGGCGGTAAGGCTGCCGCAGCCGCAGGGCGGACGTCCAGACGGCGGCAGCGCCAGGCGTGTAGTCGGAGTGGCCTGAGCGGTCTCCGAGCGGCACAACGCCTCGGCGACGGGCCGTGTGACGACAGCCGCCGCCGCAGCCGCCGACCGCGCCCGCCGGTCACGCGCGAAGACCAGCAGCGGAGAGACGCCGTCCGCCGGCGGCTCGTCGACGGATGGCGCGGCATGCCGCCACAATCGGTGCTCGTGGAGCCACGCGCCCCCGCGCCGCGCAGGGGCCGCGCCCCAGTGTCGTCAGCCGTGTCGCGGTGTTCGCGCGGACCGCACGTGAGACCAGCCGTCGCCATGGCGACGCGGGCAGAGTGAACAAAGCGTGGTGCTTGGCATTTGGCGCTTGGTGTGTGGATGCGCTTCTTCGTCTGCAGCGGGTCCCCGGCGTGCCGTCGCGCTGCCGTTCCGGGCGGGTACAATCGTACCGTACCCTGACGTGCCCGTAGTGCCGTGACTGTGTGCCTGTACCGGTCCGACCCGTCCAAGGCACGGAGGCGTGGCGACTCGTACGCGGCGGGTCCGCATCGTTGTGGAAGTATTTGGCTCGACTTTCGCGGACGAGCTGTAGTGGTTGCAGTGTCGCATCGCCTTTTCCGGGCAGTTGCCTCCGGCCGCGGTCGCCCCTGCGGGCTTCGACGCGCAATGTGGCGGTGTTCGCGGGCGCGGAGGTTTTCTGGAGGTTTCCTCCAAATCTGGCGGGCGTTGGAGACCAGTTGATTCGGTGGTGTCCAGGCGCGTCTGGTCACACGGCGTTGTGCGGGCTTTGAGTCGGATTCTTTCACGTTGCGATATGGTACACCGTAGACAGAAGTGTGCGATTGTCTAGTCCACGCGTCCTCATATGAAATCAGCCATGTTCATTTCCAATGCGCGTAAACGGTGTTTGGGAGGAGCTGTGTCCACTCCGCCTGCTTGCTTTTGAGGGTGACAGTTTTGGCGCCGGGTTGAAATCGACGCGCTTCGCTGGCTGTACGACGAATGGGCTGTTAGCGTGTCACTTAAATAATACTAGCCATAATTGGCTGGATCAGATGGGGTGTGACGTCATTGCCGTGGTGGTGGGCGTGGCTTCGCTGGTGTGAAGCGTCCTTTCTCCATTCTGGCTACAATACACTCGACAGCCATGGTGGTCGCCATCTTTGATTTTTGAGTGCAGCTCTCGTCAGCCGGAAGATGGCTGCAGCGTATGAAAGTAATAAGACCTTCCCCGCCGCCTCTCGGGTGGCTCATGCCAGCAACGCTCTAGGAGCCCCAGATATTATGAAAAGAAATCAAATCTGAGCGAAGCGTGTCAATAGTTGCCGAGCCGGCGAAACTTCGGCAACAAAGTGGGTCACAGACAGTGGCGAGGAGTCGAGCCGTCAAGTTTGCGCACAGCCGTCGGGGCGAGTTCGAGCACTGTCGCCATGTTGAAATTTGTCGCCGGCGTTTGTCGGTCGGGCGCCGAGCAAGCCCCACGTGGCCCGTGCCCCTCCCGAGGCGCTGGCAGCGAGGGACACCTCGGGTACTCTTGTTTCTCGTCGGACTGCTCCAGCAGGTCTGTGCAAAATATGGTACGCGGAGATCAAGGAACTATACGTGCAGAGATATCATTCAGGAACGTAAAAGACGAACGAATGGTCGGCGGTGGTCGCAGGATCAATGACCTCCACGGTTCGACGGCGATGACTTCAATGCAGAGCACCCAGTTCCAATCCAGGCAGTTCGGCATCAGTAGCCCATGCTGCTTGAAGTAAAGGTGATAAGATGTGACCCGTCTAGAGCGTGAACAGCAGTTAACACACAAAGTAGGTGGCATCCGTAAACCACACGGGCTGCAGATGTCGGACGGGTTCTTCGTCATTCGAGGGTGGGAGAAGGTGCGGGATTGGCAGCGCGGTGTGACCGTTTCCTAGCGACGACACGTCTGGGGACGACGTGCCACGACCCAGCGACTTATCTGATGGCGACGCCGACCCACTCATGCTGGGTTCCCATCCCATCCCAACCATCCCCGTCCCCATGGCTGGGAGGGGGGAGCCAGTGGGATCCCCAGTCCAGCACGACAGCGTGGCTGGGATGATGGGATCACCAGTCCAGCACGACAGCGTGGCTGGAATGATGGGATCATGATGGGATGGGATCAGTCATGACACAGACACCGTCATGGGTGTGATTCCTGAAAAAACAACAGCGAACTGCCAAGAGTGTCACAGGATGCGGTCCGTGCTTGGGTATGCGGGCTGGGTATTGTGTTTAAGGGCACGTCGTTTGCCAGGGCCAGTATGTGTCCATAACTCCTTCTTCAGTTAGGCCGGTGACGTGACCGGACTGAGAGGCTCGTGGTGCTCAGAAGGTAGGCGGCAAAGAGGAGGGAAGGTGGCACGGTCCCAGCGCCTGACTGGACAGCGTGCAGATCAGGCGCTGGGGTGCTGCATGCGTCTCAGCTGGCGTGCAGAGCGGGCGCTGGGGTGCTGCACGCGTCTCAGCTAGCGTGCAGAGCAGGCGCTGGGTGCTGCATGCGTCTCAGCTGGCGTGCAGAGCGGGCGCTGGGGTGCTGCACGCGTCTCAGCTAGCGTGCAGAGCAGGCGCTGGGTGCTGCATGCGTCTCAGCTAGCGTGCAGAGCAGGCGCTGGGTGCTGCATGTGTCTCAGCTAGCGTGCAGAGCAGGCGCTGGGTGCTGCATGCGTCTCAGCTAGCGTGCAGAGCAGGCGCTGGGTGCTGCATTTGTTTCAGCTCCGCCAGAATGACACCGGCGCCCTGCGTAATCGGTTCAGGGTTGGACAGTTTTAGACGGGGCTGACCGCGTTCTATTCTTGCCCTGATTTCGACTGCCTCACTGTCGCGGCTCGGTCTTCCCGGGCCTCGCCAAGCTCTATCGGAGATCGGTCCTTTTATGCGTGTCATGGCTATCTGCCATGTGTTGGCCGTTTCATTAGGCCGCTGTAAACAGCCGATAGCACACGCAGGTCCTATCAAACACGCGACCAATCGCGGCTGAGCGTCTCGTGTCTGACGTCATGGGCGACGCCAGCTGGAGGCGGTGACGTGATCACGCGGACCTGCGGAAACGCTTGGTAGCTGGGCTCAATGGTCCAATCTTGGGTGACACAGAAATCCAACGGCTGGATACAATGGCAAATGCCTGAGCCCGGGAAATGTGATGGGGCTGTGCAGTCCAGCACTGACTGAACCGCGCTCAGTTTCCGGCCGCCGCCACTAGGGGACGGCCGCGGCAGATTATCTGGCGCTGCTTGCTGCATCCCGAATTGCCCATTGGCGGACGGCTGCCTTCAGTGGTCACTATTAGGACAGCAGTAGAGTGTGGTGGGGGGGGGGGGGGGAGGGTATGTCATACCCGTATTTGTGGAGGGAGAGCAGTGGTGATGGGGGCGGGAAAGTCAGTGTTGAGGACGGCGGAACCAGTGACGAGTGAACAAGAGCCAGAAATCAACAAAACGGACCTCGTGATAGCAAAAATTCGTAGCGCATGTCATTCACTGACAAATTTCTCGGGTTGCTATGAAGACATCTGTACATGCGGCTTATTACATAGACAGCGCCCACGATCAGCAATGAGGCGCAAATGAATCTGAGAGGCCAAAATGACCTTCGTCACTTGAGAAAGCGCTTGGCCCATTCTTTGATATGCATCGAAAGCAATGCCATCAGCTGAAGGTACTCATGGTGCCTTTTAGGCTGGAGGTCGGCTTTATGTCATTAATATCCTAGTTCAGCTGTCATTTGCCATCATATCATACGACATTTATACTCTACATCAGTCCCAAACATCCACTCTTCGTTCCAGGTGCCTAGATATTGAAATCCTTCCTCGAAACCCCGCCAGGAAAAACCATGCCTGAGGTGAGGATATTTACTGCATGAGATTTGAGCTCTTCCGGCTTGGAAAGACGCTGCATAGCTACAGGATTAAAGGGAGAGATAAGAGGAAGAGCGGCTCTGGGTGGTCTGAATAATCAAGATCACTGCTGCCGGGATTTGCCCCACTTGAGACCCAGCGTAGGGTGCGTACCGTGGCCAGGACGCTGTTTCAGCTAGAGTGGGTGACCGCGAGGTGGACACGTGGCCGACAGACACGGCTGACAGTGGCTGACAGCCACGACTGACAGTGACTGCCAGCCACTCATGGCTGACAGCCGCAGCGTGCTCCCCGTGGGGCCAGACACTGCGAGGACGCAGGATGAAACAGCGAATGAGGATTTGTGGCTGCGGGGCGTTAACAGATAAACCGTGCGTCGCATACGACCCCTCCGAGCCTTGGATTGTGCCAGCAGCGAGAGCGCAGAGAGCGGCGAGGCGTTTCGAATGAGTCATCTCGGAGCGCTGCGGACTTCAGCCGTCTCCTCATCTCCGCCGCTATCGCCTCCCCCGCCGTCCGTTTATCACCGCGCTTCGCCTGTTTACGACGACAGCTTCGTCATTAAGATCTGTCTGGGGGCCATGCGTAGTCGGCGCCGAGTCCGTCAACATTAGCCTATTACGCTCGCACAGCCCCCCCCCCCCCCCCCCCCCCAACAGCGCCGCATTGATTAAGCCATCGGGCCGTCGCGTACGACCAGCCCACTGTGCCCTACAGGGAGGCTTTGTTCGTGGCCACGGAAATGGTTGGTAGTCGAGGAGCGTGGTTCCCGCCTAATTTGCCCTCACCGCGCGTGTAAACAAACGGGCCCTCATGATCATTAGCGTCGACAGCACTCAGCGGGTAACCGGGCATAGGAGAACTAATCTAGTGGGGTATCGCGGCCGCCTTGTGGCCGCCGACGACTGGAACTCGATAACGCCTTATTGTGTCACTCCAACGGCAGTGAAAGGCTTCTGCTGTCTCGACGACTATCGCAGTGGCGGGCCTTTTTACTGAAGTGAGCGTGTCCGGAGTTGCCAGATTTCATCTATCACTTTTTATTCTCGACTACCTTGCCCATGTGTCGCTAAGGACACGCAGAACAGTGATGGCCACATCCGGTTTTTTCAACAGGCACGTGACCTTTGAACTGCAGGAGCAGCCATCCTGGAAACTCAACCCAAATCTCGCCAGGGCTGGGGTCCGACAAGTCTCGTGTTCGGCGATACTGCTCGCTTCGGCGAGCATCGCAGTAACCAGGCCGATCACTTGCTGAAGTCATCGCACGGTTCACGCCGTGACAGTTGTCGATGCGACGGCACTGGCCTCACCGGCCGCGGGTGTCAACTCGTGGTCCGGTTACCTGGGCTGCCACAAGCCCGGGCAGCAAAAGAGGGTCAGAATGTCATCGAGCATGTCGCCTTCGTGACCTTCTCGGAAGAGCAAACGTCAGCGAACATGTCCATTTCCCGTTAGGTAAATACCAACGGGTATGACTGATCAATATGACTCATTCATTGCAGCGCCAAATGCCAATCCGTTGATGGATTTTGGCCTGGTTCTTCAGTGTACGTAATGCTTAAAATGGTAGGGGAAAATAGGGAGAGTTGTATCACTTGTTAATCATCGCTCCCTCCTGCCATTACTAGTGGGGATAAGGCTAATATTGTTATATCTGCAGACAGCGACACCCCTCCAGCTTCGCATGCAGCAGTTAAGTTTCGAGGAGCGCATCTTCATTTCTCGGTGAATAACTTTTGAATGACCTCAAATGGGACAACTTGCCTTTCAAATGAGGCAACTTGCCCCTCCCCCCCCCCTCTCCTACTGAGGTAAATTGCATCATATGATGAGGGAAATTGTTTACGTTCTTTTTGTTACGGAGCAACTTCCATCGTAAGCAGGCCGGATGCATCATCACATGAAGAAAAACACGCTCGCCAATGCCATTTCGTAGTTCGTCGCGATTGCGACATGACACATTTTGCCCTTTTAGCAATCAGCGTCTGTTTCACGACCATTGCCACCTCGGTTTCAGTTGCTCAGGTGGAACTCACGGGTCTACATTGGTAACGTAACTGTCGACTTGTTGTCTGGCAGGCAATAAGTCATGGCAAACATGTCAGTCAGTGTTGACAGCAGGCCAGTTAATGACATCATGTCGGCACATTGCATCACTGATACAACATGCCCCACGCGCGGCTGATATAACAGTACCGCCCGACATCTTGGAAGGAAGTTTGCGCCACCCCGAAATCCTTGGGAAGCAGACGCCAATTGTTTTGCAGTATATGCGACAGATGCTCTTCCCCACCACTCTGTACAGCTTCAGATTAGTCTAATAACGCCGTGAGCCCACATTTACAATTACCGCATACATGGTATAAATATATGATAAAACACATATTTACATCCATCGCTGTAATTTTCAACGATATGCAAAAAAGTTGTCGCGCTCATCCCAAGAAGCATTCACGTACGCGGCCGGAAGTGCACTAAAGGTAGAGAGAGAGAGAGAGAGAGAGAGAGAGAGAGAGAGAGAGAGAGAGAGAGAGAGAGAGAGAGAGAGAGAGAGAGAGAGAGAGAGCCGCTGCGCGTCAGCTGAGTGGTTCAAGACCGCCACCCACCGCATAGATTTGGAATAAATCACCATGATGCCACTTGGACACGATGCTTCTCACTCCACTCTCCCCTACTTCGGTGTGAATGTTTCTGGCACGGCAAGTGGATCCTGGGATAGCACGTGTGGTACTTATAATCCCCCAGGCGGCCGCCATTGGCGAAACACGACGGCCGGTTGCAAAATGAATGTGCTGTTCAAAAATCTCGCGCTGGAGGAAATGCTTGGGTACCGTGCGATTGTGGAACGGAATTTGTTTAACACATATGGCTGGAGCGGTGGGTGTGGGCTTCAGCCTGGCCTTAGGCCCAGCAAATAAACATTCGCTCAGTCACCACTGGTGAAGGCGCCATGCCTGTTTATTGAGTTTATTCGGTCGTGTGTTTCCGTGTGTGCTCCAAAGCGGGCTAAACATCAGAGGAGGAGCGCTGGCGTCGGGATCGGATCGCCGATCCGGGAAGATTCCAAGATGGATCGCCGATCCAGGAAGATTCCAAGATGGATCGCCGATCCAGGAAGATTCCAAGATGGATCGCCGATCCAGGAAGATTCCAAGATGGATCGCCGATCCAGGAAGATTCCAAGATGGATCGCCGATCCAGGAAGATTCCAAGATGGATCGCCGATCCAGGAAGATTCCAGGATGGATCGCCGATCCAGGAAGATTCCAAGATGGATCGCCGATCCAGGAAGATTCCAAGATGGATCGCCGATCCAGGAAGATTCCAAGATGGATCGCCGATCCAGGCTTGGAATAGTTTCCGATTCTGGGACTCAGACTTTCCGATTCGGGGATTCCGATTCAGAAACGGACACGTTTTGCGGCGGGGTTTTGTTGCGAACGCAGGGTTTGCCTGCAATAATGTCACTTAGTCTCCGAAATCAATATGATCGTAAGCGGATCGATGCGAAGATGCTCGAAAAAATCCCAATTAAGGTGATCCTGTGGTCGTGCAGCTCCTGAAAGCTCCTCATCCGACATGAAGCACCCCACTCCACGCTTAGCACGTAGGCATTTTGTCGAAAATGGCTGGCAAACCTAGTGTATCGGCATGATTTGTCTTGAATAGCTGATAAACTTGGCGACTCTTGGTTGAGATAAGGGTGCGGTAAACGGTGTGCGCTTCTTATAGCCCCGTTGCGCAGGGTGCTTGAACACGTCTTCAAAACAGCAATTCCTCGACTTCAAACCGAGAACACGCCACGCTCTTCTGACCAGCCTCCTGAAGGACAGTGAGCGGCCAACTGAGCCGCCCCATAGTCTCCAACCCTCACTCTCCCGGCTGGCAGCGTCTCTAGACACGTGCTCGGTGGGTTCAGCGGTGCCCTTGGCGCGTCGTCCGGCGGGTCAGGCGGTCACCCCGACCCTTCTCTGCGGGAAACACCACGATCGTCAGACGGAACGGCAGTCGACGCACTCGGGTGCCGGTCCTACCGTATAACATGGACCAATATAACCGGTTTTATTCGTTTATGCGTTTATACGTTTGCCAGTTTGTGTGTTTGGGTTGAGGCAAAATCGCTAAGTTGGGATGTTCCCGGGGTCTTTGTGAGAAGGGAGCGTTAACAACCGCTCGAGGACCTCGCACCCTGACAACACCAGCCGGCTCTCCACCTGCGCCCGCCTGACCTGTCAGTGAGTGGGCCGACTGCGGGGACATCGGCCGTTCATCTGAGGCGTTATCGGTCGCGGCCGGTCATCAGCTGGCTGGGATCGACGCGCGTGACCCGGGCCCGACCGAGGCTCGTTTATCACGCGCTCCGTGTCACCTTCCGACCCGCGCAGCGCTGTCGTCACCTGCCGCCGGCGGGGAGGAGACCCAGAGGTCGCGTTGTCTGGTCATGTTACGGCAGACCGGAGCGGGCTGGTCGTCTGTTCTGGTGACGCGACGGGGCGGGAGGCAGGTGGTGTGGAAGTGTCGCCGGCTTTACGGCTATGTCGACCGGTCCTGATGGACCGACGCCACCTGGGGTTGATGCCGTGTGGCGTCACTGCTGCTGGCACCGACACTTGTACTAATACTGACACTGACACTGACACCGGCACTGACACTGACACTGACACTGTTGCACACTGCTGCTGGCACCGACACTTGTACTAATACTGACACTGACACTGACACCGGCACTGACACTGACACTGACACTGTTGCACACTGCTGCTGGCACCGGACACTGATACTAGCACTGACACCGACACTGACACCGGCACTGACACGTCAAACTGCCCGTGGCCGGTGACCGCCAGCTTCAGTCGCTTGCTCTTCTCCACCATGGAAGAGGTTTAAAGACAAAACACTGTCACCGACACTGATATCAGCCCTGACACTGACAACGATACTGACACAGACACTGGCATTAACACCAATGCTGCCACTGACACCGAAACTGACACAGTTTCTGACACCGGCGTTGACACAACGATTTACCCGCGGCTGGTAACCCCAGCTTCGGTCGCTTGCTCTTGCCCGTTTTGGAAGAGGTTTGGAGACAAAACGCACGCCGTAAAAAGTTGAAGTGCCGTTTTACGAGGACAGCTGCCGTCACAGGTAACACAGATAACTTTTGCATTTGATTACAATAGCCAGACCATTACAGAGGCAAGCCAGGTAAGATGGCTTATGAGCTGAAATGGGGATCGTTAATAGTGACATCACTTCACAATCACGGCCGAAGCCCGCTCTTAAGTTCGTTCTCCTGCGCACCATAAGTGTTTTCGGTAGCAGCGGCTCAAGCTACAACAAGCAGTTTCCCTTGGTCACCGTCCTGCTTTGGCCGTCTGTCGCTGTCAGACTCGGTCTCTGAAATTGTCCCTCTGTCACTGTACGGCTCGGTCTCCGACATAATCCTCTGTCGCTATCCAGCTTTGTGCCGACGTTTTCCTTCTGCTCTGTTTGGCTCTGTTCCGACATTGCTCATCTGCCGCTGTACAGCTCTGTCCCGACATTCTCCCCGTGCTCAGTTCGGCCCTGTCCCGACATTGTCCCTCTGCTTTGATTGGCTCCGTCCCGACATTGTTCCTCTGCTCTGTCCGGCTCCGTCCCGACATTGTCCCTCTGCTTTGATTGGCTCCGTCCCGACATTGTCCCTCTGCTTTGATTGGCTCCGTCCCGACATTGTCCCTCTGCTCTGTCCGGCTCCGTCCCGACATTGTCCCTCTGCTTTGATTGGCTCCGTCCCGACATTGTTCCTCTGCTCTGTCCGGCTCCGTCCCGACATTGTCCCTCTGCTTTGATTGGCTCCGTCCCGACATTGTTCCTCTGCTCTGTCCGGCTCTGTCTCCGTCAGTCCCGCCTGACGCCTCGTTCAGCGCCGCTGTCCCAGTCCGACTATCCCCCCTCCCCCCCCCTCCATCCCCCACCGTCCCAGATCCGCACGTTTGAAGGTACCGGCGGAGCCCAAAGGCCGCTAACATACACACACAGTGGCCCTCCGTCGACGGAAACGGACCGGTGGCACGCACTTCCTGGTTGTGCGTGCGCCCCGCCCAGCAGACGGGGACAAAGAACGGGTTTCGACCGGGCCACGCCCATGCAGGCGAAGACGCGGCAGCGGGTAAAGGCAAAGGAAAGACCCCCGCTCAGGTGTTGGCCTATGCACATCCTCTACCCTCTCCCCCTCCCCAAAGGAAGAGTGCGAGCGCGAACCGAATGAGATGGGAACTCCGTCCCAGGTGTGGTCTGTCCGCGCTCCTCTTGGTTTCGGGCAAACCCACGTAAAGGCTAACTTTGAATCGGATCCCCGCCGTGGACAAAAACGCAGCAACTGGTGGGGGTTAAGCGATCCGCTGATGTCAAATCCCGCCTTGGGTGCTTTGCGCGAATAGTCCTCCAGTCGTGTGCAGGATCTGCAGTTTGTTCGGAAAAGGCTGCGGTTAGGTCACGGAAGTGTTTTGAAGCGCAGGCAGAGGGCCGGCGGCATACCGGACGTGGCAGGGAGATATCGACAGAAATCCGATGAGCATCGCTTTCGCGAGCAATCCGTCACCATTACGCGGCTTTATATAAGCGTCCGGATGCGCCGTTATGCGATGGCCCGGCCATATTACCATCCGCATTATGTGATCAAATATAGGCTGAGGGATGGCAGGCTTCGAGCGTTCGAGCACGTTGATCTTGCCAACGACGCGTGCCGTGCAGTTTCATTTCGTGTCTCCTGCAGTTTACGACGGCCTGGTTAGATCTCGCCAACGACGCGTGCCGTGCAGTTTCATTTCGTGTCTCGTGCAGTTTCGGCGGTCTCGAACAGAATGGTTGCAAGGTGCTGCAAGGTGTGAGGCTTTCATCAAGCGGAACGTGGTCTGCATCTTAACGGCATGGTCTGCCACTGGGACTCGACTCCCGCCCTCGTGGCTCCCGTGCGAAGGCGTTAAGCTAACATGACCGTATGGACAACGGGAGAACCAAGTGAGCAAACGGAGGTGCCACGGACGCGGAAAGAAAGCGCTGGGCGCTGACAGGCCGCGGTTTGACGGGCTTGGCGAGCAGCAGTGGCAAGCAGGGTGCCGCCGTCGCCCGGCCGGTTCGCACGCGCCCGGCGGTCCGTGAGGCTCGTCCGCCGGCGACGTCGCGGCGTCGCCCTCCGCCTGCGTCGGAATCGATGCTGCATCGACCGGCGCCTCCTCGGCGGTTTCGAGCGAGCGCCGTCCCCGCCGGCCATCTCCGTAAACAGCGCCGTCCCCTGCGCCAGGGACGCCGTCGGAGTTCATTCAACCCCGCGCCGCGCCGCGGTTTCGCGCCAACTCCGGCGCGGCCCCGCCCTGCTCCGATTCGTACGGCTGTATTGCTGACGGAACGTTTGCAAACGGGCCATCTCGGCGGTCCGGGGATTGTGTGGGGAAGGGTGGGGAAGGGGGGGGGGGGGGCGTGGCAGCACACCGGCGGGAGGGCGGGGCTCGAGGCGTGGCGCCACGTGGTTTCAAGTCCCGCGGGATGTGTTGACGGGTCCTGGACTGAGAGGGAGCCGTAGCGTAGCCAGTCGTGGTAGTGCGTGCTCGAAAGCCGGGTGTGCCGCCTTGATCAGCGCTGCCCCGAAAACGCACCGACTTTAATGGTGGTTCGCCGGCAGGCTCAGTGAGTGAAGGGCTTTCAGTTCCTTAGCTCAGACCGTGTAGACCTTGGCCACCGATCACAGGCAACTGCCCGTTCATTTTCCACTTAAGCCATCCGAAATAACTCAAAGAAGGCCGAACAGGCGGCCATCGACCGTCCCGCGCGCGTGCAACCGGACCGCGGATTGTAACCGCCCGGGGTCCGAGTCGTTTGTGACCGCCAGTGGCCTTCGCAGTTACGACTGCGACGTTTGAATCGATTCGGACAAGTCCATGGTTGAGGGAGGGGTGGCGCGAAGATGAAAATGGCGCGTGGACCGGAGCCACTACGAAGACGGGGAATGTTTTTTTCATACATTCGTAAGGAGTTGGAGTTAGGAGTTTAATCACCGACAGGTGTTTTTGACAGCTAAATTGACGTGAATCACGATATATGTACCATTATGTAGTTTATGGACAGTGTCAACTCAGCAGCCAACGGGTAGGCCTGGTTAATGCTCCCGTGCAACAATTGCTTCACGGAACAAACAGCTATTCCACTGATTTTCACCCGATCGAAATGGCTCCTTCATCCACATCATAACGCGTACTCTTAGCTGTAGTTTCAAACTAGAATGAAGTGGAACAATTACGCCGTAAATTCATTGTATTTTGGATGTGGAGGTGAGGAGAGTTTTGAGTTTAGAGGTGGATTTTGAAATTCCTATTTTATGGCGAGCCATAAAATATAACTCAAAACCTAACAAGAATCCGGAACGTGAGACGTTCATGGGAACATTAATGTAGAAATTGTTTGTTATACCGAGGCATTCTACCGCACCTGAGGGCTGAAACCTCATGAGATTCTGCCTGCAGAACAGCTTTTTCACAAAGAAAACGTTAACTATGAGCAAAACTCGGGCATGGCCATGCGGAACATAATAGGTACGGCGGTCGTCATACTATTCGTGTATCACATCGAGCTTCGGACTGATGCTACTCTTAGATCTGACTTTTTTATTCCATTCCTAGATGATCGTTTTGGAGTGTGGACACAGGGAGAGCGGGGTTTCTACCGATTGCAAGAACACAGGAACGCTCTTCACTCATCCACAAAGCCTCCAACCGAACGCTAGGATGAGAATTGTGGTATCCCGTTTTCAGACGTCCCCGTGACACGCTCTCCAGACAACTAATACATCACCGAACTTCACAGAGCGGAAACGCACTCTGGCATGACGCACATTGTTCATCCACACATCCAAGACGCGCAAAAATACACACTCTACAAAATGAGCTTCGCGGAGCTGTTCATTTTTCATCCACACCGCAGGCTATCCACCACAGCACAGACCGCATCGCACATAAATTCCAAAACAACGGAAATTCCCCCAGGCTAATTTTAATCTTATCTCAAGCTATAAATCAGAGTCCTAGCCCCAACCATCCACCACGAAGAAAAGAAATATGGCGTAGTTCACGTTACCCGACATCGACGAGATGTGCCGTAACGCCGAAATATCCGTCAAAGAAAGTGCCGTGGAATCTTAAGTGACCTGAACAAATCCCAAGTGATTAAAACAGCACCTGGCGCGCACCAACCTGCGCAAACCAAAGCACCCCATCCGAGAGGGCAGGCGCGTCCCGCGTGCATTAGGATTTCATAGCACTTACCCCACCAACAATGAAGTGTATCAAGCCGCATGCACACTGTGTTTGGCTAATTACATAGGAGGATGTCTTCGTCCGGTGCGTCCGGGACGGGACAATTTTTTTGCCATCGCCGCGCGTCATTCAGCAAGGACATGAACAACCCGTTTGGGTTTCACTTTCGGACCAATCGCGGCTTTGATGTGCTTCTTGACATGCCAATACGGAAGACAATATCGCGCAGGTGTCTTGGGCACAAAACAGGAAAACTTAAGAAACCATTTCCCTTCGTGATCTGAAAAACTCCACGAACGTCAGTAGCTGGCCTTTATTACGGTAGACAAGAACACCTGCTCGATTGGACCCGAGTACACTAGTTTTGTATGTCCTTGCTTGTCCTGGTATGTCCATTTACCATGCCCTATGTCGTCCTCATCTTGTCATGTTTTCGCCCTGTTACTGTCATCTAGTGTCCCGCTTTCCGCAAGGTACATAGTGTTTGCGAGAGTAAGATGGCTAAACCGGTTAGAATGACTCGGTATTAGAAACAACTTTTACGTGTCTCGATAAATGTCTCAGGTTCCGGAGCCTTGTTAAGCTTTGAGTGATATTTTGTGGCTCGCCGTCAAATGATGAATTCAAAACGCACTTGAGGAGGGCATGTTTGTTGAAATACGGCAAATTGTGCGGCTGATTTGCTATATTCCATTCAAGCGTGAGACTGCAGTCGAGGGTTCGGCGTAATATCGGTAAACATGAGCAGCTTAAGAGAGTCTGCCAACGATAGATAGAGATGGCGTATCGCGTGATCGTCTGCATTGGCGCGGCACGTGCAGCAGCACCGCTCATATTGTACTGGCTTCGCTCCTAGTCCTTAAAACCCTTATGAAACTGGCCATCGGGCCATTAAGGTCGTTGTTTTACCCGAATGCCCCTTCCCACAGGCTTCTATAGTTCCGAAAAGAAGGAAAGGTGTCTACAGATCTCTTTTCGTCGTTAATTGGCGTTAAGGAAATGTGCAACGTTCAAAGATTGATAAACCGTGATCGATATCCGCGGCGTATTAGACGAAATCATCCCGGCCACGTCATTGAGATGCCACATACATTGCTGACGTTTCACACACCTCCACAGGGATGTGAAGGTAACGGTGGAGGTGGCATGAGGAGGTAACAAAACTATCACAGGAGCCAACAGAGAACAACGCATGTTTTCAATGGCGAAGCTTTATCGCCTCGGCAACGAAAAACCAGGTATCGATCAACACACCAACATCAATTTGTCATAATTTATTATTAAAAACATAGCACTTGGTGTTTTTTAGACTTGGCTGCCTCAGAATTTGTTGGAATGAACACAACTCAGAACGGAACGGGAGGTCGGGCGCCGCTCTTGGCACCGCGCATAACTTTCATTTCGGCGTCCGGCCGCCGGGCGGCGCTGCGAACAGACGTGCAGCCGCCGCGCCGACGGCGCGCCGCAAATCATCGACGGCAAACACGATCACATTGTTTGTAAGGAACGCGACGAGCAGCAATAGGAGGTAAAAACAAAGTGCGGTGGCACCCCGCCGGCCGGTGCGCCATCCCGGGCCCGGCTGGGCCAAATTTCGGCGCCGGCGGCGCAGAACCGGCGCGGCTCGCTCTCAGCCCGCTCTCTCTCGCTCGCTCGCCCCCTCTGCCCCGCGGTGGGGTCGGTCGGCCTCAGATCGCTCCCACGCTCCGGCGCGCGCGCGCGGGGCGCGGCAGCTCCTCCCCACGCACACGCACGCGCACAACTATCTAGGGGTAATCACAGCTTCGACGGAGGGTGCGCCGACAGGCGCGCGCTCCCCAATGCTCAACACTGTACAGACGCCTGCAGCGGCGGCGCCGGCGCTCAGTTGTAGATCTTGATGGCCTTCTCCAGGTAGTTGTACCGGGAGCGCTTTGGCGTCTTGTTGACGTGCTCCAGGCCCAGCCACGAGACGGCCAGCGTCGGTGAGCCTGCTGGACACGGCTGCACGTCAGCGGCGGCGGTGGGTGCCGGTGCAGCTCACGGTCACACACGGCGCCAGAACGCCGCGCATGAGCCGGGTCGACACCGTACGCAACAGGCAAGGAACACAGGCGCTAACTGCCTGCCCGGCGGGTCCCACAAACCTAACAAGGAATGTGGAAATTCCGAACACGCGTAACCCCCCATGAACACCACAAGAATAATGATCTACAGAAGTCACTAGGTGGAATGACCGCAAACACCTGCGAACCCACATGAACAGATCCGAGATTAAACCAACGTGACCATCCAGATCTCCTGGTAGGTTTGATTGCACAATTACTGCACTGATCTTTGCAAGGCTGAACGAGTTAGTGCTCCAAGGACCGTCCCTCTTCCCGTGCCGACCTCGGGCCACATAAAAACACTGCTAAACCTGAGCAGCAAAAACACCGTTCGCTGCAATGCAACAGCGGACGTGGGCGCCGCAACACCAAGAATTGACGAGTGGCATCACCATCCCAAAACGATCACAAAGACCTGGCACACACCAGCCGTGTTAACCAGGCAGGGAGAGGCGCGGCGGTAGGGGGGGGGGGGGGGCAGCAGTGGGGAGGGGACAGCTGTCCTTTCAACTTCCAAGAGTCCCGTTCCTTGAACCGAAGGTCCCTTTCTTGCATCAGATAACCGCAGTTCCGGCTCTGCTTTGCAATAACAAGACCCTCTTCCGGATTTGGAGGCCTCCTTTGTGAATCGGAAGGATCCTGCTCTGGATCAGGACACCCATTCCTGGCACAGAAGTCCTGTTTGTGACAGAGGTTCCCTTTGCTGTTTCAAGACCATCCCTGTATTCATCAGAAGGCCCCATCATGGCATTTCAATTGTAGACATCTTTTTACATGAATATTTTATACACGCAGCGATTTGACAAGGCGGCACGTACCACCGGTGCCTCCTTGAGAGCACCGCTGCCTTGTGAGGAGGCCCCCTGGGAAACCCTGTTCCCCTCCCCCCCCACACCCAAACACACTCAAAATCGGAGGCGCCGCCCCTGAACCAGCCCGCCCTGACCGCCCTACCCGCTGACCTGCGCTCAGTTTCGGTCGTATGTCCTGCATGTTGAGGTGCCAGTCGGCGTCGTCGGGCACAAACTTCTGCGTGCCCTGCGAGACGACCGCGAACCGGAACTTCTCGAACTCCTTCTCGGGCGCCTCGAGCCGCTTCTGTATCCGCTCCTTGACCGCCGAGAACGGCTCACCCTGGCCGGCGGCGACGGCGCGGCGTCAGGGGGCAGCTTGGGCGCGCGGGCGCGGGGCGCGGGCGCGGGCGCGGGCGCGGGCGCGGGCGCGGCGTGGCGGGCGCTACACGACACGGCACGGCGCGGCGGACGGGGGCGGCACGCGCCGGTCCAGTGCCCGGCTACCGGGCGCCAGTAGCCGGCCCCATCTGGCGCCGGGGAATAAGGACCGCGCACCAGCATCGTTTGCTGCAATCGGTTTTTGCGGTGAGCGGGTCTAAACCAGCTAGGCAAATTACGTCAGCAATTAGGGCGTCTTATCCGTCAAGTGGTCGGCAGCCGCTCGACGAACAGTCAGCTGTATCAGCATGCCAGCAGTTCAGACATCGCCCTTTGGGCGCTATCCGGCACAGCCCGACGCGGCGGCGACGGCGGGCTACCCTCGGCGGCACGACACTGCGCCGGCCAGGCGCGCTCAGCACTCACGTCTTTGATTTTGAGCAGGAACGGCACGCCGAACGTGGAGAAGATCTCCTTTTGGAAGTGGGCGCACGGCACGAGCAGCTCGTCATCCTCGAGCTTCAGCTCGTCCCGCGGCGTCTCCTCCACGCGGTACACCTGACCGAGGGTGGGCGAGAGAGCTCAGCGTCCACGCGGTACACATGGCGGGGAGGGACCTCCGACTTGGCACGGAACTCGGCTTCTCATTCCACTACCCCCGATTAAATAACTTCATGCCTATGACCGACATGGACGACAGCAATTCCTTTTGAACAACAGTCAGAACGTCTTTCCAGCCTCCCAACACTGTTCAACACACGAGACCAATCCACAAGCCTCTCCCAGCACGGCTATCTTGACACATCCCCCACGATTGATGATGATGATGATGGTGGTGATGATTATGATGCTGATGCTGATAACGATCATAACGATGACGATGACGATGACGACGATGATGATGACGATGACGACGATGAAGATGACGATGACGACGACGATGATGACTATTTGGGCCTGAGGCCCCCAACTGCCCTAGTCATATGACGCCAGCAAATTCCCACGTTAGCATCCCACGTCAGCACCCCTGGCGAGACTGCCTCATCGCCGTCCGTCCCGGCGTCGGCAACGCCGCCTCGCGGCCCCGCCGGCCCACCTTGGCCGAGCCGACCGGCAGCGTGTCGAGCGCAGTAAGCTCCTTGACGACGCTGAGGATCTTGTGGCCGACCACCTCGAGCAGGCGCAACTGGCCCGAGCCGCCGTCGGCCAGCTGCACCTGCTTGGCCGCCTCCTCCAGCAGGTCGCCCACCGTGCCGTCCTTGTTCGGGTACAGCACCAGCTCCTTCTCCTCCTTCAGCTTCGGACCAACCCAGATGCACTGTCGCGAGGGGGAAGGGGGGAGGAGGTCAGAGTCGCAAAAGCAGTGCGGCTGGAAACTGAACGAGCGACGTATGCTTGTTTGTGCGTGTGGTGTTTACCTCCCCACACTCCACCACTGAAGACCAGTTGTGCTGTCACGTTATAGTTGATGATGGTGATTATCTATGCAAGCATTGTCTTCTGGCTGTAAAGCATCTACGCCAGCAAAGTCGGCCAGTTGTCGTACCTTTGGGAGTCAAACTACCGTCTCCCGCTATCGCTACACTAGCCCATGAATTACGACTGAACCACTTTCTCCAGGCCTTTCTGCGAAAAGACGTCCCTCCAATGTCCGAATAACGTCCATTTCAAAGGTGTGTGGAATTCCAACACCTCATGGGTCAGGGATATTCCGATCAGAGGTCTACTACAGTCGTGGACCGCTCGGTCGTGTCAGCCACAGTCCGTGGGCAGACCGCGGCAACCTTGGTCGCCTCACCTCTGCCCTCCGCCCGCTCCACATCGGCGACACCACCCGCCCCGCACAGTCACCGTCCACGCGCCGCAGACACAGCGCATACGCTTCGACAACGAGGCGTCACTCCATCCTGGACCCCACGCTAGCGTGATCACCTCACCGCCGCCGACGCACGGCCGCTCTCGTACTGCCTCGCGGCACTCGACTCCGCCCCCCGTACCACGCCCCTGCCGCCTGCCCTGGCTGGACTCGTCCCTACCCCTCACGCCCGTGCTCCGCCACTGCCGCCGCCGCCGCGTACCTTGACCTGTCGCTTGTTCTCCAGCTCGTTGATGCGGATCGAGAGCTGCTGGTAGTAGATGCGCTTGGGCTGGCGCGGCTTGTAGCCCACCAGCAGGTCCTTCAGGGTGCCCTCGTAGGTGCAGCGCAGCGCGTTGCCGGGGCCCTCCCGGTAGCTGGCGAGCGGGCAGAGCACCAGGTCATGGTCCGCTCTCGACGGCGGGCTACAGCACCGCTCGGCCGACAGGCCTCCACGGTCCCATCACGCCGGTCAAGATCCGGACACTCACCTTCACAGACTGAAGCCTGTTTTAGTGCCGGACATGTGGCGCTGAGTCCGGTGGGGAGACTGGCGTTATCGAGCGGCGGACAGCGTGGAACACTCACACACGGAGGCGACTGTACGCCGCAGAGCATCGCAAAAATCACACGACGCAGCGTCGCGAAAACCCACTGGCAACCCCCTCCCCCCTCTCCACCTCCCCCAAAACGACACGGCAGACCCGCGCCGCGCCACGCCCGGTCCGCCCACGCACTTTTGCGCCTTGAAGAACTGCAGCATGTAGGGGTCAGTGCCGAGCCGGAGGGCGACGGCGCGCGCCATCTGGTCGTAGTTCATGCGCTGCGAGAGCTCGATCACCATGCCCGGGTCGGACGGCGCCGTCTTGTCGCAGAACGTCACCTCCACGCGGTAGAACAGGTCCCTGCCGGGCGGCCGGCACAGTGGTTACGCGGGGGTCCACGTGCCGAACGCGCACGTGACGGCAGGAGGGCGCTCTACTCCAATCTGGACGCGCGCATGACACTGCAATGGGAGAAACCTTTTTTCGTTGAAAGGGAACGTGACGCACGTCCTCACGTCCCTTCTCGTGGGGCACCAGCGACAGCATTGATCCAATTAGCACACAGGGGCCATGGCGCAATCGGGATTCGGACCCGGGCCCCCACGTGGTAGCCCCACGCGCTAACCACTCGGCCATTATGCCAGGGGAGGGACGCGGTCTGCACCAAGTCAGAAGGTCAGGTCAAGTCAAGTCGTCAAGTCACCAAGTCGCTTTCTGCAGGTAGGCGTGAATCGACTAACCTTAGCAAGTCTTGTCCACTGGACTTGTACCTGATTAATAGCTGTCATAGATCAGCTAGCCCCAGTATTCACCAGGAAGTCGTCGTTAACGCGACGCGAGCGTGATGACGGTGTGCGGACCGGCTGCTCCTCTCCACTGCGTCAGCGCTCGAGTCCAACACACACCCTCAACGCGAAGTCAGAGCTACAACACATCGTCAGACCTGAGACCCAGACTCAGACCCAGACCTGCCGCCCGAGGTCTGGAAGTCTGCGCCGCCAGCGCCCCTCGCCAATCAACCGACCAACACCCACCGATCGCGGCGCCACGCAAACGACCGTGACGACCGCGGACGTCGGCGCGTGCCGGCCGCCGCCGCGCGATTCTCACTTGAAGTAGTCCTCGACGGTCGGCAGCTCGCCGTCGCACGGGTCGTGCTCGGCCTTCTGGAAGAGGATGATGTCGCCGTCCATCAGCTCCTCCAGCGCCTTGTCCAGCGACGTCTCCAGCTCCTCCAGCCGCTCCACGTAGTTGGGCTTGAGCTCCTCGTACAGCTGCAGCTCCGTGTCGGCCGGGAAGCCCGCGCGCTCGTTCAGCAGCGGCACCAGCTCCCCTGGCGGCCGATGCGGGAAGCGTCAGTGGCGGCGCCGCAGCAGAGGTGGCGCGGCGGGCGGTCATTTGCCGCGACGGGAATCGACCCGGCCGACAACTGCGCCTCGGGACCGGGAACACCTGTGACCGGCCGCGCGCAGCTGGGGCTGCTCCCGTCATCCGACTCACGCTCGAATGATAACTGAGGATTCAGGAGGCGACGAGTGGCGCAGCTATTTCTGTAGCCCGAGGTCATTGCCAGGAATGGACGTACTTCACCCACGGTATTTGCCTTACGATTATCCGCGGTTCGTTATTAGAGGCCAGTAGAAAACGAATCCACGACAAAACAGTCACGTAAAAAGCATTTCTAACCGTCTGATCCTTTTACACCACAGCGACTGAACCCAAAGTAAAAAGCCATTTATACCACAGCAACTGACTGAATCCAAAGTAACAAGTCGACGACAGCACGCCTTACAATAAGGACCAGAGACCAAGCATCCAGAAAACAGCAGCATTCAATATCTTCAAACCCACATCCAGTGGCTCACGTCACCTCCCACTATCCAGGAGGCCCTGGTTGCCTGGCCGTGCTGGTGTGCCGGCGGTCACGTCCACGTCACCCCACACTACCCAGGAGGCCCTGGTTGCCTGGCCGTGCCGGCGACGTCCCCCCCCCCCTCCCCCACTACCCAGGAGGCCCTGGCTGCCTGGCCGTGCTGGTGTGCCGGCGGTCCGTCCCCAGCTCCGCCGGTCCTCTCGTCACCCCCGCGCCCCCCGTGCCGCCACGCCAGCACTCACGGACTTTGCTGGTGATGGCGATGTACTGATGGCCGCAGTAGTGGATCTGCTTGGTGCGCGGGTCGTACAGCTTGAAGAACAGCAGCACGTCGCTCTCCTTGTCGAAGGGCGGCAGCGTGGCGCCGGCCGGCCGGTCGGCCGGCAGCGTCTCCAGGAACAGCGTCCAGGCGGACGTGGAGTCGGCCAGGTCCGACACCTGCCCGGCCCGGCGCACGGCGGTGAGGTGGGCCGACGCGTGTCCCGGCACGGGCCGGCACGGGGCGCGAGGCAGCACTGCTGTCCGCGGCCACCGAAGACGGCGGATAATGGCGCCGCTGGGCGATGCCAATCTTCTCATCCGAGCAAACATTTGCAACCGATACCAAAAATCGCCATTCCGCGCCTCAAGATGAGCACAACTATCAACCAGTCCGCGCCCCTCCCGTGAAACGATGCACCACCAGGGGCAGCGCAATGCTTCACATCATTACACATGCCGCTCCTAACCAGCACCGTCCGGTGCAGAGCGGACTGACAGCCAAGCACGGGCGTACCTTCTTGAGGAGGTCTCCCTCCATGTCGATGACGGTGGGCCGGTTGGTCTGGTTGGTGCGGATGGTCATCGGCCACGGCCGCAGCTGGTCCACCGGGATCTTCTGCGGGGGCGGGGCGGGGCGGAGCGCGTGACCAGCGGGCGGCGGCGCGGCACACGGAGCTCCGCCCACTCTCAGAGCCGCCGCCGCTCACGCCGACACGACAGCCATACGGCATGGTGCGGCGGGACGTACAGCACACGGCTCGGTCGGGCCGCGCGAGTCGCCGGCTGCCGAGGTCGAGGCGTTCGCCGCGGGACGGCGCCGACAACGGCAGGTACGACGTCAGCCCCCGCCGCTGCCGCTCAGGACACGACACCGCAGAAGAGGAGGGCGAGGGCGTCCCCACTCACGCCTTCACGAGGAAAAGTGCATGCACGGCCACCAGAACGTGACGGGGCAGCTAGACAAAATAATCCAGCTTATCTCTACCATGTGGCTGGTCTGGCCACCGCCGGCCCCGTCCACGAGCGGCCAGTCTCGAGTACAAGTCGCAGGACCGGCCGCTAAGCGCGCCGGCGGCGGCGCCGGTCGCCTCACCAGGCTCTCGGAGAAGAGCTCCATCATCTCCTGCAGCGTGGCCGACTTCTTGACGCGGAACGTGCGGTAGTTGACCTTCTCCGGGTCGAACAGGTCGGGTCCGTGGTGACCCTCGAAGCTGTCCTCCAGCACCACCTGACGGCGCGGTCGGGTCAGACCGAGGCAGAGGCGAGCACACCCACAGGACGGCCGCCTTCGCTACCCAAGTTTCAAGGACAAAGCAAACTACAATACACAGTTGCTTTAAGGTGATGATGGCGTCAGATACTTTAAGCCGTACTCAACAGTTCACAACAAATGACAGCCGTTCCAATGCGCACAGGGTTGGTCGTGCGAAAAGGCACGAAACGTGAAATACCGCATCGTCTTTGAGTTCCGTAAGTGCCTTTCTAGATCCAACTGAAGAAAGATTATGCGACAGATCGCTCATGCAGCAATCATGCTTCTTTTTTTTGCCGCGAGATGCTAACCGCGTCTGGCGGACATCAGACCAACAACACGGGGCCCGCTGAGTTTTATTCTTCGAGCGGTCCATGAGGTTGCTCATGTGAAACTGAGCCGAGAGCCGGATTTGAAATACGGCTGCGTAGCCGGTGCGCATTCAATAAATTTAGAAATTCTCAACTCCCGGGCAAGCTTTAACAGTTATCCCACACATATGGCCGGTGCATAAAGCCACTGCCGTGTGAATCGCTACGACAGCTTGACGGCACCTCGTTTGCGGGAGGACCTACCACACTGTAGCACACGCCATCCCGCCGGACCAGGCAGCGGCCCTTCTCGTCCTGAGCCCAGTCAGCGCCGGTGCCGGACGTCATGCGCCGGCGCCGGAGCGCGTGCTCACCTGGACGGGCATGTAGAGATGCTGCTCGTTACGCTCCTTCCTGCGGATGGCCTCCAGCCGCTTCTCCTCCTGAAGCCGCTCCGTCAGCTGGCGACGCAGGCGCGTGACACCAGCGGTCAGGCGGGACATAATGTACAGTTGAACGCGACATGACTCCCAATGCCAAAAGCTTATGCACACTCTACCTCCACACATTACTTGTACTGCACAGCCTTGTACACGGCATGGGTCCTACACGACACGATGAATGATTCCAAAACTAGAACTGGTCACTACTTATGTAAAGAAGACTCGTAAAGGCTTCACGTATACCCGACATTGCTTCAACTGCAGAAACTCACACATAACACGAGTATTACACGACAAAACGTACGCTGCCAAAAACATATACTAGTCATTACTTCCACCACACAGACATGACCACAAGCCTTTGCTGTAGCACTAATTCGCGAAATGCAGCAGAATTAATACCGAGTATAATTTTTTTTAGGCGTAAGTTTTGTCGCGTAGCACTTATGTCGCGTATAAGTTTTTGCAGTTAAGTAATGCCGAATATAAGTACTAACCGCAGAAATGTCTTCAGTAAAAGTATTGACGAGCATAAGTTTTTGCAGCATAACCTTAGTCGCGTAGCACCAATGTCACGCATAAGCATTGGCAGTAAAGTAACGCCAAAGCATTCCTGTCGGCAGTCTTCGTTATAGCACTTTCTGTCGTGGGAGCATCCAGATGGCGGCGAAAATCACAGTCGAGACATCTCCCGGCGCGGCGAGACAGCGCGCCCGCACCCGGCGAGCGCCGCTCCCTCTCCCTGCCAGCAATCTGCGACAGCTGATCCCCGGTCGGGTGGCCCCACCGCAGCGGCGCCACACAGACACAGACCAGCCAGCGCCGTGACTCCAGGTGCGTCAACGGGCGGTCGCCGCCGCCGCCGCGTGCGCGCCACTGCCGCCAGCGGCGGCCGAGCGCCGCCGCCGCGCGCGCGCGCGACCCACCTCCAGCGGTATGTCGTCCTCGGTCACTTCCTGCAGCACCTCGGCCAGCAGCGACTTGCGGATGTAGACCAGCATGTAGGCGTTGGTGCAGTGTCGCACGGTCAGGTTGAGCTCCTCGTCCTGGCCGCCGAAGTTGTGATCGATCGCCTCCTGGCGTGTGCAGCGCGACACCACGTCGTCGTCGAACTTGCACCACTGGCGGCGGCGGCGGACGGGGGGTTAACGTCGGAGGGGTCGGAGGACGGGCACCGAGGCGCCGTCCGTCCGGCTGGCGGGCGGGGGGTCCGATCCGAGGCTGTCTCCCGCGCGAGTGAACGTCACTTGAGCCCGGTCGTTAAGTCGGCCGCGGAGTATCGGGAGTTTCCCTGCCCCGCCGCCGTCCGGTCCAGGGCCCCGGGGACGCAGAGCGCCGGCGGCGCCCGGTGGGCAGCGGGCGCTGGTATACACCCGGACCAGACCTCACACAGCCGCCCACTACCGGGGCGGAGGCGGCCTGCCGGTCAGTGAGAAGCCCAGCGCTCCGCCGAGACTGCGCCGGGAGTGCCGGTCGGCCGCACAGGCAGCCTCCGGACGATTAACAACAGGCCACGGGCGCAGTCCCCGCGCCACAGAACAGATGTACAAGATACAATGCACCGCCGGACCAGCGACAGCTCCGCCGTGACGAAGCGTCGGCAGGTGTGGAGCACGGCATTGACGGGGCATTACGAGCCGACTACGTCACGAGCGGCGCCGGGCGAGGTTCGCACTCGAGAGAAGCGCTCCGCGCCCACCTTGCCGTCGCCCCTGGGGTTGATGAAGACGACATAGTGGCCGCCGTGGTTGTCGCCCGAGTGGACGAGCACGGCGTGGAGGACGTAGTCGGCCGCCGGCGTGCTGTCCGGCGCCTGCAGGAACGCATTCAGGTGCAGCACGTCCGGGAACTCGAACCTGCCAGCATCGGCGGCCGTCAGTCGGGGCGGGTCCATCAAGAAGCCCAACACCATTGGGAAGCCGCGCCTGCCGGCCTCAGAATCCAGGCCAGGTTATGATCCGACGCGCGTCGGATCCGACCGTTGCAACTTGCAACCAGGATCCGACGCTGCGGCTTTGCACCGGCTCTGGAGAAACTGCGCGTGCGCACGCGCCAGTGCTCCGTTCACCCAGTGTCGGCGGTTCATGTCCGCGGGTGCGCGTGCTAGTTCGCGGTGAGCGTCACCACCCCCGATAACATCACGCCTCACAGGTGGCCCATTAAGCGACCTCGCATTAACGTGAGACCACAGCCCACGCGGACCAAGCGGAGCGACGGCGACGTCATTTCATAATTGACCGGATGTCAGCCGGGCGGGCGCCGGCACGGCCCGGTCTCTGATCTTTGCGATCAAACGGGCGGGCCGCACCAGCGGGCAGCTCAGACAGCGTCGGCCGTCGGTCGCGGCGGTCACCGGGCGCGTGCCCCACGCATCGCCCGCGGAACCGATCGCCAAACAGAGACCGAGTCAAACTCCTGTCCCATCGCCGCGGCTGCCGACGCTGCACGGTCCGCATCCGCGCAGCCTAACTTAACTTAACCTTCGCTTTCGCGATGAGCACCGGCATTGCTATGACGACGACTGGTCATCATCTGCGAGCAGTCGTCCAGTCGTCAGCAATGTGACTGGTCATCGATGACCTGGTGGTGATGACGACTTGGGGGCGCGCCGACGACCGAGGTCATCTGGCGCCATAGTCCCGCTCAAACCAGAAAGGAGGCCCGCGCTCGCTGGTGCGACAGCCGGGCTCGGGAGGCAGGCATGCGAGCCGGAACCATCCATCAGACGGCTGACCGGGCGCCCGTCCCTCGCGGCGCCCTCCTCCAGCGTAGACAGACCCCGCACCCCTCCACTGACCGTCCCGCCCACCCGGGGCGCGCCACGCCACGCACCGGTCGTTGAACTTGACGCTGCTGTCGGTGATGGGGTCGTACTGGAAGCGCATCAGGTGCAGGTGCAGCACGGGCGGCAGCGTCTCGAAGATGACGCCCTTGACGGCCTCCTGCAGGCCGTGCTCACCGGCCGCGTACTTGTTGTCGCCGTCCAGTGTCTGCGGCTCCACGTAGTCCTTGAACGACTCGTATACTGGCGGCGCGCCAGGGCGGAGGTCAGAGGTCAGAGGCCAAGCGGGGAGCGGAACGAGGCGCCGGCACGACGCGCTGGGGATTATCGAACTGCCGATAAAATAGCAATAACAAAGAACTAAGACGTACAACGCAATGTGACAAGAAAATCTAGAGCCCTGTAAGCGCCTCGCACATCTAATGAGAACAGGAAGGTCATCATTTAACTGAATCAACTGGGTAGGGTAGCTGAGCGAGCAAAAATTAAAGCCATCCATTGGCTATGACCGTCAAATCCCTCAGCCAAGCAATGCTCCAAAACGCTGAAATGCTCTACACTGCTGTCTGTGGTTCAGCGGACGATGCCGAGGCGCCGGCTCGCCTGCGCCCGATCCCACGTGAGCGCGGCGCGAGGCCGGCGCGACGCGTCCGCCACTCACTGTTCTTCTTGTCCTTGATGTTGAGCTGGATGTCGTAGTAGGTCTCGGTGAGGCTGGACTGGTAGTCGACGTGCTTACACCGGCAGTAGGAGATGGTCTTGCCCTCGAACAGCTTGGGGATGACGCCCTCCACGCACGTGCCCTTCATCTTGGTCTCCAGCTTGTCCAACAGCTGGAGCAGCACCGCAAGGTGAGGACTAGACATCACGTGAACTACGTCGCAATAGTCATCATAACGCGCGTGACTTGGACGTGACAAGTAAAGCAGTGTAGTCCGATTTCCGTCCTCCTTCGGCTTTAACCACGCACGCTCCCACAATGACGTTGGAAGAGCAAGGCACATTTAAAGCATCAGGAGTATATCGTCGCAAAGCCACGGCATGAAGTCAGCTCAGCTCCATAGCTGGTTGTGCAACGCCGGTGCTACCGGGTACGCGTGACAGGTTATGACTGCAATGCGGCACATTGCCCAGTAATAATGATTCACTTCTGACATGCGCGAACTGCCGCACATCGGAGGGGCCCCAAGGCTCCGACCAAGACTCGCGACGGGGATACGGGCCTGGCCGTATCTTCCAGATATGATTTTAGCGGAAATATTACGGGTGGTGAAGATAATGAGCATAATTTGATGCAAACATCATGCAAAAGCATGACAACATACAGGACATTTTGCGACACCGTGTGATCGCTGTGCGCAGCGCAAGATTGGTAAGCGTGAATTATACTGACATCAAGCGTTGGAGACTGGTGCCTGCTCAAGCTTCCACAACTAAATGCCCACCACTATGGTACGAACTACGCCGGGTAATAGGTACCTGACGCGAGTCCCTCAAAGTCCCTCAAAGAGTCCCTCAAAGTCCCTCAAAGCCACCCAACTTCATCCAGACAAGCCAGCCGCTGCTCAGAACGTTCCCCGTGGAGGCCACTCAGAACATCGGCCGCTCAGAGCTCTAGAGAACTCATGCTTGCCCGGGTACTCGCCACTCCGCAGTCTCCGCCCCGGAGTGCTTACTGGCCCGAAGAACTCCCGCTCGGGCCACAGGGCCGCGCTCGGCAAATCCAGCGTACACCACCGACCGCGGCGCCAAGTGCAGCCCGCCGCGCAGCCACCGCTCGCAGCACCTCTCTCGTCCACGCCTGCCGCCACTCCCGGGCAGGCGCGCTCCCCCACTCGGCGCACTGACCACTCTGAGGAACTCCTGCACGTCGTGCTGCATGAACGAGTCCATGGTCTCCCAGCCGAACGACTTGGTCAGCTTCTTGGTGCCGACCGGCTTGTCCGAGAACTGCAGCTCGTAGAAGACGCGTTGCAGCGCCAGCGCCACCGACTTGGACGAGTCGTCGTTCTCCGTCGGCATCTTGTACACCGCCTGCAAGCGCAGACCATTAACGACCGGGTCTTCAACTCCAGGCACAGGAGCGCGCGGCGTCTCTCGTCAACATCGGACTCAACAGCGCTCCTGAATACAGAGAGCCCGCGCACGCATAAGCAGACGTTCAGCTGACACATGAAATAGGGGTGGACGGACGGCTGTCGTTACGCGCCCACAGACAGAGACAAACAGACAGACAGACAGACAGACAGACAGACAGACAGCCAGCCAGCCAGCCACCAGCCAGGCCAGCCAGCCAGCCAGCCAGCCAGCCAGCCAGCCAGCCCAGCCAGCCGCCAGCCAGCCAGCCAGCGCCAGCCTAGCCAGCCAAGACAGACAGACAGACAGACAGACAGACGACGACAGACAGACCAGACAGACAGACAAGCCAGCCAGCCAACCATAACCAGCCAGCCAGACAACGACAGACAGACAGACAGGCCCGTCCACAACGTCCGGCCGCTTCCGATGGTCGGGAGGTCTAAGCCCGAGCAACAACCGGCGAAGGTGTCGGTGGAACGCGTCCGCGCCTGCTGAAACGCCGAATTTGGGGCGACGGACTGGCGGTATGTGGGACAACAGACCGGAACGGAAGGGTTTGAGATGGTTCACTCGCCTTACATGACTGGTACGAATGCCGAAGGTCCAGACAATCCCCCGCGACCTCGTGTTCTCTCCCCCCCCGGCCCTACACACACACACACACACACTGTCAATCATCGTACACCCGCACGACTACGCTGTGTTACACCTGGACTCGATTACTTGACTCGGACCTCCAGACATACGGCCTACCTCAACCATAAACGCTGACGTATTTTCGCGTGAGATCAAACGCATCCATCCGACTCACGAACCCCCTTACTTAAGTTGTAGGTCGTGAGGAACCAACCACAGGGTTGTAGGTAGGGTTGTGGGGTGTAGGTCGTAGTAGGTTGCGAGGAACAAACTACAACGCAAATACAAAAGCACATAAAAACGTTACACCACCGGGCCACGCCACTTTGGTCGACGCGCACAACCTCCATGGCGCACGGTACGGTCCGTTGACTCCCCGCACGACTTTCGTTCGGCGGCGCGCGCTCCGGTGGCGTCGCAATCTCACCTTGCGTATGGTGTTTGTGAAGAAGAGCGTCTGCAGCAGCGAGTTCATGTAGCAGGTGGCGCCCTGGTTCTTGAGACCCACGTAGCCGGTGTGCTTCTTGGAGTCCCAGCTGACGCCGTGCGGCGCGTCAGCGTTCACCTTGACCTGGGGTCGGCGCAGGTCAACGGGGTGAGGTCGGGCGGCGGCACCAGCTTCGTGAAGGGTGCAAGAAACAGTGGATGATTAAGACACTTAACATGACCACGTCTAAGCTCATTTATTGAATGAGTTCTAAGTTTCAGGTTCTTTATGTTATATCACATGCCAAAAAATCAAAACAACCAGATTTCTTAAGTCACACAACCGGCCACGACCGTTCAACGTCATCCCAGCAGGCCTTCAGCAACTGACAAAACACGCTGCAGATTTGAAGTCAGAATCAAGCGGCGTCACCTCAGCTTCGGCACGCCACGTTCGACATCTCAGCCAGCACATGTCACGACGCGGCCGGCGCCGCCACCGCCCCCCCCCCCCCCCCCCCCCCCCAGACGGCAGAGTACTCTCCGCTTGTCACCCGCGGACCACACGTCCTCCCGGCGCCTCGCGCCCCACACGCGGCCGGCACGCACCTGCAGTGTGATGGTGTCGTCTTGATGTAGCCCCTCTCCTCGTCCAGCACCTCGTTCCAGGTCATGAAGTGGCTGAAGCCCCAGTCGTTCTCCTTGCTGTAGAACAGGTGGGTAATCTCTGCAACGGGCGACCGGCGGTCAGGCGCCGGCCTCGGCGCTCGCGCCGCCGTCCGGGAGTGTCCGGCCAGCGGGTCAGCGGCGGCTTCAGGCTGTCGCGGCTGGGACGCGGCGCGACCGGGCGCCGTGTTCGGACGGTCGGCCGCGCCAGCCACGCTTCCGCCGGCGTCGGGCGGACGACCGAGCCACCCGACGCCGCCGTGGTAGCGCGCGCCGCCTTTGCGTTTGTGTGGTGACAGGCGCGGTGTTGCCCCATCCGCGACCATTCGCCGATACACGCCGCCACTGACCAGGCGCGCACGCCGGCCGACCCTGGACTCCGATCAACATGGCGTGGCCTCTACCCGCCGGCGTCATCTCCAACTCGTCCCACGACCCCACTACTACCCATCCCTTACCTACCCCCCCCCCCCCCCCCACCCCCACCCCAAAGGCAGCAAGGCAGCAATCGAGGCCACCGGCCGCCACGTGTTGACACCCAGCACCCCGTCCCGCGGCCGTGCCGGTGCCGGCGTCACGTCGCCACCCGGCCGACCGCGTCACTACAGAGCGCGCGAGGCGGGCGCGTCGGGCTGGCCGGCGCCGGCGGTCGGCGGCGGCCCGGCCACTCCACTCACTTCTATTGAAGTCGTCCACGCCCTCTTTCACAGAAAGAAGCCGCAGCTCGGCGCTCGCGTGGCAGCTCCAGGAGGCCGACTCCGAGTCGGCATTGCACTGCCCGGCACGCGGGGGCGCAGCGTTAGACGAGGGGCGTCGTGCGCGCGCGCACGCACGTGCAGCAGAGGTGGCGCTGGCTGAGCGACGAAACGACGTCTGAATGAAAACATCGTGAAGACGCCCGCAGTGGAATTGTCATTGCGTGACCCCAGATGCATCAGAACCAGAACATGGTCCCAGGACACACCCAGTCTTCCCCACATCAAGACAGAAACCAAGTCCAAAAGAACGCGATCCACGCGTACAACAGCAGCTTCTAGTCTAAAGGCGCATCAGAAGCAGCCCACCATCCCAACATGGGCACGTCCGCACCAGCACAACGCCGCACCGGAACCCCACAACACAACACAACACAAACGCCGACACGACGCTGCGGCCGCCGCACTGTATGCTCCGCCACGCTCCGCCCTCCCCCTCCCGTGCCAGTGGTGGCGACGCACCTGTAGGAAGAAGCCGAGGCTGCGCTGCGGCTTGCGGTCCTGGCCGGGATTGGTGCGCGGCATCACCATGATCTTCCACGGCAGGTTGCGCACGAAGCACGGCGGCGAGAACACCGACTCCTTCAGCTTGCTGAAGTTGGGCACCGAGAACGAGAACGTCGCCTCCGAGCGTGCCTCGTCTGCCGGTGGGGCGGGGCAGATCACATCAGGTCAGGTCAGGTCAGGTCAGGTCAGGTCATGTCAGGCGGCCAACGCACGTGATCCGGGGTATCTCCGTGTTCGCGAAGTTACCGCACCACTAACGCCTTATTCGGGGCGTCTACACGAACCAGCAAACCATAGCTCAGGTGTTTACATGCTCCACACGCATCCTACACACAAACCACAGCCACGGGATATGCGCGAGTCCCTCAACCCCGACGACAGACTCAACTGCGCAGAAGGCATCAGTCCGATTCAGCGCGCGCCCCGGTCCACCAGGACCGCCGGCTCGCGAGCAGCCGCCGCCGACCGAAATCGAGCCCCTCGGCGGCCAATCGACGGGCGCCGTTCGATAACTCCGATACACGGGTGAGCGACGGTGTGCGTGCGTGCGGCCACCTCGGCGAGCGGGAAGGACCACCGCTGCCGGCGGCTAGCCGGCGGCGGGGCTCACATCACACGGGCACCGCTGTTTTGGGGCGCGCTGACAACAGCTGTGGTCGCTTACCTTACATTTAGGATGTTACTAGTTCTACTACAATTAGCTCACACTTCGTCCCATTCAGCACACCTACGGTCACTTCGCTTACAGTTGCTCCAGCTCTGTGTCCCGCTCCCACCGAGCCCAAATGTTTTAGTTCGCTCCCACTGGCCAGCAGTGACCCAGACACAGGTGCCGGTGGAGATGAGGGGGCGGGGGGGGGGGGGCGGTGGTACGCACCCTCCTCCATCTCAGCGTCCTGGGTGGTGGTGACCAGACAGACGTCCGTGTCGCCGTTCAGCTGCTCCGGCCGCGCGCCGCCGTCCGGCGCCGGCTCCACGGCCGCCCGCTCCGTCTCGTCCAGCGCCTCTGTCGAGTCCGCTGGCGGCCGGGCGGCGAAACGTCAGTTACGACGGTCGGCGACGGGTGGCAGCAGCGGAGGCCGCTGATGCTCGATGAAGCGGCCATTACGTGCGCATCCACTGGGGCGAAATGACTTTGAATTGACTATGTTTGCACAGCCTTCCACGTCACTCTCACCCGTCGTGTACCGTACAGAACGGGATGTTATGACTCTCGCATTTCAAGAATCACAAGCCGTGGCTGAAGTGCACAACTGTCTAAACTGGAGTTGTCTGAAGTGCACAACTGCTTCTTGCATGCTGTTCATGATCCATTAGTCCTGCAGAGGAGACAGGGTTCACCATCTGTGACATACGTCATGTCATCTGTATAAAGCATCCACAACCCTACTGCCAGCACGTTATGTCACGGACGCTGTTTTCATTTACTCTCGCCCCTCTTGTGAACAGCGGCGTCTGATCCTGGATGTAGTGAGGTGGGATGACGTACTGATCGCACTACTCACATGCCTCCACATCTGGATCACAGAAAAGTTACTATTCAATCAGTAATAATGATGGGGGCTTTCCGTTTCGCCGACTGCCAGGGCCATTTCGATACGGATGCGTTTATTCAAATCATGTGGGATGTGGTGGTGGCGTGGCGGGGACCGGAACCCAGGATCGTCAGGTCCAGAGCCGAGCGCTGTAACCACTACACCACCACCAGCTCCCAAAACTTACCAGTTCAACATTTTCTGAATGCAAACTGGCAATCAGCACAAATGCATACTATTACCCAAAATTACCACCTGTACCAAACAGTATCTTGGCGCTCCAAGGCTTTAATCTAAGTATGCAGGAGACTGAATTATCACCAAATATATCAATTATCATCAAAAATTTGACCAGTCAAATAAAAAATCAATATACATGAGTCTGAAATGCTATGGCAGGGAACAGGAAGACGTCCCGTCCGCAAATATATTTATTAAAACGTTACCACCTCTGCTCTCCCCAGCCACTCAAAGCTTGGAGAAGCTGGAAAACTCACCATGTGAAAACACAATCCCCCCCCCCCCCCCCGCCCTCCATTGGAGCACCAGAACGGCATGACTTCACGTAAGGTTGTCATTGTTTTGAAGGCACACAACAGATGAAGGAAATTTTGTTCGGTTTCTTTAAGGAAAAACCACGCCCTTCCATCAATGTCATGCATAAAACACAGCCAGACGGCAAAACAAATGGGTAAGTACGCGCCTTCAATACAATTGATGCAATTTTTCTATCGATAAAAACTCGATGTTTTTTATAATGTCTCGGAACTCATGTCCCATATTTGGATCATTGCATGCCAACTCCACCAACGAAGGGTCACTTTTGGTACCCGACCATCTGGGATCTCAACGAGACTACTAGACGAGACTAAAGAGACTAAGTACAAATTACATAAGCAGTGCATCTGACGACCTCCTCACGCAACCCAATGGGCTATCTCCGCCTGTTCTCACCGGCAAATCCTGCCTCAAGTCGGCGGTGATGCGTGCGAACCCATGACTGCCCTCCCTTCACTACGCGCGCCCGTCCCAGACCATTTCAGACGGCCAGTGATAGGGCGGAAGGGTTGGGGGAGCGGCCGTCTGCCGCTGCACGCAGGAGCGCCGATTCGGTGCTCGATGGATGATTGGTACGAAAATGTCCGCTTCGTTTTTCGTGCAATACAAGGTAAAAGGCATGGGAATCCATAACTTGTGCTTGTTTTAAAATGCAAATGTCCATGTTTATTAAAACTAGATTTTCCAAAGTTCACCGAGTTGGGCTTTCCGGCGCTTCGAATGCGCGATCATACAACGCACATGACAGATATATGTATGTCGTACTTTTGGCCCATTGGTGTGTGAAATGTAGCCATCTGTGGGCCAGCCTCCTCACTAATTTGAGCATGCAAATAGGCACAAACAACCAATGTAGTAATGCTTTCCCAAATATGGTTGGGTAAACATTGCCTTTTCAATGAAAAATGAGAAAATGTACTCAACTCAAAAAGCATAGCTTCCATCACCCACATTTCCTCAAATCATTTTCTGAGCTAGGGAGATCCTTACTCACAGCATTTTGCCCGAATCTCAGCATGGGAAGCATCAACTGGTTGATCTGGTGTGGAATGACCCACTTGACACACTTCACACTTAAAAGGTGACAAGCATGTGTTTGACATTCCAAAGAAATGAGCTCCACAGCTGCAAGCATGTGTGTGTGTGCCATTGGAGCTCCACAACACAGCTGCTGAGGCTGTATAGCATCACCTGCCTCTCACCCTGGCAGGAAGGGCAGGCACAACAGGGAATCAAGCCACACAGCTGTGAAACATGGCTGCAGCGCATGTGGCTTGGTCATTTATGGCATGGTTAGGTATGCATAGCAGCCCAACTGGAATGTTATGGAACATTATCCCTCATTAACATTCTGTGCATCCCCATTGACATTCCACCAAAAATGCCCCAGAATAACCCTGTATCTCAGAGCAGTGTGCCACAGCTGTCACACACGATTCTCTGATTCTGAAGCAAGCTCCTCTTTGCCTAAAATATATCTCTCATGTTTTGTAAATCTTGGGTTTGCTAGATGCATACTAGAAAAGCCATTTTGGCCTTGATTATATTACTGGCATGTTAAAGAATGTACTTGTTGACCTCAAACATGACTTCAACCATTTAAGACCTTTCAGAAGATCAAATTTGATGACATTTTCTGATCAAAACCAACTAAGGGAATTTGGGAGCACACTAGTGGCTTTTAACAAGCTATTTGGGAGGGAAAAGTTCACAGTCAAAGATGACAGGAGGTGTCCAGACATATATATCTCTCAGGAGATTATCAAGCAAAAGAACTGTGGTCACAAAAGGCAGCAATAGCAATGCATTATCTTAGCACAGCTTTCAACAGCTTTCAAGCCTGCAAGCCCATTACAATTGTACTGCATCACATTTGCAAACAGTTTGTAAGTTTCACATCCTGTGTTTTACCCACAGATAGCAAAAGTCAAATGAATGTTGTGATGGCAAGCAATGTAAAAATGTTGAAAAATGAGCAACAATGCTGAGTACCAAAAAATGCTCAAATTCACACAACATTCTCTCTCACTTCTTGCTACTGAAGAAGAGGGCCAGGAAAATAAAGTGGACCATCAAATGTAACTGTTGGGTTGGGCTACATGTCAGCAGGAAATGGAAATGTGGTTTTTGAGCTTGGTTACAAATAAGACAAAGTATACTAAAAGTTCTGTGTCGAGAGTGCCTTAGGTTCCCTCACATTAACATCCAATTTCAGCAATGACCAGGCTTTCATAATTTGACTGCTGGAAAAATAATAAAATATGCACAGTTGTGCCATGAGATAACCAGGATGAGAAATGTTCTCTAACAGTTACATTCATCAAAATTGTTTGCTTCTGGCAGACGTATGCTTGGATCCCAAGGGCAGACCCTGAATCACCAAGTGTTCCATGCTACCAGGATCAAGGAATTTGGAAGGGGGCTCTAAGCACAAGTCAGCCTCTTCATTGACCAGAATAGTATGGCAACCTGCTATAAGCAATAAGCACTAACGATTTGTTGGAGCTCTTCTCTCTCCTAGCAATCAGACATTTCACTAGACACTCAGACATTTTAATTGACAATGTGAGATATTGAACCAACCTTATATGGTGAATCCACATCATAATTCAACAAATAGACCACCTGCAGGTTAAGGTGGCAATAACTTTCAATTAATATGAAAAAGTAAGATCATTATCAAGATACCTAGTGCACAATTGCCACTTTGATCTGGTCAAAACATGTTTCTGTGAGATGACAACATGTCATCAATGAGTAAATCCAACCAGGTTCACAGGAAAGTGCCAATGAGTTTAAGTAAAAATTATATCATGTTCTATCTGCATCACCTTTTAAACAGCAAAAATGGCCCTTCCAAGCCATGGAAAAGTTACCTTATTTCAATGATCAATATCTCTACCATGTCCTGCACACATCATAAGTACTACATGCCTTTGTATTTAAGCGACTGCCAATGTTTTTAGCAATTTTTTAAGATAAGGTTTCATAAGAAAAAGATTATCAATTTAAGCCACAGATTCTCTAGTTTTGGTCATGCATTTTCAATATAGATACAAGAACTCCTTAAACAGCAAGTAATTGCAAAGTGTACACACATGACAGGTAACATACCACAGCTAATGACACTGCCCCCACTAATAGCTTGGAAATGTGAAATCAACCTACAGTTAACATTGTAACACCTACTGACTTCACCTATTCTTGCAGATTAGCTGGGAAATCTAGCATCTATGCTGGCTGAACTGTCAACAATCTATGGATGCATACATAGCACATATAGAAAGTCATGACTTTTAAAATGTTACTAATGCATTAGTTGTAAACTTTACCATCATTGTTATTATTTGAAAGAAACATAACACATGAAAAACAAGAGCATACATGTGATCATGTCACTGTGCAAAAGCTCATACCATGTCACTGTCACTACCATTGCCAGAGCATCACAAAGTGTATTTCCATATTCAGAATTATTTATAAGGCCTCCAATAGCCTGCTGCACTACATCTTATCCATTGCTTCCTAGAAATTTGTGCACCTACTTCCAGAACCTTATTCCAGAAATGGAAATAACTACCCCAGTTGGCATCATTGATTCAGGTTCCCATGCCTTGGAAGAAAACAACAAAAAAACAACAAACGACTTGTACCACCCCATCATACCAATACCCCGCCCCTCCAAAATTTCTGGTATGCATTCTGTCAGCAAGTGCTTATTTATTCACACCTGAATGCCATCATCTGAGAACAGTCTCAATGAGAACATCTCACCTTCCTGAGTTTCCATGTCTTCAACACTGTTATAAATGCTGTCTTGATCTGGTTCTTTACTTTCTGGCTCCACTATGTGGTTCATGTTGTTCTCAGAGGGAGGCGACAGGGACAGCCGCCAGTGCACCTTTCACTTTCCTGTGATTCGTGACCGTTTTATCTTTACCACCAGAATTTTTCCCCGATACGGTCACTTTTACGTGCTTGCTCGCGATGCGCCCAATGTCTGCAAGCCGAGTATTCCCCTTCGGCGAGGGGTTCACAAGTGCTCCATGAACGAACGACAGTTCCCAACAACTAATTGTCCGCTGTCAATGACTCATACTATTACCAAGCTCTGCATGCACTAGCCGTCACTGTCTCCGGTCGAAATCTCCAGCGGCATTCACGCCACCGGCACATTCTCGCCACACACAAAACACAACACACATGCAGATTACAAATGGCGGCCGTGCCAAGCCGTGCGGTCTTTGAGAGCCAGCGCGTATGGGTAATTTGCTCTTGTAACCCTAGAATATATAAGTTGATACCAAATTACCATATTTTGCACTATAAATGTGTGCGAATCCTTGCAAGCTCTTTTTTGATGGTATGCAATGCATCTGCGATCATTACCGGGTCTGAGACTTTTAAACACATACAAACCTGCGCGCAAAAGGGCGAGACTGCGTGCACAAGTAATAGATATCCTCGCTTGAACAGAGTGGAGGAACGAACGTTTTTAGCGGCTGCGTGATATACAAAACGAGGCTGCCTTTTTTATCGCGTAGGAAAGGGCTACAAGCCATCAAAACATCTGCGAAACTGTCGGCTCAGATGGCCTCTGAGAGCCGTGGTGTCCCGAACATGAATGTTCCCATAACATGACTAGGAGCTCCAAACCGGTAAGGGGGCCAATGAAAGGCGATCGGGAGTGCGAAGGCGGTTTCATTCGTTGCGCCGCCTCATTTTCCTGTGCAGACTTCCAATCTGACACACAGATCTGAAAGGCTGAGGGAGCCTGGAGGTGAGTAAAATGTGTCGTCATGGTCTTAAGGTGCTATGGACCATCACATGGGTCATTGTAAGATCAACCGGTCGCAAATTTTGCCTTGCCCAGAGATAAGCCCGACGTCGGACCATCGACCTGATGTACGACGGCGGATCTGTGTTGCCGGCAAAAATATGCATGCAATGTTTTTTATCATCTGCTTGCTGACAACAGTCACACTTGCAAGCATAGCGTCCAATTTGTGCCGTAAATGATACTTAACTGTTTTTATACCATTTTTCCGAAACCGTTGTCTGCTGCTGTCCCTTACTCGGCAGCTTGCGTGCTAATCAAGCGTTGGTAGTGCATAAATAAACCGATGATCCACCATCACCCGAGACGGTCATATCAATCATCGCCCCCTAGATCGCCCTAGAACGCATTCCGGCTGCCCACGTAGACCCACAACCCAAGGAGCGTCAAAGCCCACTGCGGTCCCTTTCACGTTGGCCAGGAGGGCTGGCGAACGCGTTAGCTGCGCCTGACGCCTATCGATAACTTGAAAATGGTATCAGCACAAGTAAATATAGGACGGAAGGGCTGGGGACTGAAAAGGAGATGGCGAACCGCTTTTATAGGCTGAAAGGCAACGTACGTATGTTTTTTGCCCAGATAATTTGCTGTGCCCTTTTCTACCACAATTTTTCGTTAAGTCGTCGTAATTTTCCGCTATAATTATGTTTTTAGTGCTTTTGCATCGAGTTCCCTTAAACCCATGTGACAATGAGAGGAAATAAAAGCAAGCAAATAGACGGCCATATGATTTCCCACAGATGCTAGCATGCTTGGTGCACACCTTCTTTTGCGGCACATCTAACGTTTCAGAAAAAAAACATTGTGGATGATTCAGTCTGCACTCTCTTTCATTTCCCGTGCGCAAGCGAAGTAGTCAACCTTGTATAAGAGCCAGCCTTCATGATTTGTAAGTAGCCCGGATGACCTAAGGTCAGCTCCTGTTTCAGGCACGTGCCGCCAACCGGCACAGCAGACCCGATCTGATTCGCCGGCGGAGATGCCGGCGGCGGGTACCCCGCCGCCCGCCCCCCCCCCCCCCCTTTCCCCTCCGCCGGAATGTGGCCGACGACCTATTTCATGATGGGCGAGTAAGCCAGACGGGTGACGTGGACGGTAAGCTGGCCAGGACCTCGTGGTGGTGGTGACGTGGACGGCAAGCTGACCAGGACCTCGTGGTGGTGGTGACGTGGACGGCAAGCTGACCAGGACCTCGTGGTGGTGGTGACGTGGACGGTAAGCTGACCAGGACCTCGTGGTGGTGGTGACGTGGACGGTAAGCTGACCAGGACCTGGTGTGGTGGTGACGTGGACGGTAAGCTGACCAGGACCTCGTGATGGTGGTGACGTGGCCGGTGAGCTGACCAGGACCTCGTGTGGTGGTGACGTGGACGGTAAGCTGATCAGGACCTCGTGGTGGTGGTGACATGGACGGTAAGCTGACCAGGATCACGTGATGGTGGTGACGTGGACGGTAAGCTGACCAGGACCTCGTGATGGTGGTGGTGAGTGCAATATCGAAGGAGCTTCTTTGAGGAAAATTGTATCATCGTTGACTGTTCTCATATGAGTTCAATCAGCATTGTTTGCCAGCTGCTGGTATGAAGCCAACAAAAAGCCATTGGAAAGTCGTCAACAGGTCCTTGCGTCGTTAATCACGATTAGGTCTGTCTATGGGGACATTACGACAAGCTTTCTTTCAAAGGAGGAGGCATCGCCCCTCAGTTGTTTAATACGTTAGACTCGGCTCGGCTTGGCTCGTTCGACAAGCCTCGTGCACCAAGCCGAACCGTGTGCGGCGAATCCGCACCGAATAAACGTACCCATCCGGTATGAATCGTGTCGGCTAAACAATACCGGGGTTTTAAATTACATAAGTTGTTAGTGCTTTTGAGAGGGCCATTATGCACATAGATGAGACAGTAGTTATAGCCTTATTCCGCGGAGAAAAACCAGGAATATGGAGATAAGGATACGTTGATATTATTACTACTACTAACATTGCTTTGTTTTAGAATGCGACACATATTGTATGGTTATCACTATCAATTTTATGTCTATATACGTCGTATTCTCATTACTATATCTTGATATTATAACTAAAGCCCGATAAAGCGTTCTCTTCGTTCCAAAATCATTCGTCACTCAAAATCACCATCGTCGGGTCTCGCTGATCTGCCGCCCCTGAAGACGTCCCACCCCGGAGAACCATCGGCTGGTGCTGTCGTCGTCATCCAGCGTGCACGCCAGCGCCAACGGTCACCAACCCACGCCAATAAGACACCACCCGAACGCTGTCAGCAAGCGTCACATCCCGCGGGAGAACGGGCCGTGGTCAGTGGGCGTCACATCCCGCGGAGAACAGGCCGTGGTCAGCAGGCGTCACATCCCGCGGAGAACGGGCCGCGGTCAGCGAGACGTCACATCCCGCGGAGAACGGGCCGCGGTCAGCGGGCGTCACATCCCGCGGAGAACGGGCCGCGGTCAGCTGGACGGTGTCTCCGTGTCGGCGGGAAGAGGTTCCGTCATCCTGCTGCCGGCCATCAGCTGACGCCGGCCCGCTGTTCAAAGGATGTCGGGGTGGTCCCAGATTGCTCGCAATGTCGCGATGGTTTCGTTGGTGTCGCGTCGGTTACTGCCCGACATCAGCATGCTAATTGTATTTGGATGACATGGTAAACACCCGGCAACATCTGCTTGCTCGACGAGGCCTGTGACGAATGCTTTGCTTAAAGCGTTGAAATTCGGGAGTGGATCCAGAGGCGCGAGCGCCACGGCTCCTTCATGACCCACTATAGACATCTGTATGTCTCTAACATACTGAGAAGGCGAAAATTGACCTCTAAAGCTTGGATTTAGAGTAATTTGCGTCATGGGGATTCCAGACTTCATGCCCCTCCCCCTTGAAATATGTTAGGAAAGCTGTGTTGGGCCTTATAAGCAGATTTGCATACATTGGTAGCGAAAACACCTTGCTGCAAAAACAAGCCATTGGACGTGAAATGTTCCGCAGAACACAGTTTTGGTGCTCACTGGTCTGTTTTTGGTACGGGGTTATTTGTGCCTCAGGTCTCATTGCCCATCACTATCTATTGGATATGCCTATGGCGCAGCTGCTACGAAACTAGTTTATTCATCATATTCGGCACCATCCAGTTATCATTTCGTATTGACTGGTGGGATAGGTGGGTTGGTGGGATACCGCAGAATGCGATTCAATTTTTGTAGTCAGTGGACAACTGGCAAGGGCATTGCCTGGGGAGACACGTCTTGTGAAGTGTATTGGATATGTAGTTTATGTTGCGGATATGAAACTGGTTTGATGTGTTTTTCTGGGGTGGGGGGGGGGGGGGGGAGGGCGAAAATGTAGCAACCAGGATGATTACTTTACATCCCCTTCTGTCCTGCCGGCCCCCTCCCCCATTGTTTAATTGCCCCCCCCCCCGCCCATATGCTTCTTCTGAGGCTTCCCCCAATGCAAATGACGGCATAAGAGGAGATGGGGCCAATGGAATACAGCAAGTGCCAGAGAAACCAAAGTATACAAGAATGCAGACATGTTATTATCATAATCACATCAGCTTGAGATCAAATTTACTCATTGCAATGAAGGCAATTTTGGAACCACCCTGAAAAATAGAGGGCAGGAAATGTAAATAATTTTGGCTGAAATCTCAGGAGAAATCAGGGCTTGTTAGTAGGGTTAGCGTTAACTTTGTCGACTCAGGCCCCAAATCGTAGGAAAGTGACAGCCCTGCTCTGTGATGTGCGGGTAGTCTGGCAGATGTGTTGTGTGCAGATCTTGACTCCCTGGTGGCTGAGATTTTCCGGTCTTTTTAGGCTTGGAAGTAAGAGGATAAGGAACTTACGGCCCTGCTATGACTGGCTGTGGTACTAGATAAATTCACTTTGTCTCATGGCATGCTTGCAATGCTGTTTTCCAAGGCCCACACAAACTATTTGTTGATTGATGATGTGCATCACACTTAGATTTGATAAGCTTTGGTTTCTGGTTTTTGTTTTTCCTTCCAGACCGGGATGCATAGGGACAGACTCGTGCTCGGGTGCAATGCAGATTCAGGTTGTATTAAAGACTTGCTTGAAATTTCAAGTTAAGTCTTAATCTGAGTTTTTAATGTTTGGTGAGGTTTACAGTTAGATTGATTAAATTCTTGTTTGGATCAGTTAAATCAACATTGGACCAGTGTGGATCAGTATCAAGGTATTGGTAACACTCAGGAATTGAGGGATGACTGTCTTAATGGCTAGCAGCTATGATTAATTAAATAAATAAGCATATTTGTGTCAGACATTCAGACATTGTAGGAGTTTTTCTGGTGATGTGAAACATGTGTCTCTATAAATATTTCCAAGATGCAGCTCCAAAATATCTTCATCTCATAAACTTCAGTCAGTGGAGAAATGCATTGCTCTTTAAAGAATGAAGATATTTCATTAAAGTAAATGGGAAGAGCAGCAAAATTGTTTGCCACACACACTTGTGGAGATGATCTGGTGATGCTCTAGGTAGAGCACATCATGAGTTCATTATTTATCTGACCGGTTTCCAAAATTTGACCAGTATTAGATGTTCTGCATTGGAGCTGCCATCTTGATTAAAATTGAGATTCAGATGCATTTGCTTTATTCACAATTGGATCAGGGTCATCTTTGCCTTGTTACATGTGTTACAGGTTCATGCATATGACAATTGAACTGCATGTGTGATTCAAACCATAAGTTGTCTGCCAGTTACTGTAAGTCAGAACCAGGCTTGGTCATTGTGGAGACAGATTAAGTCCAAATGTGAACATCAGTCAGCAAGGTAGAATAATGTAGCATTGGTTTTATGACATCTGTCAATCTGTCTTTCCTGAGGAACCCATCAATACCATTATCAGTTTTATCACTTACATATGACAACAAGCTTGCAATCTTTATTAAAACTGCTAACATGTTGCATCATGAAAACTGTGCTTGCTTTTCATTCCTGTGTCTTAGTTCTCTCTTATATTCAATACTGTAAGGGATGCAGTGGATTCAGAAGGAGTAAGTGAGTAAATATGTAGCATATACCCTTGTGCTTGTAGTTTTATCTATGGCATTGTTGGATGGGGGGGGGGGGGGGGGGGCCTTATCAACCCTGCGAGAGTGAAAAAAAGATTGTAAAAGCCATTATGTATGTTAAACATATCTATCATCATCATCATCAGAGCCAAGATAGTATATTGCGATTAAAGAACTTCTTCTAACAATTATGGCAATAAACAGACACTAAGTGAACCTTTTGACACTGTTTTTATAATTTAATTTTAAAGATTAGTCAGGCATTCCGATTGGATCAAGTTCCGGAATCAGAGTTCAAATCAAGCTAGAGCAGTGCTCATGTGATTTTTGCCCCTGCCATGCCATCAGGAATTTCCACTTTAAGAACAATTTGGTGGCAAAGGTTTAATGTGCTGAAGTGCATGGTGCAGTCACAGCTGGTTCATGATAGTTGGTAAATGTCATCTGGCTGTGCCTCATGCAATTATCATTGAGTTTTTTTATTTACTTGCATATTTTTGTTTGTACAAGCAATATTCATTTGGGTAATTTTGGGTGTTCCCTCCAGCATGTTTTAGGCAAAAAATGACAGGTGACACATTGGCCATGCCCTGCACATGCAGTGAAAGCTTAACTGGCATTCAGATTCAGTAAGATTCCTGAAATTGGGGATGGAGAAGGGAGCATTGTGCCATGGCTTTCGTCGTGAGCTTGGGCCACAGGGGATTGTTTGCAAGCATCACCTCTAAAAAGATCAACCCAATGTAAGCATTGCCCTGGCATTTCGCCACAAGCCCTGGCCATACAGCAGCAGCCCCCCCCCCCCCCAAAGTCCACGCGTCTCGTCTCCGTGAGCGTGACACTATGTCCGCCGGCCGTGTGCTGCAGGCGGAGGGGGCCACCAGACCGCTGCACGGGCCGGTAGCCATGGCCGTGGCCAACGACCCGTACATCGGCGCGTGGAAGGTGAGCGCGGGCGGCGCGTGAGCCGGTGTCGCCGCACCCGAGGGCGGGCCGTGGCGTGGCTGTGTGGCATGGCTTATGTGACATGACTGGTGTGATGAGATTGATGTGATGTGACTGGTGCCGTGGACTGGTGTGGCGTGACTGGTGTGGCGTGAGTGGCGTGACTGTTTTAGCTGGTGTGGCATGACTTGTGGTGGATGGTGCATCACGAGTGTGGCGTTGGCTGATGCTGGCTTGTGTGGCGTGACTGGTGTGGTGTGAGTGGTACGCCTGCCTTACCATAGTCCCAATGGTGACTCAAGGTCGTATGTGCCCTCATTGTCACGCCAGCGTGCTCTCTGGCGCTGATACATAGGCGTTCTTGAAACTCATGACTCGGTGGATTTGCAACTGCAGATTTTCCAGCCGGCCGTTCACGTCAGTGGGTTTGGGACCAGTTTATTTAAATAAGATAGAATTGCTGAAAAAGAGGTCAGCTTTATTATAATTTCTCAGGTTAAGGAACGCCACTGACATGTGTACCTATCTGACACGTCTTTCATCTCAAGTGTAATTTACTTCCACACTGTGCCTGTTCCACACTGGATGCGTCATTTGCCAACGCACTTAACCACTGACACATTTGTGCCGCATTTTGTTGGATTTGTTCTAATCATTGATCACGTGCACATGAGGTTCTAATAGCGTTGTTTCCGGGCCAGCACAGATCACTGGAGAGGGAAAGTTTCTGTACAGATATGGCGTCTTGCTTAACGGAAGGTCAAAGGAAATGCAGCATCTTTGTTAGTGTGAAGTGACACTTAATTCGCCCCCTCCCTCTCACGCCTGCTTTGTGGAGTGCTGCATGTCAAATGAAGTCAACGCTTGGTCATTTCGTCACCGACCACGAGTGTGAACAGTGACAAAAGGCGATAGCACATTGATTGCATGTACACTACACCACAACTCAACAATGAAAGCTACCCCAAAATTCGCCGAAAACGGCTTTCTGCCGGGATTTATTTTAAGGTCTCTTCCCTATTCCGGCAGTTTTGTCCCGCCATTACGCCTACCTTTTCCATCACATTCCGCTCGTGCTGGCCGAAAAGCTTCGGTCGACGGCCACCGCCTGGACACAGCGGCTGTGCCGCATGGTAATGAGCGCTGCGGTTGCAGTCTACCGTCCCAGTTAGTTTTCTCGAGCTCTGTGCACAAGTCGGGGACTGCGGCACCGCTGAAGTACGGCTTAGATGAGAGGCACGAGCAGAAAACAGATAGCTATAAGTGAAAATTTAAGACCGATTTCGATGAAGCATTTAGTTGTAAAAAGACGGCAAAAAGAGAGACAAGAAGGGAAATTGGTGCCGCCAATTATTTTATATATATATATATATATATATATATATATATATATATATATATATATATATATATATATATATATATATATATACATGAAGTAGTGATTTGTATCCGAGTTATGGATCATATTCCGGTCGTTAATTTCATACGGATTGTAGACACTTCACACGCGAAAATATCAAGGTGCTGGGGGGGACTCCTCGACATGACTTCATCGATTATGTACCGCTTTACACCCGTAAGCCACCGGTGCTTGCATTGCGGACGTTTTATGTCGATATAAAAGGGTCATCAACTCTCCAGTGGGGCCTTGTACTGACGGTGGGCGGGGGTCAGAGTACGTGCTTCTCCCGATCGCTCAGACTTTTGGTAGTGTAGACGAAAGTCGCATTCCCAAAATGGGTACATTTCCACGGATTGCAGATTGGACACGCTCCTGGTCTACACCTGGCGTTAATACTGCGTGACAGCACGTGCAGTTTGCTTGACCTGGCGACAGAACCCGTGCTGGAATGCGACCTGGGACAGTTTCTGTCGTCGCGCGACGATCTTGTGACCACCAACGGGCCAAACCGCTAAGCAAGGAGCGACACTTACGATAACGAATATCCCAACGCATTCGTCTTCACGACGACCGCCCCTCCCACAAGGCCGTCCTTGGCTGCAGGTAGTTGCGGAATGTAGCGCCGTTTGAGCCGTCCCGGCACACCAGCCGGAGGTCCGGAGCTCGCATTCTTGTGCGCACTTCTGAGGCCGTGACACGTGTGGTGCCCCCTCGTGGCAGGTGGTGGAGGTGATCTCGCTGTGCGGCTCCGGCGGTCAGACCTCGCTCGAGGGCACCGAGATGAAGCTGGACGAGGCCGGCGACGTGACCTGGATACTGCCCGAGGGTGAGCCGCCGTCAGAGGCGCGAGGTCGTCAGAAGATGGCCGAGTGACAGGCAAATAGCGTGCGGCCAAATGCGCGGCCGATACTTGAGAAAGTTTGAAGTACCAGTTGGGAAAGCATGGAATAGCTGCCGAACATCACTTGTAAAGGTTGCACAAGCGAGCATCACACGTCAGATTTGGTTGCAGCTGAAATGACAGATAAAGTGTATCCACTTTGCACGGTCTCCCCACTTCGTGCATCTTCTCCGCACGCTTATCCTTGCGTGCATTGTGTCCCCACATCCCACAATCTGCCCAACATGCGCACACCTCACCCACCGTAAGCGTGACACCAGGGCTGGGCGGAGGCCGGCCCGCCGACGGGCGTGACGACGGCCGGACGGCCAAGGGTCCAGCAGCGCGCGGGGACCTTAGACTGACCGCCGACGCTCTCCGTGTCCGGCCGCGCGTGACGGCCGTGCCTCTGACGCGGCGACGGATGGGGTTTGGACCGGGCGGCGCTGAGACCGGACAACACCCCGTGGTGCTCGCGCGGCGGCCGCCGGTGGCCGTGGCCGCTGGCTGGCGGCGGTGCCGGTCTTCCGCCGTCATCCCAGATTCGTACGGCTTATTTGGTCAGTGGGTCGGGAGCTCCCAATAAGCACCGTCTGAGCTCCAGGTGCGCCCGCTTCTCCGGCGCGCTGCTCCTCATACGAAGCAGCAATGTCGTGCCGGCCGCGGGGAACTGCCGCGTGCGTTACGGGTCTCGCCGTCCTCACTGGCAGGGTCGCGTTCTTCATTGGTCATTGGAAGCCCGTTCACTGCTTCGAGTAGGCCCGTGCGATCCGTGACGTAGTTACAAGACTTAACTGTGACGTCACTGCCGAAATTTGTTGCCAACTTGGACGGGCGGCGAAGTTAGTGCACTGAGTCGCCGTTGATTAGCTGCTGTTTACGTGGGAACGCCTAGCAACGGCCAGCGCATGTTTGCAGCCTTGCGCCTGGGGCAGTTATATATATATATATATATATATATATATATATATATATATATATATATATATATATATATATATATAAATATGTGTGTGTGTGTGTGTGTGTATATATATTAATAGGCGGATCTTCGTGGCATGTGAATTGGGTGATTGGCGATGATGTTGACCGCGGAATGTGCCCATAACGGCACAAATTCATGACATCTGAGTGTGCTATTCTGCGCTCTATATTCCAATGCACCGAATCAACTGGCTCTACTTCTTATCCGCCTATATTTGGACTTGTCCCTGTCTTTCATAGCTACGTCCCACGTACTTATCCCTGCGACGATGCGATCCCACCTACTACCTACTTCTACTATCTCAGTGGATGGCTTTTGGTTATGCTGAACGACGCCGAGGAGAGAGGGTCTGACCAACTCCACCGACCCGCCTGTGGTGGGCCGTCAGCCAAAGGTCAAGGTCACCCGTGGGCGCTCGTGATGCAGATCTGACCGTGCAAGTGTGCAGGCGGTGCCGTGCCCTTTAGCCGACAGCCCGGCGCGGGAGGATAGGCGGAGTTGGCCAGACCCGGTCTCCTGACACCCTGTCTCCTGACACCGAGGTCTCCTGACTGTTTCCTGGTATCGAGGTGCGGACCCTCCTGACATCGAGCTCCCCTGACACTCTGCCTCCTGATACCGAGGTCGCCTGGCAACCTGTCTCCTGACACCGAGGTCGCCTGACACCGAGGTCGCCTGGCGCCCTGTCTCCTGACACCGATAATTCATGACACCCTGTCTTCTGACATTGTGTCCGGACACCGAGGTACCCTGACACCCTGCCACCTGACACCATTGCGTCCCGAAACGTGTCTGATAGTTAACGGCGTTTTCTAGTGTAACGTGTTCCACTGAACACGCGCCGCCGCCAGGACACCGCGTTACCGTCCGTTGGGGCTCACACCTCTTCTTTATAACCGCGATGACCTGAGCAGCCCCGCCGATGGGCCGGCCCGCCACCGTGTGACTTTGCCCTGCGCTCCGTCCGCGCCTGCCTCGGCCGGGCCGAGCGCTCCCTGAACCCGCTGACCCTCACTAACCCTCACTGACCCCTGCTGACCCCTACTGAACCCCTCTGATCCCCGCTGAACCCCGCTGAACCCCCGCTGAACCCCACCGACCTCCGCTGACCTCTGCGACCCCGCTGACCCCCACTGACCCCGCTGGCCCCCCGCTGGCGTCGGCAGGCGGTGACGTCGACTGCGCCCTGTTCCGCTGCGAGGCCTACGACCTGGTGACGGACCACTCGTACAATAACGACCGGCGCTCGCTCATGCTGGCCGCCGTCAGCGGACACGCCATCGTCTTCAAGGTCAGTGCAAGGTTGCCGCTCCTACCTGGCCGCGAGGCGGCCGCCGAGAAGCCGAGGGGGGAGAGAGGTAGTTGTCGTCAGCATTTTAGATGGCATCAGCTCTCCGAGAAGTCCCATGGGGATAATCAAAGTGACCGCGGTTAAGGTCATCGTCACCATCTTCGCCATCATCATCGCCATTGCCACCATCAATCACCATCATGCTCACACTGACCGTCGCTGGCCTTGCGGCAGGTGGACCACCCGACGCCGCAGGACCTGATGGTGCTCACCTGCGAGGACTGGTGCATCCTGCAGTGTCAGCGCGTGCCGTGCCGCGAGCCACCGCCGGACCACGCCTTCTCGCTGGCCCGGCTGCTCGGCGCCGAGATGTACGCCGACCTGACACTCACCGCGGCCGACGGCACACCAGGTGAGGCGGCGCGGGCGGGGCCGGGCGCTGGACACCGGCCGCTGGACTCTTGACTCCCGACAGAGGACTCCGAACTCTGGACTCCGGTTATCGGACTCAGGACTCCGGACTTTGGACTCTCGACTCCCGACTGAGGACTCCGGACTCCAAACTCCGGAGTCTGGACTCTGGACTCCGGGCTTTAGACTCTAGGCTTTGGACTCTGGGGTTCCGGCGGGGCACGGCCGGGTGAGAGGGGTGGGGCGAATAGTGACAATAAGGTTGTGGGGCGCGTGGAGGGAGGTGGCGTTAGGACATGACGGGATGGCGACGTCTGTTTGACAGTGATGATGATGATTGGTGGTATCGGGTGCTGGGAGATGATGACATCATACCAAGAGGGGTGGTGACGTCATTATGGGATGGATCGTGGGCCAGGACGGAACGAGTAGTGATGTCTGTATGGAAGGGGCGTTACGTTACGATGGGGATCTCAGTACCCAACCAAGTTATTAGGAACCTCAGACCTTTGTATGGCGCTGGCGTGCGTGTGAGTAGACAGCGACCCTCAATTTAAATAAGTTAGAAGTGTAACCATAGATAGGCAATCTACGCCGCTCGCACACGCTGGTGACCTCAGGGTCAAATTGCGGGTGATATCGGTAGATGACCCTCAGCACCGCGCCAGTGTGCGGCTGCTCACACCCGGCGTCAGACGCCCGGCGTCGCCGGCCCGTCCCGCCGCTGACGCCGCCGCCGCCGCCTCCGCCGCCAGCTGCGCGCGCACAGTCTGGTGGTGCGCCTGCTGGCGCCGACGCTCGACTGGCCGTCAGACCCGCTGCGCCACCTGCCGGCCGAGCAGCTGCGCGCGCTGCTGCACTACCTGTACACCGAGTCGCTGCCGGCCGGGCTGCCGGCGGCGGCCGCCGGCCGGCTGGCCGAGGCCGTCCGCACGCTGCCCGACCTGCAGGCGCTGGCAGAGCTCTGCCGCCGATACGTCACCAACGTCTCGCTCAGAGAGGGTGAGTCACGCTCGGGGAGGAGGGTAGTGTTCAGGGAGGGATGATGTGTTCAGGGAGGACAGATAGTGTTCAGCGAGGGCGGGGAGCGTTCTGTGAGGGCAGGTAGCGTTCAGGGAGGCATGGCGCGTTCAGAGCGGGTGGGCAACGTTCAGGGAGGGCACCTAGCGGTCAGGGGGGGGGGGAGGCAGGTATCGTTCAGAGAAGGCAGACGGCGTTCAAGGAGGGAGGGTGCTGGGTCAAAGAGGGCGGGCTATGTTCCGGGAAAGAGGAGTAGCATTCAGGGAGTGAGTTCGCTGGCTCAGAGAGGGCAGTGTCCAGGGGGTGGGAAGGGATGGCCGCTGGTTCGGAGGTAGAGTGGGCTGGGCTGGCTCAGTCGCTCAGAAAGGGTCGGATTCGCTCAGAGAGGCGGGGTCTTGCCCAGAGACCGTGCATCTTGTGCGTAGAGGGTCGGACCCATTTAGATGGACAAAGGCTGACGGCGAACATGTACAACGCAGCTCACCGCCCGTATCTGCCTCAGCCTGGCGCAAGCGGTGACACGCGGGCTGCGGATGCTGCCATCGCTCCCTGCCGCTCCGCCGTGAAGGGAGCATTCATGACGTCACCGTCGGCGGTGCCGTCATAAGCTTGTACCGCTCGTGATGTTTTGAAGGTTGAGTCTCGCCCGTGCCAGCGCCCGCGTCTCCTATGATGTCGGTGTTTGTCCTGCCCCCCAGCCAACAACACCGACATCCGCTGTCGGCAGCCCCGCTGCGACGTCCCCTCTGTCAGCACACACTGGCGCCCCTCAACTCTCTCCTCATGTTTGGCTGGTTGTCCCTGACCCCCCGTCCCCCTCCTGCTGTCAGTATCCCCTGCCCCAACACCCCCTGCCAGCGCGCCTCAGCACCCCCCAGTATCCCCTTCCCTCTCCCCCCCCCCCGTCCCTCTGTCTCCGTCCCCAGTATTGGTGACCGTATCGTCGCCGTGTGCCGCAGCGCTGTGCGCCCTGGTGTGGGAGACGCTGGGCTGCTGGCCAGTCGGTGGCCGACCAGCTGGCAGCCGCCTGCGGGACCAGCAGCAGGGCGTCGAGACAGTGTTCGGCTGCCCCGGCCGCGTCTCCGCCCTGGTCCGGCTCTGCCTCCGACAGGTGGCGGTCGGTAGGTGCTCCGCGCTCTCGCTCTCGCTCTCACCCTCGCTCTCGTTTTTCTTCCTCGCTCTCGCTCTTGCTCTCTCACTCTCACTTTGCGCTCTCGTTCACGTTTCTTGCTCTGGCGCTTGTTCTCGCTCTCGCGCTTGTTCTCGCTCTCGCTCTCTCACTCTCACTCTCGCCCTCTTGCCTCTCGTTCTTGTTCTCTCGCTCTCTCGCTCCCCCGTTCTCTCGCTCTCTCGCTCTCCGGTTCTCACGCTCTCCCGTTCTCACGCTCTCCCGTTCTCACGCTCTCTCGCTCTGTTCTCGCTTTCTCGCTCTCTCGCTTTCTCGCTCTCTCGCTCTCTCGCTCTCTCGCTCTCTCGCTCTCTCGCTCTCTCGCTCTCTCGCTCTCTCGCTCTCTCGCTCTCTCGCTCTCTCGCTATCTCGCTCTCTCGCTCTCTCGCTCTCTCGCTCTCTCGCTCTCTCGCTCTCTCGCTCTCTCGCTCTCTCGCTCTCTCGCTCTCTCGCTCTCTCGCTCTCTCGCTCTCTCGCTCTCTCGCTCTCTCGCTCTCTCGCTCTCTCGCTCTCTCGCTCTCTCGCTCTCTCGCTCTCTCGCTCTCTCGCTCTCTCGCTCTCTCTCTCTCTCTCTCTCTCTCTCTCTCTCTCTCTCTCTCTCTCTCTCTCTCTCTCTCTCTCTCTCTCTCTCTCTCTCTCTCTCTCTCTCTCTCTCTCTCTCTCTCTCTCTCTCTCTCTCTCTCTCTCTCTCTCTCTCTCTCTCTCCCGCGGTTGCCGCCCGCTCTGCCCCGGAGTGTCGTCCGTCGCTCGGTGGGCCACGTGACCGGGAGGCTGGCAGGACTGTGTTTCGTGATGGGGACGTCTGGGCTGTGTCGTTTGTCGCGGAGACTCACGCCGGCCCCGCTCCGGCCATGGCGTAGCAGTGCCAGCATCGCAACTTTGATGCGTTATATAATCGCTGGTATCAATATCCCGGATGTGCTAAGCGCTGGGAGGCTCACCGCGTTTGCACGGTGGGCTTTCGACGCGGCTGCTGACCCATGTGGTGCGATCGGGAACTACATTATCTGCGTGGCCTGTGTCATTGCCAGTCCATCCACTGTCCTACAACGCGTACAACTACTTGGACCATTATTGTCGGTACCTTCTCTGACCGTGATCAAATAGAGGAACTAAAACGCTGCCGGTGGCGGGTCTCGAACCCACGCCCTCCGTATCGCACCCGTCTCCCGCCCGCTGACCGCGGCCGGCCGCCGCGCCGGCAGGCCTGAGCAAGCTGACGCTGGCGTTCGACCTGTACGGCCGGCACGAGGCGTCGCTGGACGCGGCCGAGCGGCGCGAGGTCATCCGGTACGCCCAGTCGCGGCTGCCGCTCTTCCTCGGCCAGCTGCAGAGGTGGGTACGTCGCCGGTCCGCCGGCCGCTCAAGCTGGCGCCCGGGGCCTGTGCCGCCAGATGGTGGCAGGATCTGCGGACACGGGTGTGCGCGCGTGCGCACACGGCGTACGCGTTTGCGCTGGCATTCTAGCATTCTCGCGCCCAGGTGATGCTAGCACAAAGCGACGTGTATGTGCATCGTGGTGCAGTCAAGTGTGGGTAATTCCGGGGCGTTGTGGTAGTGATGGAACACAGGCGTGGATTTGCGTTGCGAGCATTTCAACCAGCACTTCTGTTGAACGTCTGTCCAGCCGCGAAACAAAGGGCTGCTAAGTCCCCGGGCCCTGGGCTGGGTTGGGGAGACGGCGTGGTGAGCGGGCCGGGTGAGGGAAACAGTGTGGTGAGGGTGAGGGAGACAGTGTGGTGAGCGGGCCGGGTGAGGGAGACAGTGTGGTGAGGGTGAGGGAGACGGCGTGGTGAGCGGGCCGGGTGAGGGAGACAGTGTGGTGAGCGGACTGTGTCGTGTTCTAGGGTGCTGCTGGGCCTGCGCTCGCTCTTATCGGCGGCCAACCAGGCGCAGAGGACAGCCCTGGCCGCTCGCGCCGTCTCAGAGGTCAGTCGTGGGCCCCTCACCTAGGTCACCTCTGGCCTCAGTCTGGCCCCTCACCTGGGTCGTCTCTGGCCACAGTCTGGCCCCTCACTTGGGTCACCTCTGACCCCTCACCCGGCGTGAACTCTGGCCCCTCACCTGGGTCACCTCTGGTCACTCACCCGGGTCACCTCTGGCCCCCCACCTGGGTCACCTCTGGCTCCAGTCTGGTCACCTCACCTTGATCTGGTCACTTTACTGCACCCCTGTCACCTCTGGTCCCTCACCTTGGTCACCTGTGGCCCCTCACCTGGGTCACCGCCGGCCCCAGTCCGGCCCTCACCTGGGTTACATTTGGCCCCCTCGCCGGGGTCACCTCTGGCTGCTCATCTGGTTCACTAGCCTCAGCCCAGCCCCCCCCCCCATCTGACCTCGGGGGGGGGGCTGCAAAAGGTGGATAGAGGCGGTGTTCCATGCTAGGTAGGTCTGCGCTTAATTCCCGCCGGCGGGGAGTTGCGCCGTGGCAGCCCTGTGGTTTCCATCCGAGCTGGCGACGTTGATGACCGTCTGCGGCAGCTGCATGTGTCAGTGTATAATCGAGCGCACATGCTGGCCTCAGATCGGTACGACCGCGCGTTGTCTCAGAGGTTGATGTTATCCTGATCCCCATAGGCGACTGATGGTTGAACATATGACATGCATACGACTGGCATGCATTTTAGTGATAGCCGTTGCTGCGCACGACGCAAAAACAGACGAGGAGTTCACTATCGCGCAATCTTGGTGACCGGGGTACCAGACCAAATTTGTTCCGAATCACAGGATGAACGTATATATGCGAATGTCATGCACGGAACAATGCTTTGAGAGTGAAGCTCACGTGAGGACGTGCGCCCAGCTGACTCCGTCCGTCCGGTATTCTCAGCCGGAGTGGCTCTTACCCGATGTCCGTCCGGTGTTCTCAGCCGGAGTGGCTCTTGCCCGATGTCCGTCTGGTGTTCTCAGCCGGAGTGGCTCTGATCCGATGTCTTTCCGGTGTTCTCGGCCGGAGTGGCTCTGACCCGATGTCCTTCCAGTGTTCTCAGCCGGAGTGGCTCTTACTCGATGTCCGTCCGGTGTTCTGAGCTGGAGTGGCCCGTACCGATGTCCTTCCATTGCTCCCGGCCGGAGTGGCTTCAATCCCACTTCTTCTCGTGTTTCGCAGCTGGAGTAACTCTAACTAACTCTAACTCCGTCGTCTTTCGCGACTTGAGCGGCTGCCCGACTCCGCTCCGTGTTCCGTAGAGCTGGAGTGCCTCTGACCCACCCGCTCCCGTGTTCCGTGACTGGGACGGCTGTGACCGGACGCCCTGTCGTGTTGGCAGCTGGAGTGGCTCTCGACCACGGTGTCGTCGGTGCTGGAGGAGTGCAAGGCGTTCCTGGAGGGCGCCATCGACGCCATGACGCTCTCCGAGCCGGCCCGCCCGACGCGACGGCTCGCTCACCTACGTAAGCCGTCGGACGGGAAGGGGGGGGGGGGGGGAAAGGGCGCGTCGGTTTGCCGCCGCGCACTGCTGCGGGCCGCCTGGCGTGGCGCGTCTGCAGGTGTCGGAGAGAGGCAAGGACTTCGACACCCTGGCCGTCAGTGTGACGTAGGGGACGGGGCGGGGGCGAGACGCTGTCTAGTGGCTGGTGAAGCTGCGCGCGCGTGCGTATCCACGTGCGTGGATGTGAGCGTGTGCTTGCGTTTTGCAAACGTGCGCGCATTTTACCTTGTGTGTGGATCCGTTTGACTGTGTGTGAGCTCACATGCTGGACTGTGCATGTGCTGGTATATGTGTGTGTTCCCAACCGCGGCGGGCCTGCCTATGGCCGAAGTGCTGACCACGTGTCTGTATCTGATTGTGCAGGAGCGAACCTCTGCGAAAGCGAAAAAAAGTAGGAGCGAAAGGAGTTGCACCTCTGTTGGTGCAAGTGCTAAGGCTGTGTGTGTTTATTATTTTGGGTGCTGAGCTGTGAGAGTTAGCGCTGAGCTGGGCCTGTACATGTGGGGGCGGTTGCTGAGCTGTGTCCGTATCTGTTGGCGGAGGTGCTGAGCTGTGTCTTTGGGAGCCAGTGATGAGCTGTGTCTTTATCTGTGGGAGCTGGTGCTGAGCTGTGTCCATCTGTGGGAGCTGGTGCTGAGCTGTGTATCTGTGGGAGCTGGTGCTGAGCTGTCTATCTGTGGGAGCTGGTGCTGAGCTGTTTTTTTTCTGTGGGGGCTGGTGCTGAGCTGTGTTTTTATCTGTGGGAGCTGGTGCTTAGCTGTGTCTGTATCTGTGGGAGCTGGCGCTAAGCTGTGCCTGTATCTGTGGGAGCTGGTGCTGAGTTGTGTCCGTATCTATTGGCGCAGGTGCTGAGCTGTGTCTGTGGGAGCTGGTGCTGAGGTGTGTATTTATCTACGGGTGCTGGCGCTGAGCTGTGTGTGTATCTGTGGGAGCTGGCGCTGAGTTGTGTCTCTGTCTGTGGGAGCTGGCGCTGAGCTGTGTCTGGGAGCTGGTGCTGAGCTGTGTTTTATCTGCGGGTGCTGGCGCTGAGCTGTGTCTTTATCTGTGGGAGCTAGCGCTGAGCTGTGTCTGTATCTGTGGGAGCTGGTGCTCAGCTGTGTCTTTATCTGTGGGAGCTGACGCTGAGCTGTGTCTGTGGGAGCTGGCGCTGAGCTGTGTGTATCTGTAGGAGCTGGCGCTGAGTTGTGTCTCTATCTGTGGGAGGTGGCGCTGAGCTGTGTCTGTATCTGAGGGAGCTGGCGCTGAGCTGTGTCTGTATCTGTGGGCCCTGGTGCTGAGCTGTGTCTGTATCTGTGGGCCCTGGTGCTGAGTTGTGTCTCTGTCTGTGGGGGCTGGCACTGAGCTGTGTCTGTATCTGAGGGAGCTGGCGCTGAGCTGTGTTTTATCTGCGGGTGCTGGCGCTGAGCTGCGTCTTTATCTGTGGGAGCTAGCGCTGAGCTGTACCTGTATCTGTGGGAGCTGGTGCTCAGCTGTGTCTTTATCTGTGGGAGCTGATGCTGAGCTGTGTCTGTGGGAGCTGGCGCTGAGCTGTGTGTATCTGTAGGAGCTGGTGCTGAGTTGTGTCTCTATCTGTGGGAGCTGGTGCTGAGCTGTGTTTTTATCTGTGGGGGCTGGCGCTGAGCTGTGTCTTTATCTGTGGGAGCTGGTGCTTAGCTGTGTCCGTATCTATTGGCGCAGGTGCTGAGCTGTGTCTGTGGGAGCTGGTGCTGAGCTGTGTTTTATCTGCGGGTGCTGGCGCTGAGCTGTGTCTTTATGTGTGGGAGCTAGCGCTGAGCTGTGCCTGTATCTGTGGGAGCTGGTGCTCGGCTGTGTCTTTATCTGTGGGAGCTGACGCTGAGCTGTGTCTGTGGGAGCTGGCGCTGAGCTGTGTGTATCTGTAGGAGCTGGTGCTGAGTTGTGTCTCTGTCTGTGGGAGCTGGCGCTGAGCTGTGTCTGTATCTGAGGGAGCTGGCGCTGAGCTGTGTCTGTATCTGTGGGCCCTGGTGCTGAGCTGTGTCTGTATCTGTGGGCCCTGGTGCTGAGCTGTGTCTGTATCTGAGGGAGCTGGCGCCGAGCTGTGTCTGTATCTGTGTGCCCTGGCGCTGAGCTGTGTCTGTATTTGCGGGAGCTAGCGCTGGGCTGTGTCTGTATCTGTAGGAGCTGGCGCTGAGCTCTGTCTGTATCTGCGGGCCCTTGTGCTAGGCTGTGTCTGTGTCTGTGGGAGCAGGTGCTGAGCTGTGTCTGTATGTGTGGGCCCTGGTGCTGTGCTGTGTCTGTATCTGGGAGCTTATGCTGAACTGTGTCTGTGGGAGCGGGCGCTGAGCAGTGTCTGTATCTGCGGGAGCTGGTGCTGAGCTATGCCTGCATATGTGGGAGCTGGCGCTGAGCTGTGTCTGTATCTGTGGGAGCTGGCGCTGAGCTGTGTCTGCATCTGGGGGCTGGCGCTGAGCTGTGTCTCTGTCTGTGGGAACGGGCGCTGAGCTGTGTCTGTATCTGCTGGCGCAGGTGCTGAGCAGCCGGACCATGCTCTGTCTGCACACGCTGCTGGAGCGGGTCACCCGGGCCAACATCTATATACTGCAGAAACGGTAACCGGACGACACTGCGTGGCTTTGCCCCGCGCTTTGCCAAGGTGGCAGCGTGCGGTCTCTGCCAATATTGAACTGTTTCGTGGGACCTCGAGCTGTTCTCAGTAAAAGACCGAAGTTTTACGACCGTACGGCGAATTTTTGATGGGATGGGTTTCCGGGATCAGCCTTCATGCTGAGCAGTGCTTTTTATGTGAGCCCTGACCCTAATGTCCAATCATGAAGATCCAGGTCAGCGACAGAACTTTGCGGCGAAAATTTAACCCGTCGTAATGCTCGGCACCGTTCACCTGCCCCCTGACGTCACTGGGTTTTTAGCGCGGCCGCTGCCATCAGCCGCAGGTCATCCCAGTCAGGGGCAAGTAGCAAGTGTCTAACACTCGAACACATCCCACCACGGGCGGGGACATCAGAAGACATGGCGCGCTCCAATCAGCGGTGCCGCCGGGAAGGGTCGTGTGCAACGTCGAAGCGGCCTTTGGTCGTATCAGTCCATAATCCTGGAAAAGGACATGCCGTGTTTAGAGCGTCAGTCTGGACCGCTTCTTTTGTGCAGGGATGGCACGCATGTGGAGCATCTGCGTCGTCCGAGGTGCTCGATGCTCCAAGTGTAAAGATACAGTGCCGCACCCTGCGGCACCGTGGCGATACAGTGGAGCCCGTCTGTGTCCGTGCGCCGCTCGGTGGCTGCAGTGTCCGACGACCGTGGCCGGCAGGGAGTACCTCTCGGGCGTGGGCGAGGCGGGCGGCGCTCGCCTGCTCTCCCACAACGCCGAGCGCCTGCTGGAGCAGCTGCCGGCGCTGGTGGCGCGGCTGGAGGACGCCGCCCGCCTGGTCGACCAGCAGATCAACTGGCGCGAGTTCAAGTTCTACTTCATCGCCACCGCCTCGCGCGTGGTGAGCGCCGGCGACGGCGGCGAGGAGGGGGGGGGGGGGAGGCGGTGTTGGGTGAACGGGAGTGACGGTGGGTGCGCCGTGTGGAGCTGGTGACGTCATTGGGGCGGGAGACGCATTGGAGAGGGGAGGTGGGCGAGGATAGGTGCTGGCGATCAGCTTCTCCGGACCTGGTTGGCTTAGCCAGCGTGGTGTAGCATCTGGGTAATTCTCCATTAGTACAAATGGGGCCAGCGTGGACGACTGCAGCTATCAGCACCACAGAATTACGTAAAGTTCAGTCTCGAAGAGGACGCTTCATTACGGAAATAGTATCATGTGGTTACTGCATTTGGCTGCCTCAGGCGCTCACAATTCCACGACACGACACAGCGCTGACACTGACAGCATTGTCGCACGACAGTGAGACGGAACGTGTCCCGTTGCCTTAGCACGTAAGTGTCGTGTCGGCCGTCAGCAGACGTCTGCCCCGCGGCGGACACTGAGGCCGCGTGGGTGGGCCGCTCTGACGCACCTCCCTGACAGCACCACATCATGGAGCTGCTGCTGCGGTCGCAAGCCGAGGTGCTGCGGCCGCTGGCGGAGCAGCTGCAGCTGCTGGTCGGCGAGGACGAGCTGACGCGCACGCTGGTCCGCCTCGGCCTGGCCGAGGCCTCGCCCACCGGCGAGCGGACCAATCACACGCCGCTCGCCGAGCAGGCGGCCAATCACACGCCGCTGGCCGAGCGGGCGACCAATCAGACACCGCTGTGCGAGGGCCGGTCCACAAGACGACACCCCGCGGGTGAGTCGCTGATTGGCAGCTGCTGAGCAGGTGTTTTTGAGGTATGTTTTTGATGATGTATTTCACAAGCCAGGCAGGCTAGCTGGTAACAGCCGTAGCTTGAGCTATTTAGGGTAAGTGCACGACCTGTTGAATTCATGTTTTTCTAATTAACTTTGCACTTTGTAGAATAGTGTTACTCTGCATGGCGAATATAGTACGCGGGCATTGTAAACTGAGAAGATGTGTGACAAATGAACGCTTTCATTATGTGCCCTTTCCGGATGTGTCATTGTTGTCATGATAAGATGTACCATGCCGTGGTATGTACGTCAACACCATCCAACCCGCTCCGAACGCTCACTAACGTTTCGCGAACACACCGACAGCTGTCGCTGATATCGGCCGTGACGCGGCCCTCCCCTCAGCCGTGACAGTGAACTCGCCCGCCGCTGCCACCGCCTGTTCGAGTCGGGCGAAAACACCGATCTGAAGTTTCCCGTCCTCGGAGACTCAGGTACGGCTGGCATGGTCCTGTTGCCGTCCATATTTTATCCGAACACCCCGGCTTGCTGAGGCTCTGGGCTGCCAATGATCGCCATTCGCACAGACCAAACCTAAAGACGTAATCTACGCCGTTTTCTTCATTCAGCACGTGACCCTCCTCGCCATGTCCCTCCGCGCTGGGAGCGTGCTGCGTTCGTGAGGCGTGAGTCGACCTCCGTGGCTGTGAGTCTGGCCCGAGCACTGACGCAAACCCCGATGCACGGTCCCTGCGGGGGTAGGACTCGGTGGCGGCCGAGACCACGAGTCGCCGCAATACTACCAGATACCTGGCTTCCCCTCTCCGTGATCCCTTAGATTTGAAATTACCAGGCATGCAAATTATTGCTAAAAGCAATGTAGCCTGATCAAATGAGAGGTGCTCCGGTGTCATTCGTATGAGCCTTGCTTCTGAGAAGATTTGCTGTGGAGATGATACTGTTTTCTTGTTTGTGTATTGCCCACTGTGGTCTTTGTAATATCTCACGTCTGTTTTCAGTGCTGCCGTCCCTGCTGGGCACGCCCAGTCCCGCCATCTCTGAGAAGCAGCCGACAGTTCTGCTTGCGCACGCGCCGGTGGTGGCAGCACGGTCGGAGTGGCTGCGGCGCGCGCTAGCCTCCGGCATGCGCGAGAGCATAGACAAGTGAGCGGCCGGCGGCGGCGCCACGCGGCACCGGTTGTGCGCTGATGTGCCGCGGATGAGGTGTGCTGCCCTCTGACGGGATGGCGCTGCTGGTCTCTGAGTGGGAGGGGAGCTATGGGACGGGCCGCCTCCCCGCACCCCAGGTCTTGGCGCTGGCCGCTCTAGACGGCGCGCTCCCTGACAGTCGGTGCATTCCGAAAGCCTTGCGACCAGCGGCACTGTGCGAATACTGGCCCCACCAGTTGCATGTTTTGTTGTGCAGTCAGGAAGGCAACGTGGGTGAACCCATTAGCTCAGTGCATTTCACAAACATGTCAGTAGCGTTACCAGAGCTGAGTTTTCCAACTCAGCGTGAGACGCTTCGGCGCCGCTCAATCGCTGGTCGGAACTTTCCTTTGCTTGTTGTTCACTGCCTAGATGTTTGAAAATCAACCAACTGAATGGCGCGGTGTGCTTTGTGTCCCGTTTTTGCACCTCTGATACTACTGGATACTCGGTCTTTGCATGCTGAAATCCGGGCTGTGTTTCTAGTTTATGTAGCTGTAAGTGGGTTCAATATTCACAACGTGTGATATACTCGATAACCGGCCCAACCCCTCCCCCCCCCCCGCCGGTGACGTTCGCGCGCGCCATCAGTATCCGAACAAACGCCTGCCCTGCCGGTGACGTTCGCGCGCGACGCTTCCGTGCTGCAGGCAGATCTCCATCTGCGACGCGTCGCCGGCCATCTTCCGCTCGATGCTGGAGTTCCTCTACTGCGGTCACGTGACGCCGGAGAACTGGCCACCGGAGCAGCTGATGGAGCTGATGGTGCTGGCCGACCGGTCAGTGGCCCCCGCCGCGCGCGCCCTCCGCTCTCAGTCGGAGTCGGTTGTCAGTTCTCGGTCGCCGTGCCCGCTGTCGGAGGTTGTTCTCAGGTATCGATCTCTGTGCTCTCAGTTGGAGTCTGTACTCAGTTGTTATTCTCAGTTGGAGTGTGTTCCCAGTCTCGTCTCAGTCTTCAGTCTCTGTGTTCTCTGTCGTAGTTTGTTCTCAATCCCCAGTCGTTGTGCTCTCAGTCGGCGCATGTTCTCAGTCCGTGTCCTCAGTATGTTCCCACTCTCTGGTCTAAGTCTCTGCCCTCTCAGTTGAAGTCTTATCTCAGTCTCAGTTATCGGTCTCTGCTTTCAGAGCCTGTTCTCGACCCCAGATCTCAGTCTCGGCGGCCCGCAGTCGGAATCTCGCCTCAGTCTCAGTCCTCAGTCCCTGTGCTCTTGGTTGGAGTCTGTTCTCAGTGTGTGCTCTCTGTCGGAGTCTGCTCTCAGTCTCGGCTCATTAGAGTTGCTCTCAAGCAGAGTCTCGTCACAGTGTCAGATTTCAGTCTATTTGCTCTCAGACGGAGCCTGTTCTCATCCTCCGCTCTCAGTCTCTGCGCTCTCAGTTGGAGTCTTGGCGAAGACCGGCCGTTAGCGACTGAACGTATTGTCGCCTTCTGATTGGCGGACGCTGCTGGTGCGCCGTTTTAGATTGGCCGATGTCGCTTCGTTGCCGTGCGTGTTGTTCGCCATCATGTTGCCCTTGTCACCGACTGACTGATGCGAGTGCTGCTCTGTGCTGCATTGGTCGGAACCGCTGTGGTCATTACGTTGGTCGGTTTCCGTCGCCGTGATTATTCTGCTCATTGGCCGACGCCGTCATGGCCGTGACTGATTGGTCGCAACCACTGTGGGAACCATGCTGATTGGCCGGCGTCGCTGTAACGCAACGGCCCATTGGCAGGTACGAGCTGGACGACCTGAAGCACTCGTGCGAGGCCCTGCTGGAGACGCACATCGACGAGGACTCGGTCTTCTGTCTGCTCAGCATCGCCGAGCAGTACAACGCACGCAAGCTGAAGGTAGCGTCGATCAACAGCTCAATAGCCATCAATAGCCATCAATAGCTCAAAACGCCCCTGCGAATGCGTCTACATAGGATCCGTTTGCCGGGGCGCACGGCGCCGCGTGGGTCCTTGGTTACCTTTTGTCGCTGTGCCCTGGGCGCGCCGCTTCCCGTCGCGTCACGCATTGTCCGTGTAGCTGCCGATCGCCACACTCAGGCTGGAGCACCGCCGCGTCATGGTGCTCAGAACAGGTCACGCGGTGTCATTGTGCCGCCCCCGGGCGTGTCCAGCCGCCGGCCGAGCCCGACCTGCGGTCGCTCGTGCGGCAGAGCTCTGCGCTGGAGTTCGTCGCCACCAACCCGGAGGTGGTGCAGACGGAGCTGTTCCTGGAGCTGAGCCCCAGCCTGCAGGCCGAGGTGGAGGAGACGGCCGTATGGGCGCCGCCCAGGTCGGTCCGCCGGGCGGAGCGGGGCGGAGCGGGGCGGGGCGGGGCGGAGCGGGCGGGGCGGGGCGGGGCGGGGCGGGCGGGGCGGGGCGGGGCGGGGCGGGGCGGGGCGGGGCGGGGCGGGGCGGGGCGGGGCGGGGCGGGGCGGGGCGGGGCGGGGCGGGACGGCAGGCGGCAGGTGCCGCTCCGCGGTCGGCAGTCGGTACGGTCCCGCGCCATGTCTGGGCATCAGTGGAGACGTGGTGTTGGTGACGTGTGGTGAGGTGCCGGCCGATCTCAGGTCCTTAAATAACCGAACAAACTTAGGTCCAGTGGGCCGCTGGCCTGACTGGCGACCGTGTGACCCTGACCTGATCGGTGACCCCGGCCCCACGCCCAATCCATGCACGATGCGTGGTGTGTGACGCGACCGCGACCCGATGTTTGACCGTCTGACCCGGCCGTCCTGTTGCAAGTCTGTTGGCCGTGCGCCTCAGCTGACCTGACCCCGGACCTTACCCCGCGTGTGACGTGTGCCGCTGACCCGAGCGTGTGGCCGACAGGGCGCACCTGGAGTGTGACGCCTCCCACAAGCGGCCCCCGCCCGGCGCCGGAGTCGCCGGGCGACTCTGCCGAGGAGCTGGTCAACCTCACGCGCGGCATCCACCTGCGAGAGGTGAGGCGGCGCGAGCGGCGCGGCCGGGCCTGCTGCACCGCAACAGCGGGAGGTCAACACCCACCACTGTCGCGGGCGGTCGATACTTGGACGGTTTGGACGGCGTCACATTATGTCATTATTTGCAGTAGGCTTGCAAGGCGCTCAGCCCAGTGCTTTGACGGTGGAAATGACACATGTTTGCATTTAGTTCATGTCCAGGTCATATGTGAAAAACCACACACCAGCAGCGACAGACAGTGATCATCTGGTGGCAGCTAGTGATTGGCTTCATCAGCAGGACCGTCTTACACTCCTGGGCTCAGACATGGTCCCAGGGGACACGCACGGTCCCGGCCACTGCCCACACTCCTTCCCACCGTCGCCGCCGCCGCCTCGTTGCGCCGGCCGTCGTCGGCCGCTGACGCTAGCTCCCATCGCCGCCGCCAGACGTCGCGCTCGTCGTCGAGCTCGCAGGAGGAGTCCGGCCCGCCGGCCGGCGGCCGCCTCGAGGCGTGCCTGCAGCGGCTGCGCAGCATCGTCGGCGAGGACGTGGCGCGCGCCGAGCTGATCCGCGTGGTGCTCGCCGCCGACTACGACGTCAACCGGGCGCTCAACTTCTTCTTCTCGGCCTGAGCGGCCGCCCGCGGCGAGGGCGCGCGTCCGCCCTCTGCTCCGGGCTGGAGCGGCGTGGGAGTGTGCGGGAGCGGGACGCGACGCGGTGATGGCCGCCGACGGCAGCGGCGGGTGGCCGGGTCGGCCGGTCCGGTCGGCGGGCCGCACCGGCGGTGGACGGTGGCCTGGCGCGCTCGCCGCCCGCCGCGTCAGCTCGGCGGTGACGTCACTGAGCCCGCCAGCCGCCGGTAGGGGACGCAGCGCGCCCCTGAGGCCGGCCGGGCGCCGTGGGTGCTGGGCGCCCGGAGCGTCTCGCCGCCGGCCGCCAGTGTCAGGCCCGGTGTCGGTTTGGACAGTCAGTGTCGGTCGGTGTCACCAGCTGGACGCCGGGGTTTGCTGAGCCGCTGGTACGGTTTCGTTTTTGTTTCTGAGGGCGGTTGAACTGTGAATGGAGGGGTTTGGCGGAGGCATTCCCGTTTTACCGTCTGGACGTGGATGTTATCGGGCAGTATTTTAGACCATCGTATGTTGTCTGACTTACATTCGGAACTCATGGATGTGCTGCATGAAGACGAAATTATGTATCAAAACGTCTGTTAACGTTTTTAGGCGTTGTGTACTAGTCGCAGTGAGTTGGTGGCTCCCTAACCTAGTCTCGAACAGCGGTAGGTTGCGCGCAGTGCTGTAACGCGTCGGAAATGTTCGCAGTAGCCGCCTGGGCTGGGCCATTGCTGCTGCCAGCGCGTCACGCAGGTGGCAGTGCTGAATCACAAGGTCCAGGAGGTCGCCATGGGTGTCAGCTTAAGAGACGCGAGCTGCATGGGCCGCCCTGCTCCCAGTGCCGTGCCAGGGCCACGCAGAGCCCGCGCCACGCGGGATCCCGTGGCTCGTCACCTCCCAGCCGTCGTCTCGCGACGTAACCCGTAGGGTCAGTTCAGATCGCGCACATTCCAGCCCAGCCCGCCGCCCTCTTCTCTCCACGGAGACGGCATCCGCAGAGACCGCGTGGTGGTGAGAGGTGAACGGCCTATTGCCCGGTGCCTTCCGCACCGGCTCTACCCCCGCCACGCCTGGCCCGCGGTCTGGCCAGCACTCTCGCTCGACCGCGTGACTGTGCTGCGCGCCTGGCCCGTCTCTCGAAGCTGTGATCTTTGATTGTGCGATTTGTGATAGCATTTGTACTTATTGACATTCGCCGCCGTCTGATATTGTTTTCTCTCGCTGGCGTGAGTCACCTAGATGTTCGGTCGCTTATTTATGTGCGGTGTGTACGTTAGTTTAACATATCCCATTTTCGTGTGATCGTGTGACAGATTGTGCACGGCGTTTTTTGGTCACGAGCGGAGTCGCTCTCCGTGTTGTGAGAATCATATTTAGTCACATATTTTTTTTAGCTGACGCCTTCCACAATCGGCCGAAGCTATCCGTGTGCGATACGCCGCTTACGTGCCGGTACTATTCCCATTCCAGTCTTTCTTTGCACCGGCCTCGATGCTGTGGCTACCTTACGATTAGTTCGCCCTTTGAACTTCTGTGCGGGTCGTAGTTAAACGGAGGACGTCGGAGGGGAGGGGAAGAGGTATGAGGGCTTGACTGATTTCGTGGCGTCCCCTCCCGTCACCCGCCCCGTAAAGGTTCCGCGTGGGTGCGGCTTAGGCCGCGACACGACTAGAACCTCTCGGTGTGACTCGGGGCGCGAGAGGACTCGCCCCGTGCGATGACTCGGGCGTGGGAAACGACTCGAACCCGTCCCACGACCGGGGTCAGTCCTCGCTCCCACGCGCGTCGCCGCTGCGTTTCTCCCTGCGACGCGACGATGTTCCCATACGCCCCAGGCCTTCGTCAGTCACCCTGCCGTCTAATTGCTGTACCCGTGAACCTCCACCTCCCGGGGCCCCCGCGGCCCCCGCGCCGTTGGAGAGTCTAACCCGGTGTGCTCTCCCTGAGCGGGTGCGGCGATCGTGTGCCCTCCTCAGGCAGGCGTGGCACGTGTGTGTCCCCGCGGCCAGGTGTGGTGCTCGTGTGCCCCCTCGGGTAGGTGCGGCGCTCGTGTGCCTCCCGGGCAGGTGCGGCGCTCGTGTGCCCTCTCCCGGGCCCCCGTCTGATGTGCGGCGTCGAGCGTCATGGCAATACACGGCCTCCGGTCCGATGGCTGTTTGGCTGCGCGTGGACACGCGTTCGTGGATAAAAACACGACAGACACGTTCATCGGTGGGATATTTCCCGCATGATGGATTGACATCTGGCCTTGACATGACACTGGTCAGCGGTGACGCTGTTCTGGAATCAATCGCCTATCCACGCGACCGTAGCTCCATCCGTGACCCGAGCTACGGCCGTCGGAAACCCCTCTTACCCTGTCTGGTGAAAGGGCGGAGGCAGTATTATCCAATGATCTGCACGGCATACCACGAGTAGTTAATTAGAGGCACGTGCAGCAAGCTTTGCTTAACAGGTACTCTAAACCCGACGCAACCACGCAAATCATTCGGAAGAAACCGCTTCAAAAACGTCGCGGACTTCGGTCGCTGAATCAGCACAAACATCCGCCCGCAGAACAGTGGCGGCAGTACATGATCACGGACGCCGGCCAACCGACGCACACAGCGGCGGCCAGAGTCATCTCGGTATTCTTCCAACGGAGGCCAGTCAAGCATATGTCGGCAAGTGAGGGCAGTATACACCCTACGCACAAGGCTATCACCCTTTAGACATATGGCTTAATCTTATATATGAAACTGAACAAACGATTTCTGTGATTAAACGCAATGTATGCGAGGTTCTCCATCCGCTCTCGTCATATCATGGTGGTGTGTCTTACATTATCTTGGTACGATGAAACCGTCATCCTTTTCTTGACACAGACACTGTATAAGCTCATCAAAAGACTAGTTCCAGGGGCCGCGACACGCTAACAGGGCTGCCGCTCCTCAGCCTTCACCCCAGTCTGAGCCCCGTCCACGAACTCCTGATGCCGCCGCACCAAGTCCGCCACGATCGCCTCCTCCAGCTCCGCGTCGCCGCGGCGCTCCACCGCGTCCGCCGCCGCCGGCGTCACCATGGTAACGCGCTGGCGTCGCGTCTGCAGCAGGTTGGCCACCACCAGCTGGTGCCGTAGTAGCGGGCGAGGGCGGCGCGCGCATGCGCCACCAGCACGCGCTCGTCCGTCTCCAGCTTGAAGGTGGCGACGAAGGCGGCCGGACACCAGTCGGCAGTGAGCCGGGCGAGCGCCTTCGGCACGGGCTGCAGGTGCAGCGTCAGCGGCTGGTCCCCGCCGGAGACCTTGTGCTCGACACGTTCCTCCGCCGGCACCTGGAGAGCACCGGTGCGGCGTGAGCGCTGCGCGGAGTTGGGAGTTGTGAATTTAAATGCCACATGTGGTAATATTCGCGGGCGGTTGAGCAATGTTGTGGAGCTTGAACTGTCTTTTCTGGCGCAAACCCGACATACGAGATGTGTCATGCACATACCAGGCTTCATATGAACACAGTGCACATGATAAAATACACGATGCACTGCAAACATATTCAGTTCTTGTCCGCTGTGCCGGATTCAACATTTCAATACCACATTTCCGTCAACACTCTCCACGTCAGCATAAACGGAACGCAAGGTGGCACTGTACCTGAAAGTCGGAGACGGCAGCAGCGAGCAGCAGGAGTAGACGCCGTCCGAGCGGCGCCAGCGCGCCGGCCGCGGCCTCCAGCAGCGCCAGGTACTCGTCCACACTGGTGAAGAGCAGCGTCATTAGACGGGCGCCGTCGCGTCGCGCCGCCTCGGCCGGCGCCGCCAGCCGCCGCGCCGCCGCCTCGCCCAGAGTCCAGCGACCGTCAGAGCCCTCCTCCAGGCCGGCCAGCAGCTCGGCCGGCCGCACGTGGCGCGCGTGCGGCGCCAGCGAGCCGCGCCGGCGCAGCAGCAGCACGGCATAGCCACGCGCCAGCAGCTGCTCGACGCACGCGGCGCCGCGCTGGCCCGTGCTGAAGTTGTCCAAGAAGCGGACTGTGCGCTGCTCAATGGGCGCTGTGGTGCCGCCTGAGGTCACCAGCGCCACCAGTAGCTGGTCCCGCGAGGCCAGCGTCAGGAACTCGGTGAGACGCTGGGCAATGTTGCCGTTTTCTGCCTCCAGGTCTTCCATTGGTGGGTGTGTGAATGTGAACTGGAATTTTCTGTGGAAGGAGTGAAACACATTAAAACAAAACATTGAAAAGATAATGTGTCAAGCTGGTTTTCCATGATGTGACACAAAAATTGATGAAGCTGAAAAGTTCTCATAAGCTGAAATACTATGCCAGCGTGATTTGCTATCACACATTTGTCATGAAAGCCAGAACCATGACATAAGTGGATGAAACTGTTTCAAAACATGAAGCATTGCCAGATGCATATCCAAAACTCTCATTGACCATAAAAAATCTCAAGAAGACATTGAAACCCATAAAATAAAAGGATTCAGTTGTTTTGTGGACCTATCAGTTGTTCCTGACACCATGGATACACAATATTTGCTGGCCTCTATGTATTTCAGCCAACTCCTCTCCCTGATGTGGGAAGAAATATAATGCACAGAGACCCAGTGGGCCTAGCACAAAATATTTGAAGGAATCCACGACGAATTCTGAAGACACATTGCCAGCGGTTTGTAGGAAACTATCCGGACCAATCCCTCACAACCGTATACGTTTCAAAATGTGTTCTGAGCTTGCTTCATCCCAACGTGGATGTTATCAACAATCAAACATCATTCGGATTACGTGCGATATCCTTATTATCGGACGGGTGCCTCAACTAGCCATTTTGGAACTTCCTACTCTGCTATCCCCCGCTGCCCATACCACTCGGGCAACTCTGTGGACACCTGGCAGCCCCGAACGTCCTGCGAAAGATAACATGACAATGTATCCGTATCCTACGCAGAGCAGACATTGTCTCTGAAAAGTGAAATGTTTGGAAATGACGTAACACTAAAATGATATATAGCATTTTGGAATGTCATCAGTTTTCATAGAACAACATGCATAAGAATTGCTATGAAAATATTTCTTTATATCAAAAATGTTCTTCAAATGGATGTTATCAGGCATTTTATTGACACCAGTTGTTTGTGAAATCACCATGGACACACCAATGAAATGCTGCACTCATGTAGACGTCAACAGAATTTACCAACACAATCCTCAATGACTACGATTGACGGCGTGGAATCCTGTTTGGGATAAAGTGCATAGGGAGTGCCCCTGGATGGGATGTTTAACGAACTAATGGGGGATAAGGTAGTGTCAGGACATATAAAACCACAAGACGACTAAGCTCCCCTAGACGTTGATCCATTTTTTGTATAGTTGGCTTCTGTTGATGGCGAAAGGTGGACGCGAATAGTTTTGGGGCATAAGAACAGGTGCCGATCTCTTATTTTGTGTCGACGAAGTATCGCGACTTATACCAGCGAGAGACGAATTGTTCGATTTTACCAGCTGTTCGGGATCTGTGAAACACAGCCCTGCACTTCATAGCTGTTATCCATGGCATCAAATGTGAGTAAACTACGGTGGTATGTGACGTGCACATTGTTGTATGAATGCCTTGTGAATTCAGAGATTGGCTAAATGTATGTGTCTTTGCATGTTGGTGATGGTTAACTTCATATGTGAGGCATATGCTAAGTGCATTTGATGCTATCCCATTTCACATTTTTGCCCTGAATTTGCAGGTCAAGTGCATGCATTATGCATATTCCCCTGAATTCAAGCATAAAATAACAGGGACACTGGTGTTTAATCTAGGAAAGGTCAAGTTGTAATGGATGCAGTTTGCAGTCCCGATCAATGAAAAACTCAGTGGGGAGATCAGTTATGTGTTCCACAAAATTTGCAGCCATTTTGGTGGAACAATCTGTGAAGATTTTCCAAGTTTGGGCCACAAGGGTAGCATGCTTTTTATGTGCCTTTGTGTGCAGCAGCATATGGATTTCAAGGCCTGACATGTGAATACATCTGCAGCAAATCATTAATGCAGTAAAATTATTATTTTTGTAAAGATACTGCAGCACTAAGGTGCAGTGGTGTGTAAAATATGCAATATTTTGATGGCATTATTGTCTGTAACATACTTTTGTTAGCCATGGCAATATGTAGATGAACATTTTTGAACAGAGTTGGTGGCATATTTAGCACTGATGTCAAAAAGGAATACAACTAGTTATAGGCCAGATGATTCAAAACTAGGTGAATTATTTAAGGATGACTCAGGATATGTACTGAGATGAGTGTTGGGCACACATTTTTATGTTGCAGGCACCCCTTCTGGATGATGATGACACCCCTGCATTTGGAGAAGAGAATGAAGACCATGGGAAATTAAAGTAAGCTAATATCATGAATGTCAACCATTCAGCTGTTATTGTTGGCAAAGGTAAAAGGACAGGAGTTGAGCCTATTCAGAATGTATCTCTCCATTCAATGTCCATTGGCAGGAGTTGCCAAACAGCATCCAAAGAGAGCACTATCAATTTTGTTTGCTAGAATTGACACCCAACTCAAAAGGGAACGTTGTGGCATTCACCACCTCCGTGTGATTGGGTCTGGTCATGGTCCATTTATCAGCTATGTTTTGACTCCCCATTTCCTAGCAGACTGTATATTCACTCTTGCCATGATCAATTCATATGGCCTCTTGCTCAGGTTACAGACACCTCTCAGTATCATTTCATTATCAGTATGTATCAGTATCAGTATCATCAGTATCAGTATCATTTCATTCATGTTACTTGCAGTCAACCTGACATGGCCACCATGTGCCATGCACCTGACCTCTGCCAGGGCCAGCATGCACCCATGTGTGCCACATCATGCCCCATCTAAGTGTGCTGTGTGCATGCTATATCATGCCCCATCTTTTTGTGCTGTGTGCCTTATCACGCGCCATCTAACCATGCTGTGATTGATGTGGCAGGCACCCCTTCGTCACGCTGTTTCAACCTGCTGTTCCGGTTCGGAGCTATCATCGTGTACATCCTGGCTAACTGGTTGGGCCAAGGCTTCATCAGCTGCTTCATCATCATCATCATCTTGCTGCTGTCAGCAGACTTCTGGACAGTTAAAAACATCACAGGTGCAAGCAGGAGCCAGCGGTCGTGTCGTGCGCTCCCCTTTCTGGACTTGTTTTGTATTCAAATTATGTTGAATAACTTCAAGTCAGTTTCAAAACCAGTCTCTTGAAGCCATGCCCCTGATGTATGGTTGTTAGGCATCATTTCTGGCATGTATGACCAGCTCAGTATTCACTTTCCTCCTGCGTTTCATTGTATCCCCGTCGGTCTACCAAATGCGCGTGATGTGAGTGCTGTATGGCATGTGCCTGGATCCCAACAGGATCCAGGATTCCGTACCATTGTGTTTTAACAGGAACATGGCATCTTTTGTGGGCTCCAGGCACGTGCCTGAATGGTATGACGCGTATCGCGGCCCGCGTAAGCGCGAGGACGCCTCCGCTGTCACCACCCTCCGCTGTGACCGCCCTCCGCTGTCACCACCCTCCGCTGTGACCGGCCCTCCGCTGTCACCACCCTCCGCTGTGACCGCCCTCCGCTGTGACCCTCCTCCGCTGTGACCCTCCTCCGCTGTGACCCTCCTCCGCTGTGAGCACCCTCCGCTGTGACCACCCTCCGCTGTGACCACCCTCCGCTGTGACCACCTTCCGCTGTGACCACCCTCCGCTGTGACCACCCTCCGCTGTGACCGCCCTCCGCTGTGAGCCGACACACTGTGCGTGACGTCGCCATGCCGAATTCGCCGCCGCCTGACGGCCCGCTGACCCGCCAGGTCGGCTGATGGTCGGTCTGCGCTGGTGGAACTACGTCGACGACGACGGCACCAGTCACTGGGTCTACGAGTCGCGGAAGGTGCGTCACGACCCTCGCCCCCGGCGTCCGGGCCGGCCGGCAGCCGGGGGGCGGGGAAGGGGGGGGGGCAGAGTGGGACGGCCGGAGTCCGGCTCGGGGCCTGGTCCAGTGTTGCCTTGCCGTCGAGTCGCCGCGGCAGCCGCACGCTGAATTGTCTCCCGCCGGTCTGGAGACGGCACAGACGGCGCACGTGCCGCCACGCGACGCTCCCACACCCGTCCGCTAACCTCCGGCCGGCGTCAACCGCGAGCCGGTGCCGTGACGGGCCTCGCCGCGTCCTGTCGCCCGTTGGTCGGCGCCGTTTGCGCGCGCCGCTCCGTTTCGCGCCGCGTGCCGCCGCGTATGTGCGACGGGGCGGCACGCGGCCACCGGCTGACCCGGTCGCCGGCCGTATTGTGTTGGTACAGGCCCCTCACGATGCCGCGGTGGCAGGTTTTCTCGGTCCTGTCGTGGTGCTGCCTTGACCCAGTGCGGTCGTTGGGTCTGGTCTGCTCTGCCGGCGTGTTGCCACGGTGCTTTGCGTTTGCACGTCGCTGCGGTCCCCGAGTGCCTTTGTGTCATGGCCCGGTGTCGCCTTGTTCTGGCCTGTGCTCCTGTGTTCTCCTGCTGTTTTGATGCTGTGATGTGCTGGCGTGCTGGTGCTGCTGCTCCTGTCGCTCCGTTCCCCTGTGGTCCTGTCATGAGTCTCCTCGTCCCCCATGCGGCCATGTGCTATGTGCTCTTCTGACGCGTGTCCGCCTGTGTCCCCGTGCTCTCCCCGTTCCCCACTCCTGCCCTCCCCCTCCCCGTGCCCCCTCCCTGTGCCCCCCCCCCCCCCTGTCGTGTTGCGGTGCGGCGGCTTGCCACTGACCGCGGCGTTAACGGCAGGGCCTCCAACAGAGCCGGGTGCACGCGGCCGAGGCCCGCATCTTCTGGGCGGCGCTCTACGCCTCGCCTGTGCTCTGGGTCATCCTCCTGATCTTCGCATTCTTCAGCTTCACCTACGCCTGGATGGTGAGAGCTGGCGCTGCATCGGCGGCCGGTGCTGGGAGCGCGGGCTGGGCGGAGGCGCGAGCACGCGCCGCCGCCCAGCCGCGCTGGGGGTAGCGGGTGGTGGGGCTGGTAGGTAGGGATGTAGGCTGGAAGTAGGGTTAGTCGGTGAAATTGTATTTCATTGTGTCATAAAATATTGTAGTACATGTTTTTGTGTTGAGCACGTGACCTCCAAATGCGGTTTTGAACGCCTTTCTGATCTCAGTTTTGGGTTGTGAATTGAAAGCCGGCGCGAGAACGCTGTAGCTTGCTTGTCAGATCAGAGATCCACTGGATAGCGTTTGTGGTACAAAGCGTCACGAATCGAGCGTCACTATCAGGCGTGGCACAGCGAAGGCACGTCGATCACGTTGTGCTAGTTGCCACCAGGCGGCGGGCGCCGTGTTGCCAGACGATGCCAGATGACGCGCCCGTGCCGCCAGGTGCTGCCGGCAATCGGGATAGTCCTGAACGGTGCCAACGTGTACGGGCTACCTGCGGTGTCGCTACGGCTCCAGCCAGGGCATCCAGACGTCGCTGGGCGCCGCCACTACCAGCTTCATGCGAGACCAGGTCATGAAAAACGTGAGTGCTGTCTGGTCGGGACGGCGCGAGGCGGCTGGCCACGGCCAGTGAGTGCTGTCTGGTCGGGGCGGCGCGAGGCGGCTGGCCACGGCCAGTGAGTGCTGTCTGGTCGGGGCGGCGCGGGGCGGCTGGCCATGGGCAGTGAGTGCTGTCTGGTCGGGGCGGCGCGAGGCGGCTGGCCACGGCCAGTGAGTGCTGTCTGGTCGGGGCGGCGCGAGGCGGCTGGCCACGGGCAGTGAGTGCCGTCTGGTCGGGGCGGCGCGAGGGGCTGGCCACGGCCAGTGAGTGCTGTCTGGTCGGGGCGGCTCGAGGGGCTGGCCACGGCCAGTGAGTGCTGTCTGGTCGGGGCGGGCGCGAGGCGGCTGGCCACGGGCAGTGAGTGCCGTCTGGTCGGGGCGGGCGCGAGGGGCTAGCCACGGGCAGTGAGTGCTGTCTGGTCGGGCGGCTCGAGGGGCTGGCCACGGCCAGTGAGTGCTGTCTGGTCGGGGCGGGCGCGAGGCGGTTGACCACGGGCAACTGTGCGCTGCGAGTGAGGTGACTGAGAAGGAACGTAAGCGGCTGGTTTTTGCCCTTGGGGCGGCAAATTATGCGTATCATTTTGTGACTATGACGGTTTAGATGACATCAGATTGTCGGAAACGGGCCTTTTTCGCAACCGATATTGACGTGAAGCTGTGGGATATCCTCTAGTCAGTAAATGCCCTCTCCCCGCCCACCTCCCCGTCCATTCCATGTTGACCACGATTTTATTTCTCGCTTTAAGCACCGGCTCAAACTAATCAGTGCTCGGCATTGCGGCGTACCCGCCATTCCCAAGCGCGCTATTTTCCCGCCATTCACCGCGGTGCCTATTGGCGCGCAATTGTGGTCCCGCTTTTTATATCACATGTGGGGATAATTTGTGGTCGGTGGGCTTTTCATCGTGCTACTTGCGCGCTCTTGCTGTCGTTGTCATGCCGGCTGTATCAAAGTCTGGTGGTTAGTTGTTATACCATTAACGCTTAGGCAGTAAGGAGTGGCGCAGCGAGGCTACCGGAAATGCGGCGATTTCACGGAAAGTCTCCGATTAGCCGGTGCACTTAAGCTTTTGCTGTGCAGATATCTCCCTCACTTCCTAGCGCTTGAAGCATCTGCACCAAAGCAACAGCGCCGAGCGAAGCTTGGCTTTGGTCTGGGTCGCGAGCCGGCTGTGTACCCTATTCCGGCCTGCAGTTGGCCTCGACTTTGATGGTCTGACTCGGCCTGCCGGATTTGATGGATGGTGTTTGTCTGCGGTCAACACGGCCGATATCTCGGAACTCCGGCTGTATTGAACGCACCCCAGTGCGGCGCTCATCCGGCTTCAGTGTTCGTTCAGCCGTTTGGCATGCTGTGCGGAGGGCGCGAGCTGCCAGTTAGCTCCTGTGGCGCTGCTCGGCCCGGCCGCTTCAGGGCGTCATGCTGTGACAGCCCCGTCACTGGCCTGACTTGAACCTGATCTGACCTGATGACGCGGCCCCTCCGTTTCAGATTTCGAGCATGATGTTCCGGCAGCCGGCCGCTAGCGGCACCTCCCAACCGCAGCAGACGGTCTGAGCGACGCGTGCGGCGCTGTGATTGGCCCGAGGCGGGTCGGACGGTTTTGATTGGTCCAGGGTGACGTCAGCCGACTTTGTGATTGGCCCAATCGGTTTCGTATGGTTCTGATTGGTCAATGGACGTCGGCCGGCTCTGTGATTGGTCCGAGGTGACGCAACGTTGCCGCGTTGCGTTGGCAACCGCGTCCTTGCGCCCGCGACGTCAAGCGGTCCTGATCGGCGAACAGAGGCACTGTCCACCGTGGACACGGGGGCTTTTGGGCGCGAGCACGGGCTGTCCGGCGCGAACGTGAGCTGGCCGCTGTGTGGCTACTGTCGGGCGCCAACAGATGCCACCCTGCTGAACGCCGGTTGTCCGGGGCCGGCCTCGTTTTGCGGGCGTCCGCTGCTTGCATCGCAGGCGGGAGCGTCAGCTGACTCCCTGCGCCGGCCGTGTTCAGCTATTTATCCGCGTTGTTGTTTGTTCGGGGCATTGCTGGGCGGGTCAGGTGGCGGCTGTGTGGCGAGTGTGGCGGCCCGGTCCGGTCCGGTCCGCCGGCGGACCGCGCTCCCTCCGTGTAAACGACGCAATATAGACTCGTTTGCGGTGGGCTGTGTGGTGACGAAGGCGGACGACGGGCCGGGATAGCGGCAGTCTTTACGGCAGCGGCAAAAGCAGGTGGCTGATGAAGCCCAACTCCCTTCTGCCTGCGCCTGTCTTTTCGAGTTCTTCTTTTTTCCCCTTTCTTTGAGCACTGTGATTCTGCCACCCTTCAGAATTCATGGTAGAATTTTGGTTCGACAAATCCTTTATTTCAAATGACTCCATCGTTACTTGGTCAACAGCCGTCATTGCGGAAGAGTTTTTCTGGGACCATGCGCCCAGAAGTGCGGTGCAGCCTGCACAGTGCAGTGCAGGCAGGCCGACGCGCGTCCATTATGCGTTTGCTGAAATACACGTGCTTGTTCCAGACTCCGAAACGTGGCTTACGGCCGCAACGCCAGTCTGCGACACGTACGATTGTCGCAGACCGATGCTAACTTGGATTTAACGCATCTTCGATACGGGGTGGCACAGATTATTCGGGAGAGAGTGCCGTGGCCCGCGGCCTCGTCTCTAGGCGTGGGTTGGAGGCTGATAAGTGGATTAGCGTTTTCCGTGACGCTCGAGTGTCGCCGTGATGTTACGCTGCCGGTGGCCGCCGCGACTGCACGCGCCATGCAATAATAAACAACACCCGAATTGAATGGACCTCGTTTGACGTCATCACATTAACTGCATGTTTACAAATGACTTTCGGGGCTACTGTTACGTACAATATATATATATATATATATATATATATATATATATATATATATGCGCGTACACTTACAACACGCCAGACATGAAATCGGCGTGGTGGTTCCAACGCTCTTCTAGGGTGCCGAAATCAGGACACGACACAAACTGGTGGCGGGGACCGTGCCGTACTGCATCACACCCTTGATGATGTTAAGTGTGTTCTTATGTTGAGGCTGCGGAGCGTGTTCGCGCGAGCACATCTCTTTGAAGAGACCCAGCTGACAACGGGGCTCACGTATGGTGCTTATCGCGTGAATTCCGCTCGTTTGAGCCATTTGCCACCGGCATAAAGACCGCCAAATGTCAAAGTGAGCTGCGGCACAATGTGTCCAGTTCGATGCGTTCCCCGAGGCTATAATAAATGTTTTTCGACCGCAGTTCCCGGTACCGTGGCTACCTTCCTCTCCCATTTTTGACGACATAACTCCACAAATTTGTCTTTAGGTTCAGAACTCGTCCGCAATCTTTTTCTTACTTACGGTGCTTGAGGGACCATGCCAGCCTGGCCCCAGAGAGCCAGGTTGCTGCCTGCATTTGGCGGCTGCATACTCATGTCTAGCGTCTCATGTGTTACCTCGGTGCTGCTGCCCGTTGTGTTGTTCACCTACCCACCCTGCGTCATGCTTACAGAGATGCAGTTTCGTAAAATAAGTCCGGGGGGGGAGCAGGACAGAACGGCTCAGCCTGCTCCCAAACTATGCCAAAGACGGGTTTTCACCGGCTTTGGCTCACTTCGTTCTCAAAGCTAAAAAGGTCAAGGAGGTGCTGGAGGTGTACCATCCCGCCTCTGGTCAGAAGCCTACCCCCGTGCGTGCTCGGTCATCCCGGGGACACCGCCTCCCTGCTCTAATCTCACGTCGACACGTGATGCACATCGACCGCAGCCATCGACCGCGACTCGGCCGACCCGACGGTTAGCGTCGCGCACAGGTCCATTCATCTCCAGCGCCGCGCGAGCTGCTCTCGAGCAGTGACTAGCTCGGCAAAGTCCCACGGTACGCCCGTCCCCGCGCGCCGGTGCGCCGCACGCACGCGACCAGCCAATCAGCTGCGGAGGGTCCCACCCACGCGCCAATCAGGGCGTGGGCGGCATGGGCCGATCATTAATGACATACAGGACGGATCGGGCAGGCACCAGGCTTGAGGACCTCAGCTTCCGCCTGGGGGGTAAGCAAGAAGCAGGAGTGAGGTCGGCTTGATGAGGATTGGGAGTTAGGACTGCAGTCACGTCTGGCAACAAACAGCGGAGACGCTTCCGCGAGCGCCGGTCAACTCCGCTGGGGATAGACGGTCCAGTTTTGCTGTTGGGTTCACTACCAGCCGCAGCGACGGAGAATGACAAGCGCCGCCTACGCGGCAAAACCGCCGAAGCGGGCGCGTTTTACCGGAGAGCGTCAGCATCGCCCTGATTTCGTCGGGACGTGATGCGGCCGCTTCCGCACGTGTCGCGTGTCATTCGTTAGTCATGCCAGCGCCGGCCCGTGCTGGAAGCACTGGCGGCCGCCGTCACGCCCCCCCCCCCTTCCCCCCCCCCCCCCCCCGACAGAGATGGACCTCAGCACGGGGTCCTCCGCGCCAGCCCCGCACCGCCAGCGACAGGGCGCCATGCCACGCCGGCGACCTGTCACGAATCGTGTGACCCCGTGACCCCTCACCCGCGACGCTGTCGGCTCGGGGCCAGCAGCACCCAGCTCGCTTTGCCGGACCGCTTGCGGCCCGTCCACCGAGACGAAGACGTGGACGGACGGTCCACCGGGACGTGGGTTCACCCGGCGGTGCGGTGTGGAGCAGGCCTCGGAGCGGCGACTTGCAAGCGTCCACCGGCCGCTGCCGGCGGTGTCCGGAAGCAGTCCACCCACGCGCCATTAACTTAATGCCGGCTGGGGTGCTGAGACGCTGGCAGGCGGGCATTTCAGCGTCTTGTTTCAGGGCGGAGTCGTGGGCAGCGCAGCCGCCACTGCAGCTGGAGAAGGCATTAATTTTCTACTCGGGCGGGCCAGTACGGTCCCATCATTGCATCTAATCCGATGCTTATTGCTTGCGTCTCGTAACCACTTGCTGCATTGGTTTTTGACGCCTTTCGCAGTAGATGAGGTATTTATACCTGCAGCACGAATGCGTGCGAACAGCGGTATTTCAACGCTCACCATCACGAGGCTTGCCCTCGGGGAAAACCATCGAGAGCTGTTCGCACTGTATGCGGAAGCCGCTGCTCCGTCAAGCCGTGACCTTTCTCCGTCTTAGAGTCCGGGCCCGACGATGCCTGCATATTTGACGCCGATTGGGTGGCGTTCGTCGGTGACGCTGACCCGTCAGGCTCGACAACACCGCCCCCATAAGATCGTCTCTCACTGCCTCTCTCTCCGCCCACCACCCGGCCGTCGGCTCAGCAGTGTTGACTGGCGATGTCTGCGTCGGCCGTCGGAGTTTGAGAGCCACCGGCTCCGTCGTCGTGGCGGCGTTTGAGAGGCCCCTGGCCCCAGATCGATGCAGGTCGCGGCGGCCGCCTGGCCGGCCGGCGAGCCGCCGGCGCGCCGGAGCACGCGAGCCGGGAGCACCGCCTGCGGCACGCCGGAGCACACCGGAGCACCGCCGAAGCACGCCGGAGCACCGCAGACCGCGCCCGTCGCCCGCGGGCCGACCAGGGCCGCCAGGCAGGTAATGTGTCGTTGCTTCGCTTTAATAGGTTATTGAGCGGGGTACCGACGGCAATGACGGCCGAAGGGCGTGTGTACGGCTCGTCCGACCATAGCGCTGCAACTTTCCCAGGCCCAACATCCGTGGAAAAAGGCGACGCTATGCGTTGGGACAGCGTCACGTACATGCACATGCATGCATATGCATGCCAAGGTGGCCTGCGCTGAATGACGGGACTCCTGCCAGACAGCGGTAGCTGATGTATGTACGCACCCACTTGGGATCGATGTTCACAGCTTCGCCGGCGGTCGTTTCAGACGCTTGAGGCAATCTCTGGGATGTGGAGGCCGAAATACGTTTCATCAATAAACTACCGAACAGTAATCACGGCACTGAAAAACGGCTAGCACGGCGCTATTGAGCTTTGATTCAGTTGAACGGTCAGAGCGAAATTCGGGAAAAAACGTCATCATTTACTCACCGCTTTCAGTCGGGCCTCGCTGCGTCATCCAGTCGTAAATGCATGCAAAAGTAACGACTTCTTAAAAGAGAAGGACGGGGAAGGACGCGGGCTCTACGACACAGTGCCTGCTTGCCTCGTTCCCGAAAGGTCACGGGGTCAAAAAACATCGCCGCACCAGCGCCGACCCGCCGCAGTAATGGGCGCCGCGGAGCGCAGCAGCGATCACCGCTCGCATCCGTCTTGGGACAATCAAAAGACGGAAACCACATGGCCCCATGGATCAACGGCGCAATTTTCGCAGCCGAAAATGCAAGATTGTGATGAATTAGACGTTGCGACAGTGCGGAATACGACGCAGCCGATGCCCCCCCCCCCCCCCCCCCCCCCCCTGTCCTGTGGCAACTGGCGATGCAAGTCCCCGAGTTTGAGATATGTGGGCTCCTCGGCGAGCCCGAGGTGCCGAAGTCCAGCATCGGTTGGCGTGCCTAAGCAACCTCTATGCGCGCGCGTACCTGTTGCGGCGTACACCACGACTAATGACGAACCGTTTGGCGTTCCAGTCAGCTTGGTACGGCCTTGTTGCCTATCGTTCCGCGGCAACAACGCGGCGTGCTTCCATGCATGTCGAAGGACGCCGTGATTCTTTCACGGCCCGCATCGGTGCCGGTTGGCTTGATACACGGCCGAAAGATCCCCCGAAAGATCCGCTTCGGGTGGCGTGGACTATCATCAGGCCTTAAATATTGTACGTTGGGCCTGCATGAGTCCGTGTGGAGCACATTATGTCCAGCAACAGACGATTTTTGGGCAGGGGGTCCGACTTCACGACTTCACGGCGTTGCGTGGGCGCTGGTGATCCAGCTGTCAGAAAAGCCAGGGCCGTCGAAGCTCACGTTGGAGGGATTCTTCGATCATGCGTCCATCAAGTGGGAAAACGCGTCAGTTCCTGTGTCCCTTTGCGTTGCAGCACGTGAGTTCTCGAGTAGGTGACACGTAGGTGTGACTGGTTTTAGTTACGAGTGGTGAGTCCTCGCTTTTCATCACCGTCCTGCATTTAGCGCAGCGGTACGCATCACACGACTAGAAGTTTCGAAATTTCTTGATCGCGGCATTTTACAGACATATTGGAAAACTATTACTGTAGTTGGATGGGGACGGGACCTGACACTAAATGGGGCTTGGGGGTACCTGGACTGATACGCAATGCTGGCCCATTAAATAAATTAGGTCTACTATGTCTGGTTTGAAGCCACTGTCTCATGACCTTTTCTCTTTAGTTGAACAAGCATACCCTTCAATGGTCTGCTCTGCTTCCTCTCACCACTTCTTCGCTTCTTAGAACGAGGATTTGTCGTCTTGGAAAAATGATGGCCAGCACCGGTTTAGTGAAAACATGGCATACGCACTCGAATCGGGGAAAGTATTTGTTACGCTCAGTGGGTCACGGTTCAACACCCACTGTACGATTATCTTGGAACAGCAAAGAACAGCGAATGCAGCGCCACAAATGTCCGCGCAGTGCGGACGGTGGAGTGGACAGTGAACAGCGGGTCAGTGAACAGTGGCCAGTGGACAGTGAACAGTGTACAGTAGACAGTGGACAGTGGACAATGGACAGTGGACAGTGGACAGTGGACAGTGGACAGCGGACAGTGGAAAGTGGTAAGTGGACAGTGGACAGTGAACAGCGGACAGTGGACAGCGGACAGTGGGCAGTGGACAGGGAACAGCCACGTCCACCCCTGCTAATCGTGTGTGGACAACACCGCCATCCACTTTAAATGAACCTTTAAATGAACAGTTTCGCTATCAAACCGATGGTCTTCCGTGGCGCCGATGGGCGTATTCCATTAGTTCAGTGATCGAACATGAGATATGTGCGCTTTGGGAGGGGGCGTAGTGAAACTATTGCCGGAACATATTAAGAGGAGACGAATGGGGCAATAAATCGCCGTAAAGTTCTATCGCCGATAACTTTTCGTGCGTGTTGCCATCTCGTGTTCTTTATATTGGTATGCTACCTTCTCATCAGCACATAACTTTGCACTAGCTGCCCGTTTATATTCGCTGCGCTTCCCTCAAACTGATAATCGTGATGGCGTGGCATCTGGAGAGCGTGGTGAGCAGGGCTTACGGCGCATTTAGCGAGCCCGCCATAGCTGCTGCCCTATTAAGATATATTCAAAACGACGTGTTTTAACTCTTAGGTTTCAACGTTTCATTACATGTGCCCAGCTCGATAGCTCAGCTGGTTAAAGTGTCTGCCTTCCGATCCACCCACCCATGGTGGGCTGAGTTCAAGTCGCTTTAGGCGCTCGCTATATCGCTATCCTTCACAGACTTGGCTGCGACCGGTGGCAGCGTTCGCACCCGAGGTCAGGTGACGTCAAAGGCAGGACGGACCGCGCCGAATATTGCACCACGCCAACTTGGCCACAAAATTCTGCCGTTGACCTGGAATTGCATGATCCGATCGCACGGGTCAGGGGGTATGGATCAGGGTTCATTCAACGTGCGCTGCTCAGCGTGAGCTCTGATCCCGGAAATCCATGCACTCAAAAGGTTCGGATTAACCCTAAAAAACGCTATAAATGTGCACATCCTCGTTTTCTCGTGCAGCTCTACGACCAACCTCCCACCGTTGCATGCGCCGGGCCGACCTCGCTCCTCCCCCTCCTTCCTCGGTCCGCTCTGACCTGACGGACGGGCGGGCCGGATCCTCGCTCGGCACCCCAGGCACGACCTCTGGACGAGTGCCTCTTGCTGTTCCCGGCGTCCCGTTCCCCGGCGCCCCGCAGGCCGGCGGCCGCCACCGCCGCAGGCGACCCCCGCCACTGTCAATATTTGGACGGCCGTCATTGTGTGAGCGTCCTTTTGGGAGTGGAACCCTTCACCCTTTAGCGGTGTAGGATCTGCTCGCTTTTATTGTGTAAATATTTGTTTTCAGCGTTTGGTTAAATGTTCCATGTCGGAACCCTCCGCGTGGGAAAAGTTTCAATGTGGCGGTTTCGGTTTTTCAGCGGATGTTTCAGTGTGACTTGGCGCTTATGGCACGTTCTGGCAGAGTCGGGATAAAGTCGCCGGTAATGTCGCCAGCTCGTGTACGCTCACCATTTTGCTCGCGAATGCCATCTTCGGTACTCGATTGGCACTATTGCTATAAGAGCTTGTTCGTTACACTTTGCGTCAGACTTAGCCCACCCGTTTGCGCGAGACAGGTACGAACGCGCTTCTGGTTCGCCTACCTGGTTGAACCAGAACGGGCCTGGCGGTAAAACGGTAACGTCGCGAAGAATAACGTGGTGCCTGAGTTTTGGAACTTATAAGCCACTTACAACCAATTACATGCGGCAGCCTCCTGCACACATCAGTACGGTCTCACTTCTTGCCCTGCTCGAGGTCCGGAGATACGATGCAAATCTCTAAAAGCCTCCGGAGACGGCGGATCCACGGCCTGTTGTACGCGAGACTCGTTTTATATGTAGCCATTAGGTCTGCATTTTGTTTTACCTAGGCACCATCTAGTGGGCTCCATTGGTTATCTCAGGATGGGTGCCCATCAAGCTGCTCCCCTCTTCTCCTTCCCCGTAAAAATCCTGGATGTGTCCCTGACCACTCCTACCGATCGCCGTTGAGATCGCCAACATATTCTTGGCAGTTTCACACCCATTTAAAGGACGCTGTAATGCGACATTTGTTATGGCGAGACAACCATTTTCCTATGCAGTGGACAGCCGTGCTAGCAGGCTTGGCCCTGATATCCCTTGGCTGGAATCGATTCCGATTCTGGCTCACGATTCCGACCCGTGCAGGCGAGCGCAAATTGGATTGTACTCTAGTTCCAACTCAAGGAGACCAGGCTTGGTTCCGGAGCCGATTCCAATGATTTGTTTCCGGAAACAAAAGTCAAGGAGGCAACCCGACCTATAATCCTTATAAAAGCCTGACACGCGACACATAAATGACACGTTCAATTTGAAAACAATGCACTCACATATCCCACCCCATTATGCGCATATTTCGTCTGTAAGGCTTGAACATATCCAGCTACTTGCATTGCCATTTGAGTCGATTCACCGACGACTCGTTTGACTCAGCTCCGCCCACAGGTCACGGCGAAGCACCAAGGAAATCCTCCCTCACCCCGCAAAAGTGTTCAATATCGGAGTCAATTCCGGCTCCATTCGAGGTCAAGCCGTCTGCATGGTACACGTGGCCGTCTCGTGCCTGCATGACACGCCCGGCCGTCTCGCGCCTGCATGGCACACATCAATTCCGCCAGCCCGCTCAAAGCTGCGGGGAGACGCCCTGATCGCGTCACTGACGGGCGTATGCGGGGCATGTTAGCGTATGATAGCCTATTGCAAGAACACGCGTGCAGAAAGCCTGAGAAGAGAGTTTACCTAGGTGCTCGAAGTTAGCTACAGAAGTACGCCCCGAATATTTTTTGTAGGGAACGCCACGCGGGTCGTCGCGCACCCTTTAAGAAGCGACGCTGACCCCAGTGGCCATACCAGCGCGCGGGCATGAACCTTTGCGTGAACTTCCTCTGAGGCCGGCAGTGACCGCAAATGGGTAATGGCATAGAGAAAAAATGTGTAAGAGTGGTCCGCGGATTTTAAAGCGTTTCAGTGCGAGGTAATTGAGCATGTTGACGTCATCCAACGTAAAGTTAAGACGGGCGGGAGACCGCCTAGTACCTTCCCTCTCTCCGCTCCTCATCCAAAGCACGGCCACATGGTTCTCATTATCCGTTTATGGAAAATGCTGCATGACAGGCAGAACGGATGAACGTATGGATTTACAATAATTCCATAATCTATTCGCTCAGTTCGTTACAGCTATGCATGCTTAATTATTTATCGACTGCTTACAGTCGTATCTTGAGAGGCTGAGCACAAGCGCAGCCTTTCTTGTCAGTCTGCCAGCGATATCATGTTACCCGGGTGGAGATGTTGGTACAGTTCTTCTGTGAGTGTAATTTGAACGGCTAATGAGCATCTCCCTGCGCCCTCAGGCGGACCTCTGGGCCTCTCCCCGTATCCTCAGGAGACGGACCTCTGAGTCTCTCCCCGTGTCCTCAGACGGACCTCTGGGCCTCTCCCCGTATCCTCAGGAGACGGACCTCTGAGTCTCTCCCCGTGTCCTCAGACGGACCTCTGGGCCTCTCCCCGTATCCTCAGGAGACGGACCTCTGAGCCTCTCCCCGTGTCCTCAGACGGACCTCTGGGCCTCTCCCCGTATCCTCAGGAGACGGACCTCTGAGTCTCTCCCCGTGCCCTCTGGCAGACCTTTGGGCCCCTCCCCGTGCCCTCTGGCAGACCGTTGAGCCCCTCCCCGTGTCCTCCGGCAGACCTTTGAGCCCCTCCCCGTGTCCTCAGACGGACCTCTGAGCCTCTCCCCGTATCCTCAGGAGACGGACCTCTGAGCCTCTCCCCGTATCCTCAGGTGGGCCTCTAAGCCTCTTCCCGTGTCCGCAGGCGGACCTCTGAGCGGCGATGCGCGGTGTGCAGGGCGCAGCGCTGCGCCGCCAGCGCAGCCGCCTGGAGGCACAGCAGCGGCGCGGCACGAGCCTCTCGCTGGAGGGCGCCACCGAGCAGCTGCGCCGACCATCCACACAGTCGCTGGCGCAGCCCAGCGGCCTCATCTGGGGCATCACGCTTTTCCACATTGGCCTGGTGTTCCTCGTCATCGGCTTCCTCATGGTCATCACGGCCATGATCCCCGGCTACATGGAGAAGGCCGAGGCGTACGACCTCGTCGGCACCGGCACGTTCTTCGTCGTGCTCGGCGGCGTGCTGACGCTCATCAACCGCGTCATCACGCGGCGCGAGGAGGACTCGCTCGGCAAGTACGTCACGGGCCGGCTGGCGCGCTCGCGCAGCGGCGGCCGCCTCGTGCGCGACCCTGAGTCGATGCTGACGCCGGCGGCGCCGCGCCGCCAGCCGCCGGCGCCGGCCGGCGGCTCGCCGCTGCCGCCGGTGCACACCCGCCGCCCGTCTACCGCGGTCGTCAACGACGTGCACGTGCACGTGCTGGACGGCCAGGCGAAGGACGCGAACGGCGCGCGAGCGCCGGCGGCTGGGAACGACGGCGCACAGAAGACGGCGGCGCCGAAGGTGTAGGTGGCGCCAGCGGTCGCGCGTGGTGCTGTTCCACGCAGATGGCGCTGCAGCTTCGGCTGGCGCCTGGAAGGAACCGTTCGACGTGTTGCTCGGAGCGGGGGAGATGTGGTGCGCTCTAGTGAGATGAGGTTAGTGGATGGCTGGTCTTGCATGTTTCTTTGCAGGCTTGGCTATTTCTACGCAATGATTTTGTATTTTGACTTATCGACAATGTGATAAAGGTTAACGTTTCTACGCGACGAGTCTCGGGGCCTGCTCAGCTTCTTTTAACGTACATGTCCTCAGATATTGTGTACAAATGCCACGCATATTTATTTTCATAACGATTTGCGTTTGTATGCGAAGGAGCCTGATATCTGTCATGCGTGCGGATGGAGTCCATCACAGGCAGACCCGAACGTGTCCTTTTCCGAATTTACCATTCGCTTATCATCGGGCTTCGTGGTTATGTATCATAACGTGTACAAATTAGGTTTAGCGCCATATTTATGCATGCGCGTGCTCGTTCACTGGATACTGCGTGACGCGCCCAGCCGCGCCCGACCATTCGTGACAAGATGCGCGTCCTCTTGAAAACCCCTCGACAGAGCTGGAAGTGAAGCGACACTGCCAGAACCCGATGTATTACGCGCACAGAGCTCGTGCACGCGCGCGCGGTTCACACAGCATGCTTGGAATCACTCCAGGGAATCCCCGTTGGCCCTTTTAGGCGTGCGTCGAGCACTTCTTGACCGCATATTCCACGCGGGATGTCATGCAAGTACGCATCATGCGCACGCGCTCAGGCAGTCTAGGCCAGATTTCCCGTTGGATACTCATAGGGGGGGGGGGGGGAGGGGCTGATGGCAGCCGGCGTTGAGTTGTTTAACCGTGTGTCGCCTCGCGACGGTGTGGGCAATGGACGCTCGGCTTATGGTCGTACAGGCGTCGGGTGTCAAAGAGCGAATGATATGAGGGAGAGACTTGGGCATTTTGCCACATGCTTGTCCGCAAAGCATGTTTTTAAAAGCATTTATCCTAGATATTGTCACTGACAGAGTGTGAGAGGCGCACCTGCTGAAATAATGCCTGCTGACCCTGGTTGACAGCGTTTCGCGTGGTCTGGTGTGTGCCCTGCGCAGCTGGAAGATGCTGCGAAATGAATGTCACGAGCGCCTGTGCTATGTCCGAAGTTGATGTGTGAGCAATCGCGCAGAATCGCCGCTCAACAATTTTTGCTCTGGAAAGTAGGTAAAGGCGTAGGAGCTTGGTTGTTTAAATCGCAAAGTTGACAGCGTTTCGCGTGGTCTGGTGTGTGCCCTGCGCAGCTGGAAGATGCTGCGAAATGAATGTCACGAGCGTCTGTGCTATGTCCGAAGTTGATGTGTGAGCAATCGCGCAGAATCGCCGCTCAACAATTTTTGCTCTGGAAAGTAGGTAAAGGCGTAGGAGCTTGGTTGTTTAAATCGCAAAGTAGGGCAATAAAAAGCGCGACGAATACATAGGGCAGAGAACATGTTAGTCATGTAGGGTGCATGTTACGTTCACGTATGTTCGTGTTTACCCGCCGTTGTAGTTACGTGGTGTCTGATTGCGGGTGCATGCGAGTGCGAGCGCTCATGAACGCGAGTGCGTGCGCGCATGCCCGCGTGCGCGTGGGCGCGCGTGTGTGTTCCGTGTATAGCAGGTGCCCCTTCCTGGCACCGTTAGATGGTTATTTCGCAGCAGCCGAGACAGATTCCGAATAATGTCCGATTCGAATCCTGCCAGGGGTCGATGATACTGCACGACTGAAGACTGTTCGCATCAGAACGCATCAATTATTCAAACCCTCGCGCCACCTCCGCCCCAATCGACCGGTTTGTAACCCGGTATTCCCTGCCAACAGCTCGCTTTAAAAACCTGTTAAGTTCCCTGACACACGTGCTTTGTTTGCCCTCATTGCTCATAATGCTCGGATAATGAGTGCATATACCGCTTGTCTGACGCCTCGCTTTTCCGTGCCGGCACCAGGTCGCGGTTCATAGACGGCGTTCCGATTCGCTTTGGTACAGAGCTTTCACCGGGTTGACCTGGAGCCAGTCACACGGTGATCAATACATTTCCACGTCCACGGCACGGCTGTGACGCAACAGAGGGCCGCGAGCTCGCGAACTTGCGAGTCTGGCTCGGCTGTGACGCAACAGAGGGCCGCAAGCCCTCGAGCCCGGCTCGGCTGTGACACAACAGAGGGCCGCGAGCCCGGCACGGCTGTGACGTAACAGAGGGCCGCAGCCCTGGGCCCGGCTCTGCAAGAGAACGGCAGCGCGAAGCCGCCGGTCAACCCGAGCGGGAAGAAAATGTGGCGCACTTCTCGCCAAACCGAGCGAGTCGCGCTACCGGTGGCGAGTGAATACGTGAGCCGTGTTTGTGGTGAAGCACAAATGTGACGCAGGCCTGACTTGCTTGCCTGGTTGGTTGGCTGACTGACTGACTGACTGACTGACCTGGTACCATGTGCTTCGTCAGTTTATGGTTCTGAGCGGAGACTCGTCATCCATCTGGGAGGAGCCCACCTTTGCGCTGGTTCTCAAGAAAATACCCTCCCGTAGCGTGGAGCGTGTGTGCTGCAGCTTCCACTCTCCCAACTGTGCGGTGGCTGAAGAACATCCATCGGGCCTGAACCCCCAGGGTCCTAACTATCAGACCCCCCCCCCCCACCCGAGGGCCCATCCTGCTTTTATCACTTTAAAATCTGCACGGTGTTGCTTTCCAGTCAGGTTTCCAGTTTCCTATACGGTTGCTCTCCCCGATGTTCGCGCAGGTGAGCGGTCCCTGCGACCTCCGCTCAAGATTCTCCGGATGATAACGTGGGACCCGCCTAGTGTGAGTTCTGAACCAACCGTCCCCCGCCCAAAAAGCACAGGACACTCGGTGCTTCCTCCGACCGTATGCTGTTGTTGAAGCTTCCCCCCTCCCCCCCACCCCCCACCGCCCCGACCGGAAGAAGCCTGCCGCCGAGCTTAAGTCACGGGGCGCTTCAAACGAGCCATATCACTACGCGTGACGTGGCAGGGGGAAAAAGTGGAGCAGCCTGGGGTCACCTCTAAAGACAAAAACGCCACCGCCGCGTTGCCTTCTGCAAGCCCTGGCGCAACGTTATCCAGGTCGGCGGAATTGATGAGGGCCTTTGCAGGGCGGTCGATCGCCGGCCCCGCGGAGGACACCGACGCATGAGCTCCTCACCGCGACAACCGCTGCGCGACACGCCCGGCGAACTCATGAACGCAGGTATATTGAACACTCGTCCGTCGGCTCTCACTTGCAGAGCACGGGAGAGCGGCGCACACCAGAGCAGAAGTGTATCACCCAACTGCCGTGTGCGAGGCACACGTGCGCAGTGAGAAGTTAGCCACGCGAGCGCGCGATCCCAACTCCGCGCGAGAGCGCGATCCCAACTCCGCGCGAGCGCACGATCTCAACTCCGCGCGAGCACGCGATGCCAATTCCGCGCGAGCACTCGATTGCCAACTCCGCGCGAGCGCTTGATGCCAACGCCGTGCGAGCACGTGATGCCAACTCGGCGCAAGCGCACGATCCCGACGCCGCGCGAGCACGCGATTGCCAACTCCGCGCGAGCACTCGATGCCAATTCCGCGCGGGGGCGTGATGCCTTGTCACCCGCCTCAACCGGCAGGAGATCAACCGGCAGCTGCCGTACCTCGCTATCGAAACAGGTCGGCGTGGCGCTGTCCGATCATCTGCGAACGGTGCACTTCGTCTGCGCGAGGCCGAGGACGCCGGCCGGGCGGGCGTCCGTCCAGCGCGGTGACGGGACTGCCCATCCGCTCCTTGTCGGGCTGCGGCTGTCATGCCAGCCCGGGGCGGGGGTGCCCTCACATAGCAGCACGAAAGCCGCGCCGAGCGGCGGCGGCGGCGGCGGCGAGGCGGTACTACTGGCAGCGCCGGTACAGGTAGAGGTAGGCGAGCTCACGCGGGGGCCGGCGGCTCTCCGCCACCTTCTCGTCGTGAAGATGCACCAGCGGCCGTCCTTGAGGATGTGGCACACGTAGTGCCCCACCATCGTGCTGCTCCCCATGTGGGAAATGAAGGCGACCAGCTGGTACTTGCCGGCGCCGTCGCGGTAATGCTCGCCGGCCGGCGTCGGCTCCTCGCCCCAGCTCGGCCTGGTGGCTGAAGATCCAGTCGGCGGCGCGCTCGACGCTGTTGTCCGTCTCGCGCAGCGCGCGCTCCGCCTGCGAGGGTGGTGAAGCCCATCGACACGATCAGCGCTACCGCCTCCGGGTCGGCGCGGAAGGCGCCGGCCGCCGGCTGCGTGCCCGGCACGACGAACGGCGCCGCGAAGTCCTCGTCCGTCATGTGCTCCATGATCCAGTTCATGGCGGTTTCGACGCCCGAGTTCTGCGTGTTGTAGAGCGCGCGGCGGCAGGCCTCTGTCGGGAAGCCCATGTCGGCCAGCTGCGCCAGCACGGCGGTGTCCAGCTGCGGCTCGGCGGCCGCCAGCTGCGCCGCCGGCTCCGGCAGCAGCTCCTCGCCCGGCTGCAGGCCGCCGCCGCGCAGGCAGCTCAGGTCCAGCTCGTCCGGCATCGCCACCGCCACGTCCAGCTTCTTGGGCAGCCAGTCGTCGCCGACGGTGAACTTCTGCAGCTGCACCAGCAGGAAGTCGGGGAACGAGGCCAGCCGCACCGTCTGCAGCGCCGTCGTCTTCGCGTCCAGCGCCGTCGAGTAGAACTGCTCGACGCGACGCTCGGCGGCGAACGCCTCCAGACACGCCTCGAAGGGGATGTTCGCGCGCACCGGCGGGCCGGCGTCGGCGCCGCCGGCCGCCGCCTTGCGCGCCTCGTACTCGCGCACGGCCTCCTTGTTCGTGGCCGCTTCCAGCGGGATATGCAGCGGCAGGAAGAACTCGGTGCGGTCCGAGTACTTGACGCGGTGCGAGCCAGTGCACTCGACGCGCTCCTCCACGCGGAACCGGAGCGCGTCGGTCGGGTCGGTGCGATGCCGCGAGGCGCGCGACACCAGGTTGATGAGGTGCAGGATGAACTCCTGCGCGTCCTGCTGCCGCTTGCCGGAGAACTCCGCGTGGCCGCGCCCCACCACGCTCTTGAAGGTGAACGGCTCGATGCCCGGCTGACCGGCGGCGGCGGCGGCCGGCTCCTCCGGCTGCTGCGAGTACCGCCCCGACAGCAGGCCCTGCGGCCAGCTTGCACATCTGCGCGTCGAAGTCGTCCGGCACGCGCGCCGGCTCGAGCGCCGCCAGCGTTGCCTCGGCGCCGGCGAAGTACCCGCTCGACAAAGTCCGGCACCGTGAACATCACCTGCATCACGCTGTTCATGTAGCACGAGTTGCCCAGGTTGCGCAGACCCGTGTAGCCGGGCCCGTACAGCGGCTTCAGCTGCTCACCTTCCTCCTGGATCGTGGCCCACTCGCCCACGCGCTTGTTCATCTCGATCTCCAGCTCGACCATCGACTTGTCCGTCTTCTCCATCGCCTGCACGTTGATGCCGAAGTGGGCGAGGGTGGCGGCCCAGTTGCGGGTCCAGCACCATGTCGTCCTCGTCGTAGGAGAAGACGTCGGCGCGGCCGTCGGCGCTGATCGTCCCCAGCTTCACGGCCAGCGGGTAGCCCGTCTTCTGGTAGTACTCGGACCGCGTGGTTGTTGCCGCCCGTGCCATCGAAGAACCTTCGCCAACAGAGGATCGCTCCGTCGGTCAGGTTGAGCCCAGAGGTTGTCCGTCTTGTCGCACTGCTGACACTGCCAGCCGCGCGGCGCCACGCGCACGCCGTTCTCCAGCTGCCGGAGCGTCTCGGCATGGCGCGAGACCACCCGCACCTCGCCGTCCCACGTGCCGGTGGCCTGCCGCAGCTCCTCGCGCCGGCTGGCCGAGTCGGCCGCCAGCACCGGCGGCCACGGGCCGCCTGCCGCCGCCGCAGGCAGCTCGTCGCAGGGGGTAGCGGCAGCGTGTGGCAGCCTGGGCACCAGCACCAGCGCGTGCCGCCGCTCCAGGCGGCCGCGCTGCGCCTCAACCGTCGAAGCCGCCCTCGACGCCGATGGCCCAGCCGCGTCACCTTCTTCTCGGGCTCGTCGGCGGCCGGCGGCGGCGGCGGGGTGGCGCACGTGCACCACGTGCAGGAACACGCGGCTGCCGGTGCGCGCGCTGAACGCCTCCAGCCGGTCGCGCGCCACGCCCAGGAACGAGCGCATGCACACGTACAGGCCGCCCGGCGACTCGGGCGTGTCGAACGAGTAGATGCACTGATCTTTGTAGACCTTGGAGTCGGGTCCGGGCGCGCGGAGCCCGTCCAGATGCGGCCGCAGGGCCTCCATGGCTGCCAGCGTGACGCTAGGTCGGCAGCCGCTCACAGCTTCGGCACCGGCTCAGATCTGCCGGGTGGGGAGCGGGCCTGAGCGAACAGCACATGACGAGAATGCTCGAAATTGGTGAGGGTTCTGGACATGGCAAATGACCACTCAAAAGGGTGATGCAGACCAAAATGCTGGTGATGGATGGTGGCAGTGATGATTGAGTTAGAATGAGCACAAGTGCCTCTGCTAATGTTGACAGTCAAAATGCACACACCAAATAAATGGATCAAAATCACAGTGATGGGGCAGGAACACCCATCAGTTGCCACTGCCTGGTTAATGTCAACAAAAAGCATAGAAAAAAATACAATATTTTCTGGGCCATCTCTGCTGGTGCTGGTGACCCTACTATGGCAGCTATATGAGTAACTGCTCCTCCATTTGTTTCAAACTTAATTTGCCATATTGTGTCCTAAAATATTGCTTTGCTAGCAGTTTGCACAGGATCTACAATGATACAGGACATGTCTGACAGCATGACAAACAAAACATAAATGCCTAAAAGCATTGCATTCCAGACATCCTACACAGTTCCTGGAAAGGTGGTGACACCCCCCCCCCCCCCCCCCCCCCCCCCCCCCCCAGACAGGCAGTGCAGTAGAGTGGACCAAGATGTCTGCAGGCATTGGTAGGATATGATGGAAAGGTTGGAGACATTCATAAGCTACACCTGAGTTATTACTCTGCAAATCAATCCATCATACTGATTTCATATTATAAATAGGTGTAACAAAGTATTTTGCCCGAATATTTTTGGATGACTTCACTTGACCATTAATGGTGACTTTGTGTGATCTAATCTAATGTGACAAAGACTTGTATACATGCCAGTCATTCACTTACACCACAACAGCCTACAAGACAGAAAACTGCCAGCCTCAGCTGTGAATACAAAATGACTATGAAAGCTTTTGCCACTGACATCACATGCTGCCATACAACTTTCAACACTCCTTGGCATAGAAAGCATGAAAGAAATCTGAGATAAAAAAGCCCTTTAGAATGTGTAAAAATAAGTTATTTAAAACCTGGTAGACTTTCTTGCACACAGCACAAGTTTTTTATGCACCTTTCTTGTTAGTTGTATGCCACCTTTCAAATGCATGAGCAGGTTATGTTCATTATCATTAAGTACCCTGGGTCAAAAGCACACTAGCCTTTACCACATATTTAATTTACCATATGTGCTATTTAATTCCTAAACATCTCATGTTCACTGATCCCCATTCCATAAGTCATGCTAAAATCATGCAAAAACAAGCAATACAAGAGCACATTACCAAGCTCAGATAAGAGTGAGACCCTAAATTAAGGAAGTGCAGCCTCTGTGACCTGTATCACTTCAGTCTGTTAGGACTGTCACAAAAACACACTAATTTATAGTTAACAGTCACACCCCACAACCAGCCACGGCGACTCACGACTTCAGACAGGAAATGCCCTCATGCGCAACATCCAGCAGCCAGCACTGCTATTGAGTGCAGGGAAAGTGGAGAGCCAGGCCGTATAAAGGAGGATGGAGGGGTGAAAAGCTTGCAAGGTCGGCGGACTGCGGAAACATTCTGTACTAGAACCCCACGTACCCCTTACGCACGCCCCTGGGGACGATAAACAATATAACCGGTGGAAGAAGTGGAAAACTGACGATGATAATGATGTTGACTGGGGTTTAAACGCCCATTAATGGCAACAGTCGCCATCACCAAACAATGCACCTCGTCCACCCTTACCCTTCAGAAGCAAACTCGGATGGAGCGGCACCTGCAACCAGTTTACCCCAGGGTCGTTCGTGACTCGCGACGGAACCTCAGGCGCTTTGCTCGCGACTGTTCCTTGCGAATGACGGCACCCGGCAAACAGTTTTAGGTTCTAAAAACGTTGCATGGAATGCTAATCTGCACTTAAGACGGCTAGATCCTAAAATTGATCATGCTATTAAAACTTGAAGGCGACAATTCATTGCGGCATAATGTAGGGCTACCAAATGCGCCTGATGACAAAAGCGCAATATTTCAGAAAAACACTTTTACTGCAATAAAGCGATAAATCCACCCCTGGTCACGTAAAAGTCGGATTTCAGAGGAAAATTTCATTTGAGCCACCCCCTCCCATCGCTTGCCGCATGCATCAATGTCCTGCATAAAATTTTGCGTATGTCCATAAGCCATGACCATACTTGAATACTGAGCATAGCTCTTTGTGACGGTCCCCATTGTCTCAAAATATAAGAGGAGCAATTCCGGTAAGGCCGATGATTTATGCTGAAATATTTTAGCCAGCGGACGTGCGTCGAACTGGCAGGGAATTGATATTTACATCCAGAGAAAATGACGAACCTTTCCACTTTGCTTAAAAGATATCGAAACATGGTATAATTGGCCGCATTATCCCGTTGGCAAGAGCGTACTGCGGGCAGATATAGTTGGTTAGCCGAAACTTAATGGAAGTGTTGAGTGTCAAAATACACCATTTCGCCAGCTCAATTTAAAGAATTGTGCGTTTCTTCACCACGCTTTATTAAAAAACATACTAGCTGTAAATGATACGTTAACGTGTCATGTACAGCTAGTATGCTTTTTTACGTCAACGGTTTAATACGTCACCCGATGTTAACATTAGTCGTCTTGAGTAGCCAGTAACTGAAGAACTTGATGTCATGTTATAACTTAAAGACATTCAGCTTTTGCCCAGCATTTGCCAACGTTTGCCAACAGCTGTTTTGCACTAGCTTGGCTTCCTTTTAAATCCCATGGCTAGCCAATAGTGATGTCATCGTGTTCGCCTCTCAAATATTTGCAGGAACAAAGATAGCTGTGGCCTGCAGAGGTCAGCAATTATGTCACACCAAAAGTTGTGTCATATAAACAATTTTCGCCATCTCTTACGAGACCCGGAAAAATCCATGCACACAACAATCATATGGTCGCAGAGAGAATGTTATCCAGTAATAGTGTAATATATATTATATATTACATAAATGTAATATATATTATATAAATGTAATAGTAACCATATTAAGTCACCTAAACTCAAACGTCATGGCATACCTTGCCATACCTTAAATGTCATGACAGCGGGTGCAGATAACATAAAACATGCGTATCAGATTTTTCAAGTCGCGCTTTGTGCGCGAATTGAAATATCTTTCTTTGCGTTTTGGCACTTCCGATGCGCTTATCACATGCGATCGGAAGGCCTCTCTGGGCTTTCCCTATACCACAAAACGGTCGAGGGAGATAGCGAAATGCCATCGGCCCTGCAGTGGAACGGAAGCGTTTGCAAGCGCCTGGTCTTGCCTGTCGGTGCACTGAATCAAGAGTGACTTTATCCACGCCCCCAAGAGAGGAGTGGCGTAAGCTTTCCTTGGAGGTCCCTTGCTTGCTTTATCAAAATGTCCGCTATGTTTGGGATCAGTTGTAATTTACAGGCGCGTGAGCACGGGTATTGGTAGGTAATAGCACAGAACAGGCATTTTACGAACTTTTTTCAGCGGACGCCCATCAGGCCACAGCTCTTGCCCAAGCATGACTTGTTGCGAGTGTATTAACCCCCACCCCTCACAAGATAGAAATTTCTGTCTGGTTAACACTGCTACCAAAATGATTTTAACTTGCTAAGTACTAACACCGGCAGGATCACGCAGGGCACAGCGCGGCTCTCGACCAGCGACCAATCACCGCCACGAGCGGCGGCACCGTGAGATGAGCTGTAAGAGGCACGAGTCGCACGTGAGGCGCGGTTGTCTCGGACATCCAACCGCGTGTCTGTCATTCGCTGGGCACGGTGTCCGATCACCAGAGCGACGGGGGCGGTTTTTTTTCTGCAGGGTCCGGGCCGCATGAACTCATAAGCAGTCGGCAGGCATCTTTCGGTCCTGAGAAGTGACTTTCACATACCATTCACTGGATGGCGTTCAACCACGCCAGCATACTTGTCAATGCATAACTGTTCTGGAGACATAGTGGTATGCGTGCGGAGAGGTTTTAGGATCCTGATCACCGGCAATTCCTTCATTTTTTTTCTCAAATCTCCACTCCTTTTCTACGGTTTCCTTTCTAGTCGACGGCGTACATCTTGATTCATGCCCAGTCTTTGGGCCACAACCACGACAAGGTTTTGTGAAGCGGCAGTGATGTTGGCTAATTTAAATATTTGAAACAAAAAGGCATGTCTGTTACTTTGCATCGTGTTGCATTTATCAATGCCCTAAGGGAAAGGAAAGGGAATGAATTTTTTACAAAATTAACGAAATTATCATTATTGTCATCTATGTACGAGGTCCTGACCAACAGCCTGTTCATGCGCCCCGGCCTGATCAAGGGCCAGAGGGTCCTGAATAAAAATCTAAAGAGCACCCAATGCCCTCATGGCAAGCGGGAACGCAGGGATCCCGAAGCACATCAATCAATCATCGAGAAGGCTTCGATGAGACCGTCAAGCTGGCCAGATGGTTCTCAGAAACTCGGTGAATACCAACCGCGTTTGAGACTGAATGAGAGGTCGTTAAATCTCCGCACCATCGTTCATTCTGACTGTATATGTATAAAATGTGTGACGCATAAGAAGTCTGCGCGTTACGAAAAGATCAGTGCCAGCCGCGACGAGTAATCACATTAGTATCAAGCATTGCCGATTTCTTAGTCAGAGCCTGCTGTAAGTGGCCCACTGAACCGTTAACGCCTAGGGACCCAGCACGTCTGTCAGGAGTGTAAATCAGGAAAGTAGGTGGTCCGAGGAGCATTTTGCAGGGAGTGTTTAGTCAGGAGTATTTAATCAAGAGTATTTTGTCAGGAGTATTATGTCAAGAGTCGTCGTGTCCGTGTCGTCGTGTCGTGTCAAGAGTCGTGTCGTCAGGGTCATTTAGTCAGGGGTATTTAGTCAGGGGTATTTAGCCAGGAGTATTCTGTCAGAAGTATTTGGCCAGGAGTATGTTGTCAGTGGGTATGTTGTCAGGGGTATTTTGTCAGCGTAGTACCATCACACAGACCGTTATGTTTTATCTAAACGATTGACGCCCCTGCCAATATCACATGAGCGTTCGGTGCAACTGATATTGGCTTGGCACGCATGACAATCGGAGACGGATCAAATCAAGGCCCGAAATTAATGGGTTCCAAGAATGTTTAAGGGGTCAGTGACGAGGAGATGGTAAAGTGAGCTTGAAACGATGAAGCGATCACGGACTGAGAAGTCTCGAAGGAGCAGAATGCCTTGAAAGTTGCACCTTGCACCACCCTTGAAGGTTGTACGTTCCCAGACCTACATGGGTTGGCCGTGTTAATGCATATTCAATAAATGCATTTCCGACCCCGTTTCGATATACAATCTACGTTCGCAGGGCAATCAACGTTTTTTATAGAACCCAGAAAAAAGCTGACAAAGCCTTGAGTTACATCAGTTTATGAAAGAGTCCACTGAAGTATCGTATAACTGTATGCCGGCAGATTATTACAGATCGCTATTTTTGACGTCTGTTTCCTCAGATTATGCCAGCAGATTATTACCACAGTTAGTTAACGTCTGTTTCCTTCAGTTTAGTTAGTTTAAAACACCACGGAGTTATATCTTAGGCTGTTTCTGGTTTCTGTTCCAGTTTTGGACGGTGAAATAAAGATAAGACGAAGAAAATCGTGCCTCTCGAAATCAATTTTCCAATATCCGGGATTTTTTGGGGGTCTTTCACCATCAGCGAGGCTCTTGTCCACCCTGTGTGCCCCCCTCCCCCCCCCCCTCCGCCTGTTATCAAGGCTTCAGCTGCGCTTCTGTGTGCTTGAATTTAGTGCCAATTTGGAGCCTGCGCGCCGTATGTGAATCCCTTCTGATGGGTTTTTTGGCCTTCAGTACGCGTACTAAAGGGCCGCGAAAATAGCCGCCCTGGAAGATGGGCCAGCGATTAACAGAGGGAGAATTGCCCCTAATGTGCCTGGGGGTGCCCCCCGTAAATACGATGTGATGAACATAACGCTAACGCGGCGACACATGTGCGCTTTGAGGGAATTCGAGGGGCTCGTGGTTTTTCTCCGCCTTGGCATTACTTTAAACGCTACGGAAAATAACGTCTGAGGCGAGGAATTAAGTTTGTTTTAGAAGTAACATGATGTTGGAAGTTGGACGACCCGGTCGCCCAGCTTTGTAGAGTGCCTGTGTTGCGATTCCCCACCCGTGGTGGGCTGGATTCGGGAGCGTGGGGATCACTTTCAGCGCTCGCTTTTTGCCTTCGTCTGAGATGGTCCGCGGTCGGCAGCACCGGCCGCGCCAAAGGTCAGATGACGTCATAGGGCGGGATGGGGGCCGTGCCGGGTATTACGACGCGTAAACTTTCGCCATAAATTATGCCGTTGACCTGAAATTTGACGATCATGATAGGGCCAGGGCTCACGCATCAAGCTCTGCTTAGCGTGGGTTCTGATGCCAGAAATCCATCAGATCAAACGGTTGGAACTAAGCCTTGAAATATTAACAATTCAGCCGTTACTCAATGTAACAAATGTTGTGTCCGACACCGCGATGACGCAGTGACGTAGTGGGAGTCTTGAGACAAGCACGATAGTTTTATGAAGTGGTGGTGCGGAGCTATTTGGTCTCCGGGGGCCAACCAGTTCAATACCAGAAATCACTTCCGGCAAATGGGTCACACAGACAAGCGCATTTCCTGACAAATCTTCAGTGACATGGAAAGGCTCGTCGATAACTTCTGAGTGTGAAGAGGTGTCGTGTTTTTGCGGACGTTACGTGCTTAATCTTCGGGCCCTTTATTTAATGTTTTCCCGGTGCCTGACGTCAGGCATTGACTGGGGTGGCAGGAACGACCTGTGTGTCGCCCTTTTGTCTCTGTCTCAGCGACACAGAGTGGAAATTATCGTACTAAGGCAGCCGATAAAGCACCAGAAGTTCTCAAAATTGGCTCCGAGTGGTATTCGCATAACCCAGCTCACGAACACAATTAGACCATTCGGACCGATTCATTTGTCCTTGACTCCCCGTTGAGTTGCGCCACTTGGTTGCTTGCTTAGATTAGATTGTGTTTAGTCAATGACTTAAGCCTCCATAAGAGGAAACGCAAGTGATTAGTACACATCGACTCCTGGTTACCAGAAAATGCGAGGCAATATCACTAAACATATTTCAACCGTAAATTCTGGTTCTTGTCCTCTTTTAAGCTGAACACGCTTTGCAAACACAAGAAGGTAACCAACGTTTGCAATGTAAATGTTGACAAGCGCGTCCGACACCGCTGACAAGTCGAGGGACAGGTTGACAAGTCAAGGGACAAAAGGACAAGTCAAATGAAAATCCATCTCATTATCCTGTGGCGATCTGAGAATCTCGAGATTCGTGTGACGGTACTGGGTGACTTTTCAGAAATTCGTGTCGGTGCTGACGCCGTTTTCGGATCTAAGAGTATCTTATGTGTGATTTCAGTGTTCCAGCGGTGGAATGTTTTAGATGCTGCATATTTTAGCGCTCAGGACACGCCGTAACAAAGGCCACCTCATATCCTGTAGCGAGTCTGAGGATTCTAAATCCGTGTGCCCCTGCTTTTTCTTTTGCCGAGCGGTTATCTGACAGCTTCACTGGGCCTCTTACATGTGATAAAGATATCTGTATCGTCGTACCTTATATCGTCACCATACCTACCTTTATCTGGATACGACCAAGAGCTCAAGACAATCAATGTTCTCCATGGAGATGTCAAAATCTCGTGTGTCGGTGTGTACCCAGGGTATGTATTAGTGTGGATGGTAGACAGCATAAACGGTACGGACACGGGTGGGAGGTGA
>NW_023597055.1:2350238-2364961 GCF_011947565.3 Pollicipes pollicipes
ACTGTGTTTGTCATGAGGGTGTGATGTAAAAATGTATGGAGAATAGAAAACCATGCGCAGTTTCAGGTCTAGATAGCTATGTTTTTTAATCGATTTGCAAAGCTTTAGCCTGTAATTGATGTATGTGTGTTTATTTGTGAAGACGGGTACGTTGAATTATCCGTACCTCAGGTTTATCGTCTCTAAGTTTGAGTCCGAAAACTTTTCTCGTATACGATCGTTTAAAAAGTACCGTTTCAAAACACAAAATAAAAAAAATCTTCACTCATAAACGGCTGTTCCGACTGCTCTAATTTCCTCAGAATCGTGTTCAGGGTTAGAGAAATCGTAGGGACCAAGTCTCGTCGAGATCCCAGATGGTCGGGTACCAAAAGTGACCCTTCGTTGGTGGAGTTGGCATGCAATGATCCAAATATGGGACATGAGTTCCGAGCATTATAAAAAACATCGAGTTTTATCGATAGAAAATTGCATCAATTGTATTGAAGGCGCGTACTTACCCATTTGTTTTGCCGTCTGGCTGTTTTTATGCATGACATTGATGGGAAGGGCGTGGTTTTTCCTTAAAGAAACCGAACAAAATTTCCTTCATCTGTTGTGCCTTCAAAACAATGACAACCTTACGTGAAGTTATGCTGTTCTGGTGCTCCAATGGAGGGGGGGGGGGGGGGGGGAGTGGATTGTGTTTTCACATGGTGAGTTTCCAGCTTCTCCAAGCTTTGAGTGGTTGGGGAGAGCAGAGGTGGTAACGTTTTAATAAATATATTTGCGGACGGGACGTCTTCCTGTTCCCTGCCATAGCATTTCAACTCATGTATATTGATTTTTATTTGACTGGTCAAATTTATGGTGATAATTCAGTCTCCTGCATACTTAGATTAAAGCCTTGGAGCGCAAGATACGTTTGGTACAGGTGGTAATTTGGGTAATAGTATGCATTGTGCTGATTGCCAGTTTGCATTCAGAAAATGTTGAATGGTAAGTTTTGGGAGCTGGTGGGGTGTAGTGGTTACAGCGCTCGGCTCTGGACCTGACGATCCTGGGTTCCGGCCCCCGCCACGCCACCACCACATCCCACATGATTTGAATAAACGCATCCGTATCGAAATGGCCCTGGCAGTCGGCGAAACGGAAAGCCCCCTATCATTATTACTGATTGAATCAGAGCTTTTCTGTGATCCAGATGTGGAGGCATGTGAGTCGTGCGATCAGTACGTCATCCCACCTCACTACATCCAGGATCAGACGCCTCTGTTCACAAGAGGCGCGAGAGTAAATGAAAACAGCGTCCGTGACATAACGTGCTGGCAGTAGGGTTGTTGATGCTTTATACAGATGACATGACGTATGTCACAGATGGTGAACCCTGTCTCCTCTGCAGGACTAATGGATCATGAACAGCATGCAGAAGCAGTTGTGCACTTCAGACAACTCCAGTTTAGGCAGTTGTGCACTTCAGCCACGGCTTGTGATTCTTGAAATGCGAGAGCCGCAACATCCCGTTCGTGCGGTACACGACGGGTGAGAGTGGCGTGAAAGGCTGTGCAAACATAGTCAATTCAAAGCCATTTCGCCCCAGTGGATGGCACGTAATGGCCGCTTCATCGAGCATCAGCGGCCTCCGCTGCTGTCACCCGGCGCCGACCGTCGTAACTGACGTTTCGCCGCCCGGCCGCCAGCGGACTCGACGGAGGCGCTGGACGAGACGGAGCGGGCGGCCGTGGAGCCGGCGCCGGACGGCGGCGCGCGGCCGGAGCAGCTGAACGGCGACACGGACGTCTGCCTGGTCACCACCACCCAGGACGCTGAGATGGAGGAGGGTGCGTACCACCCCCCCCCCCCCCCCCCCTCATCTCCGGCACCTGTCTCCAGTCACTGCTGGCCAGGGGCGAACTAAAACATTTGGGCTCGGTGGGAGCGGGATACAGAGCTGAAGCGACTGTGAGCTAAGTGACCGTAGGTGTGCTGAATGGGACGAAGTGTGAGCTAATTGTAGTAGTAGAAGTACGTTCTAAATGTAAGTAGCGACCACAGCTGTCATCAGCGCGCCCCAAAACAGCGTACCCGTGTTGTGGGCCCCGTCGCCGGCTAGCCGCCGGCAGCGGTGGTCCTTCCCGCTCGCGGAGGTGGCCGCACGCACGCACACCGTCGCTCACCCGTGTATCGGAGTTATCGAACGGCGCCCGTCGATTGGCCGCCGAGGGGCTCGATTTCGGTCGGCGGCGGCTGCTCGCGAGCCGGCGGTCCTGGTGGACCGGGGCGCGCGCTGAATCGGACTGATGCCTTCTGCGCAGTTGAGTCTGTCGTCGGGGTTGAGGGACTCGCGCATATCCCGTGGCTGTGGTTTGTGTGTAGGATGCGTGTGGAGCGTGTAAACACCTGAGCTATGGTTTGCTGGTTCGTGTAGACGCCCCGAATAAGGCGTTAGTGGTGCGGTAACTTCGCGAACACGGAGATACCCCGGATCACGTGCGTTGGCCGCGCCTGACATGACCTGACCTGACCTGACCTGACCTGACTGACCTGACCTGATGTGATCTGCCCCGCCCCACCGGCAGACGAGGCACGCTCGGAGGCGACGTTCTCGTTCTCGGTGCCCAACTTCAGCAAGCTGAAGGAGTCGGTGTTCTCGCCGCCGTGCTTCGTGCGCAACCTGCCGTGGAAGATCATGGTGATGCCGCGCACCAATCCCGGCCAGGACCGCAAGCCGCAGCGCAGCCTCGGCTTCTTCCTACAGGTGCGTCGCCACCGCTGGCACGGGAGGGGGAGGGCGGAGCGTGGCGGAGCGTACAGTGCGGCGGCCGCAGCGTCGTGTCGGCGTTTGTGTTGTGTTGTGTTGTGGGGTTCCGGTGCGGCGTTGTGCTGGTGCGGACGTGCCCATGTTGGGATGGTGGGCTGCTTCTGATGCGCCTTTAGACTAGAAGCTGCTGTTGTACGCGTGGATCGCGTTCTTTTGGACTTGGTTTCTGTCTTGATGTGGGGAAGACTGGGTGTGTCCTGGGACCATGTTCTGGTTCTGATGCATCTGGGGTCACGCAATGACAATTCCACTGCGGGCGTCTTCACGATGTTTTCATTCAGACGTCGCTTCGTCGCTCAGCCAGCGCCACCTCTGCTGCACGTGCGTGCGCGCGCGCACGACGCCCCTCGTCTAACGCTGCGCCCCCGCGTGCCGGGCAGTTGCAATGCCGACTCGGAGTCGGCCTCCTGGAGCTGCCACGCGAGCGCCGAGCTGCGGCTTCTTTCTGTGAAAGAGGGCGTGGACGACTTCAATAGAAGTGAGTGGAGTGGCCGGGCCGCCGCCGACCGCCGGCGCCGGCCAGCCCGACGCGCCCGCCTCGCGCGCTCTGTAGTGACGCGGTCGGCCGGGTGGCGACGTGACGCCGGCACCGGCACGGCCGCGGGACGGGGGTGCTGGGTGTCAACACGTGGCGGCCGGTGGCCTCGATTTGCTGCCTTTGGGGTGGGGGTGGGGGGGGGGGGGGTAGGTGAGGGATGGGTAGTAGTGGGTCGTGGGACGAGTTGGAGATGACCCCGGCGGGTAGAGGCCACGCCATGTTGATCGGAGTCCAGGGTCGGTCCGGCGTGCGCGCCTGGTCAGTGGCGGCGTGTATCGGCCGAATGGTCGCGGAAGGGGGCAACACCGCGCCTGTCACCACACAAACGCAAAGGCGGCGCGCGCTACCACGGCGGCGTCGGGTGGCTCGGTCGTCCGCCCGACGCCGGCGGAAGCGTGGCTGGCCGGCCGACCGTCCGAACACGGCGCCGGTCGCGCCGCGTCCCAGCCGCGACAGCCTGAAGCCGCCGCTGACCCCTGACCGGACACTCCCGGACGGCGGCGCGAGCGCCGAGGCCGGCGCCTGACCGCCGGTCGCCCGTTGCAGAGATTACCCACCTGTTCTACAGCAAGGAGAACGACTGGGGCTTCAGCCACTTCATGACCTGGAACGAGGTGCTGGACGAGGAGAGGGGCTACATCAAGAACGACACCATCACACTGCAGGTGCGTGCCGGCCGCGTGTGGAGCGCGAGGCGCCGGGAGGACGTGTGGTCCGCGGGTGACAAGCGGAGCGTACTCTGTCGTATGGGGGCGGTGGCCCGCCGGCTGCGTCGCGACATGTGCTGGCTGAGATGTCGAACGTGGCGTGCCGAAGCTGAGGTGACGCTGCTGGATTCTGACTTCAAATCTGCAGCGTGTTTTGTCAGTTGCTGAAGGCCTGCTGGGATGACGTTGAACGGTCGTGGCCGGCTGTGTGCTTAAGAAATCTGGTTGTTTTGTTTTTGGCATGGGATAACAGAGACCTGAAACAGAACTCATTCAATAAATGAGCTTAAACGTGGTCATGTTAAGTGTCTTAATCATCCATTTCTTGACCCTTCACGAAGCTGGCGCCGCCGCCCGACCTCACCCCGTTGACCTGTGCCGACCCCAGGTCAAGGTGAACGCTGACGCGCCGCACGGCGTCAGCTGGGACTCCAAGAAGCACACCGGCTACGTGGGTCTCAAGAACCAGGGCGCCACCTGCTACATGAACTCGCTGCTAGACGCTCTTCTTCACAAACACCATACGCAAGGTGAGATTGCGGCGCCACCGGAGCGCGCGCCGCCGAACGAAAGTCGTGCGGGGAGTCAACGGACCGTACCGTGCGCCATGGAGTTGTGCGCGTCGCCAAAGTGGCGTGGCCCGGTGGTGTAACGTTTTTATGTGCTTTTATATTTGCGTTGTAGTGTTTCCTCGACCTACTACGACCTACAACCCCACAACCCTACCTACAACCCGTGGTTGTTCCCTACGACCTAACTTAAGTAAGTGGGTTCGTGAGGGGGGGTGCGTTTGATCTCACGCGAAAATACGTCAGTGTTTACGGTTGAGGTAGGCCGTATGTCTGGAGGTCCGAGTCAAGTAATCGAGTCCAGGTGTAACACAGCGTAGTCGCGCAGGTGTACGATGATTGACAGTGTGTGTGTGCGCGCGTGTGTAGGGGGAGGGGGAGAGAACACGAGTCGCGGGGAATTGTCGACCTTCGGCACTCGTACCAGTCATGGAAGGCAAGTGGAACCACCTCAAACCCTTCCGTCCCGTCCGTTGTCACATCCGCCAGTCGAGTTCGGCCTTTCAGCCGGCGCGGGACGCGTTCTGCTGACCCCCGCCGGTGTTGCTCGGTGCTAAATCTCCGAGCTCGGAGCGGCGGACACCTGTAGGCGGGCCTGTCTGTCTGTCTGTTGTCTGTCTGTCTGTGGGCGCGTAACGACAGCCGTCCGTCCACCCCTATTTCCATGTGTCAGCTGAACATCTGCTTACGCGTGCGCGGGCTCTCTATTCAGGAGCGCTGTTGATTCCGATGTTGACGAGAGACGCCGCGCGCTCCTGTGCCCGGAGTTGAAGCCCGGTCGTTAATGGTCTGCGCTTGCAGGCGGTGTACAAGATGCCGACGGAGAACGACGACTCGTCCAAGTCGGTGGCGCTGGCGCTGCAGCGCGTTTTCTACGAGCTGCAGTTCTCGGACAAGCCGGTCGGCACCAAGAAGCTGACCAAGTCGTTCGGCTGGGAGACCATGGACTCGTTCATGCAGCACGACGTGCAGGAGTTCCTCAGAGTGGTCAGTGCGCCGAATGGGGAGCGCGCCTGCCCGGGAGTGGCGGCAGGCGTGTACGAGAGAGGTGCTGCGGGCGGTGGCTGCGCGGCGGGCTGCACTTGGCGCCGCGGTCGGTGGTGTACGCTGGATTTGCCGAGCGCGGCCTGTGGCCCGAGCGGGAGTTCTTCGGGCCAATAAGCACTCCGGGGCGGAGACTGCGGAGTGGCGAGCACCCGGGCAAGCATGAGTTCTCTAGAGCTCTGAGCGCCCGATGTTCTGAGTGGCCTCCACGGGGAACGTTCTGAGCAGCGGCTGGCTTGTCCGGATGAAGTTGGGCGGCTTTGAGGGACTTTGAGGGACTCTTTGAGGGACTTTGAGGGACTCGCGTCAGGTACCTATTACCCGGCTTAGTTCGTACCATAGTGGTGGGCATTTAGTTGTGGAAGCTTGAGCAGGCACCAGTCTCCAACGCTTGATGTCAGTATAATTCACGCTTACCAATCTTGCGCTGCGCACAGCGATCACACCGTGTCGCAAAATGTCCTGTATGTTGTCATGCTTCTGCATGATGTTTGCATCAAATTATGCTCATTATCTTCACCACCCGTAATATTTCCGCTAAAATCATATCTGGAAGATACGGCCAGGCCCGTATCCCCGTCGCGAGTCTTGGTCGGAGCCTTGGGGCCCCTCCGATGTGCGGCAGTTCGCGCATGTCAGAAGTGAATCATTATTACTGGGCAATGTGCCGCATTGCAGTCATAACCTGTCGCGCACACCCGGTGATACCGGTGCTGCACAACCAGCTATGAAGCTGGGGTTACTTCATGCCGTGGCTTTGCGACGATATACTCCTGATGCTTTAAATGTGCCTTGCTCTTCCAACGTCATTGTGGGAGCGTGCGTGGTTAAAGCCGAAGGAGGACGGAAATCGGACTACACTGCTTTACTTGTCACGTCCAAGTCACGCGCGTTATGATGACTATTGCGACGTAGTTCACGTGATGTCTAGTCCTCACCTTGCGGTGCTGCTCCAGCTGTTGGACAAGCTGGAGACCAAGATGAAGGGCACGTGCGTGGAGGGCGTCATCCCCAAGCTGTTCGAGGGCAAGACCATCTCCTACTGCCGGTGTAAGCACGTCGACTACCAGTCCAGCCTCACCGAGACCTACTACGACATCCAGCTCAACATCAAGGACAAGAAGAACAGTGAGTGGCGGACGCGTCGCGCCGGCCTCGCGCCGCGCTCACGTGGGATCGGGCGCAGGCGAGCCGGCGCCTCGGCATCGTCCGCTGAACCACAGACAGCAGTGTAGAGCATTTCAGCGTTTTGGAGCATTGCTTGGCTGAGGGATTTGACGGTCGTAGCCTGGATGGCTCTGATTTTGCTCGCTCAGCTACCCTACTCAGTTGATTCACTGTTAAATGATGACCTTCCTGTTCTCATTAGATGTGCGAGGCGCGTACGGGGCTCTAGATTTTCTTGTCACATTGCGTTGTACGTCTTAGTTCTTTGTTATTGCTATTTTATCGGCAGTTCGATAATCCCCAGCGCGTCGTGCCGGCGCCTCGTTCCGCTCCCCGCTTGGCCTCTGACCTCTGACCTCCGCCCTCGCGCGCCGCCAGTATACGAGTCGTTCAAGGACTACGTGGAGCCGCAGACACTGGACGGCGACAACAAGTACGCGGCCGGTGAGCACGGCCTGCAGGAGGCCGTCAAGGGCGTCATCTTCGAGACGCTGCCGCCCGTGCTGCACCTGCACCTGATGCGCTTCCAGTACGACCCCATCACCGACAGCAGCGTCAAGTTCAACGACCGGTGCGTGGCGTGGCGCGCCCCGGGTGGGCGGGACGGTCAGTGGAGGAGTGCGGGGTCTGTCTACGCTGGAGGAGGGCGCCGCGAGGGACGGGCGCCCGGTCAGCCGTCCGATGGATGGTTCCGGCTCGCCTGCCTCCCGAGCCCGGCTGTCGCACCAGCGAGCGCGGGCCTCCTTTCTGGTTTGAGCGGGACTATGGCGCCAGATGACCTCGGTCGTCGGCGCGCCCCCAAGTCGTCATCACCACCAGGTCATCGATGACCAGTCACATTGCTGACGACTGGACGACTGCTCGCAGATGATGACCAGTCGTCGTCATAGCAATGCCGGTGCTCATCGCGAACGCGAAGGTTAAGTTAAGTTAGGCTGCGCGGATGCTGACCGTGCAGCGTCGGCAGCCGCGGCGATGGGACAGGAGTTTGACTCGGTCTCTGTTTGGCGATCGGTTCCGCGGGCGATGCGTGGGGCACGCGCCCGGTGACCGCCGCGACCGACGGCCGACGCTGTCTGAGCTGCCCGCTGGTGCGGCCCGCCCGTTTGATCGCAAAGATCAGAGACCGGGCCGTGCCGGCGCCCGCCCGGCTGACATCCGGTCAATTATGAAATGACGTCGCCGTCGCTCCGCTTGGTCTGCGCGGGCTGCGGTTTCACGTTAATGCAAGGTCGCTTAATGGGCCACCCGTGAGGCGTGATGTTATCGGGGATGGTGACGCTCACCACGAACTAGCACGCGCACCCGCGAACACGAGCCGCCGACGCGTGGTGAACGGTGCCCTGGCGCATGCGCACGCGCGGTTTCTCCAGAGCCGGTGCAACGCCGCGGCGTCGGATCCTGGTTGCAAGTTGCAACTGTCGTCACGCGTCGGATCATGACCTGGCCTGGGTTCTGAGGCCGGCAGGCGCGGCTTCCCAGCGGTGTTGGGCTTCTTGATGGACCCGCCCCGACTGACGGCCGCCGATGCCGGCAGGTTCGAGTTCCCGGACGTGCTGCACCTGAACGCGTTCCTGCAGGCGCCGGACAGCACGCCGGCGGCCGACTACGTCCTCCACGCCGTGCTCGTCCACTCGGGCGACAACCACGGCGGCCACTACGTCGTCTTCATCAACCCCAGGGGCGACGGCAAGGTGGGCGCGGGGCGCTTCGCTCGAGCGCGAACCACGCCCGGCGCCGCTCGTGACGTGGTCGGCTCATAATGCCCCGTCAATACCGTGCTCCACGCCTGCCGACGCTTCGTCACGGCAGGGCTGTCGCTGGTCCGGCGGTGCATTGTATCTTGTACGTCTGTTCTCTGGCGCGGGGACTGCGCCCGTGGCCTGTTGTTAATCGTCCGGAGGCTGCCTGTGCGGCCGACCGGCACTCCCGGCGCAGTCTCGGCGGAGCGCTGGGCTTCTCACTGACCGGCAGGCCGCCTCCGCCCCGGTAGTGGGCGGCTGTGTGAGGTCTGGTCCGGGTGTATACCAGCGCCTGCTGCCCACCGGGCGCCGCCGGCGCTCTGCGTCCCCGGGGCCCTGGACCGGACGGCGGCGGGGCGGGGGAACTCCCGACACTCCGCGGCCGACTTAACGACCGGGCTCAAGTGACGTTCACTCGCGCGGGGAGACAGCCTCGGATCGGACCCCCCGCCCGCCAGCCGGACGGACGGCGCCTCGGTGCCCGTCCTCCGACCCCTCCGACGTTAACCCCCCGTCCGCCGCCGCCGCCAGTGGTGCAAGTTCGACGACGACGTGGTGTCGCGCTGCACGCGCCAGGAGGCGATCGATCACAACTTCGGCGGCCAGGACGAGGAGCTCAACCTGACCGTGCGACACTGCACCAACGCCTACATGCTGGTCTACATCCGCAAGTCGCTGCTTGCTGAGGTGCTGCAGGAAGTGACTGAGGACGACATACCGCTGGAGGTGGGTCGCGCGCGCGCAGCGGTGGCGCTCGGCCGCCGCCGGCGGCAGGGGTGCACGCGGCGGCGGTGACCGCCCGTTGACGCACCTGGAGTCACGGCGCTGGCTGGTCTGTGTCTGTGTGGCGCCGCTGCGGTGGGGCCACCCGACCGGGGATCAGCTGTCGCAGGTTGCTGGCAGGGAGAGGGAGCGGCGCTCGCCGGGTGCGGGCGCGCTGTCTCGCCGCGCCGGGAGATGTCTCGACTGTGATTTTCGCCGTCATCTGGATGCTCCCACGACAGAAAGTGCTATAACAAAGACTGCCGACAGGAATGCTTTGGCGTTACTTTACTGCCAATGCTTATGCGTGACATTGGTGCTACGCGACTAAGGTTATGCTGCAAAAACTTATGTTCGTCAATACTTTTACTGAAAACATTTCTGCGGTTAGTACTTATATTCGGCATTACTTAACTGCAAAAACTTATACGCGACATAAGTGCTACGCGACAAAACTTACGCCTAAAACAAATTATACTCGGTATTGATTCTGCTGCATTTCGCGAATTAGTGCTACAGCAAAGGCTTGTGGTCATGTCTGTGTGGTGGAAGTAATGACTAGTATATGTTTTTGGCAGCGTACGTTTTGTCGTGTAATACTCGTGTTATGTGTGAGTTTTTGCAGTTGAAGCAATGTCGGGTATACGTGAAGCCTTTACGAGTCTTCTTTACATAAGTAATGACCAGTTTTAGTTTTGGAATCATTCATCGTGTCGTGTAGGACCCATGCTGTGTACAAGGCTGTGCAGTACAAGTAATGTGTGGTGGTAGAATGTGCATAAGCTCTTGGCATTGGGAGTCATGTCGCGTTCAACTGTACATTGTGTCCCGCCTGACCGCTGGTGTCGCCCGCCTACGTCGCCAGCTGACGGAGCGGCTTCAGGAGGAGAAGCGGCTGGAGGCCATCCGCAGGAAGGAGCGCAACGAGCAGCATCTCTACATGCCCGTCCAGGTGGGCACGCGCTCCGGCGCCGGCGCATGACGTCCGGCACCGGCGCTGACTGGGCTCGGGACGAGAAGGGCCGCTGCCTGGTCCGGCGGGATGGCGTGTGCTACAGTGTGGTAGGTCCCCCCCCAAACGAAGTGTCGTCAAGCTGTCATAGCGATTCACAGCAGTGGCTTTATGCACGGATCATATCTGTGGGATAACTGTTAAAGCTTGCCCGGGAGTTAAGAATTTCTAAATTTATTGAATGCGCACCGGCTACGCAGCCGTATTTCAAATACGGCTCTCGGCTCAGTTTTACATGAGCAACCTCATGGACCGCTCGAAGAATAAAACTCAGCGGGCCCCGTGTTGTTGGTCTGATGTCCGCCAGACGCGGTTAGCATCTCGCGGCAAAAAAAAGAAGCATGATTGCTGCATGAGCGATCTGTCGTATAATCTTTCTTCAGTTGGATCTAGAAAGGCACTTACGGAACTCAAAGACGGTGCGGTATTTCACGTTTCGTGCCTTTTCGCACGACCAACCCTGTGCTCATTGGGACGGCTGTCATTTGTTGTGAACTGTTGAGTCCGGCTTAAAGCATCTGACATCATCACCACCTTAAAGCATCTGTGTATTGTAGTTTGCTTTGTCCTTGAAACTTGGGTAGCGAAGACGGCCGTTCTGTGGGTGTGCTCGCCTCTGCCTCGGTCTGACCCGACCGCGCCGTCAGGTGGTGCTGGAGGACAGCTTCGAGGGTCACCACGGACCCGACCTGTTCGACCCGGAGAAGGTCAACTACCGCACGTTCCGCGTCAAGAAGTCGGCCACGCTGCAGGAGATGATGGAGCTCTTCTCCGAGAGCCTGGTGAGGCGACCGGCGCCGCCGCCGGCGCGCTTAGCGGCCGGTCCTGCGACTTGTACTCGAGACTGGCCGCTCGTGGACGGGGCCGGTGGTGGCCAGACCAGCCACATGGTAGAGATAAGCTGGATTATTTTGTCTAGCTGCCCCGTCACGTTCTGGTGGCCGTGCATGCACTTTTCCTCGTGAAGGCGTGAGTGGGGACGCCCTCGCCCTCCTCTTCTGCGGTGTCGTGTCCTGAGCGGCAGCGGCGGGGGCTGACGTCGTACCTGCCGTTGTCGGCGCCGTCCCGCGGCGAACGCCTCGACCCCGGCAGCCGGCGACTCGCGCGGCCCGACCGAGCCGTGTGCTGTACGTCCCGCCGCACCATGCCGTATGGCTGTCGTGTCGTCGTGAGCGGCGGCGGCTCCGAGAGTGGGCGGAGCTCCGTGTGCCGCGCCGCCGCCCGCTGGTCACGCGCTCCGCCCCGCCCCGCCCCCGCAGAAGATCCCGGTGGACCAGCTGCGGCCGTGGCCGATGACCATCCGCACCAACCAGACCAACCGGCCCACCGTCATCGACATGGAGGGAGACCTCCTCAAGAAGGTACGCCCGTGCTTGGCTGTCAGTCCGCTCTGCACCGGACGGTGCTGGTTAGGAGCGGCATGTGTAATGATGTGAAGCATTGCGCTGCCCCTGGTGGTGCATCGTTTCACGGGAGGGGCGCGGACTAGTTGATAGTTGTGCTCATCTTGAGGCGCGGAATGGCGATTTTGGTATCGGTTGCAAATGTTTGCTCGGATGAGAAGATTGGCATCGCCCAGCGGCGCCATTATCCGCCGTCTTCGGTGGCCGCGGACAGCAGTGCTGCCTCGCGCTCCGTGCCGGCCCGTGGGACACGCGTCGGCCCACCTCACCGCCGTGCGCCGGGCCGGGCAGGTGTCGGACCTGGCCGACTCCACGTCCGCCTGGACGCTGTTCCTGGAGACGCTGCCGGCCGACCGGCCGGCCGGCGCCACGCTGCCGCCCTTCGACAAGGAGAGCGACGTGCTGCTGTTCTTCAAGCTGTACGACCCGCGCACCAAGCAGATCCACTACTGCGGCCATCAGTACATCGCCATCACCAGCAAAGTCCGTGAGTGCTGACGCAGTGCGCGCGGAGGCGCGGAGTGACGAGAGGACCGGCGGAGCTGGGGACGGACCGCCGGCACACCAGCACGGCCAGGCAGCCAGGGCCTCCTGGTAGTGGGGGGGGGGGGGGGGGGGGGGGGGGGACGTCGCCGGCACGGCAACAGGGCCTCCTGGGTAGTGTGGGGTGACGTGGACGTGACCGCCGGCACACCAGCACGGCCAGGCAACCAGGGCCTCCTGGATAGTGGGGGTGACGTGAGCCACTGGATGTGGGTTTGAAGATATTGAATGCTGCTGTTTTCTGGATGCTTGGTCTCTGGTCCTTATTGTAAGGCGTGCTGTCGTCGACTTGTTACTTTGGATTCAGTCAGTTGCTGTGGTATAAATGGCTTTTTACTTTGGGTTCAGTCGCTGTGGTGTAAAACGATCAGACGGTTAGAAATGCTTTTACGTGACTGTTTTGTCGTGGATTCGTTTTCTACTGGCCTCTAATAACGAACCGCGGATAATCGTAAGGCAAATACCGTGGGTGAAGTACGTCCATTCCTGGCAATGACCTCGGGCTACAGAAATAGCTGCGCCACTCGTCGCCTCCTGAATCCTCAGTTATCATTCGAGCGTGAGTCGGATGACGGGAGCAGCCCCAGCTGCGCGCGGCCGGTCACAGGTGTTCCCGGTCCCGAGGCGCAGTTGTCGGCCGGGTCGATTCCCGTCGCGGCAAATGACCGCCCGCCGCGCCACCTCTGCTGCGGCGCCGCCACTGACGCTTCCCGCATCGGCCGCCAGGGGAGCTGGTGCCGCTGCTGAACGAGCGCGCGGGCTTCCCGGCCGACACGGAGCTGCAGCTGTACGAGGAGCTCAAGCCCAACTACGTGGAGCGGCTGGAGGAGCTGGAGACGTCGCTGGACAAGGCGCTGGAGGAGCTGATGGACGGCGACATCATCCTCTTCCAGAAGGCCGAGCACGACCCGTGCGACGGCGAGCTGCCGACCGTCGAGGACTACTTCAAGTGAGAATCGCGCGGCGGCGGCCGGCGCGCGCCGACGTCCGCGGTCGTCACGGTCGTTTGCGTGGCGCCGCGATCGGTGGGTTGTTGGTCGGTTGATTGGCGAGGGGCGCTGGCGGCGCAGACTTCCAGACCTCGTACAGCAGGTCTGGGTCTGAGTCTGGGTCTCAGGTCTGACGATGTGTTGTAGCTCTGACTTACGCGTTGAGGGTGTGTGTTGGACTCGAGCGCTGACGCAGTGGAGAGGAGCCGCCGGTCCGCACACCGTCACCACGCTCGCGTCGCGTTAACGACGACTTCCTGGTGAATACCGGGGCTAGCTGATCTATGACAGCTATTAATCAGGTACAAGTCCAGTGGACAAGACTTGCTAAGGTTAGTCGATTCACGCCTACCTGCAGAAAGCGACTTGGTGACTTGACTTGACCTGATCTTCTGACTTGGTGCAGACCGCGTCCCTCCCCTGGCGTAATGGCCGAGTGGTTAGCGCGTGGGGCTACCACGTGGGGGTCCCGGTTCGAATCCCGATTGCGCCATGGCCCCTGTGTGCTAAATGGATCAATGCTGTCGCGTGGTGCCCCACAAGAAGGGACGTGAGGACGTGCGTCACGTTCCCTTTCAACGAAAAAAGGTTTCTCCCATTGCAGTGTCATGCGCGCGCGCAGATTGGAGTAGAGCGCCCTCCTGCCGTCACGTGCGCGTTCGGCACGTGGACCCCCGCGTAACCACTGTGCCGGCCGCCCGGCAGGGACCTGTTCTACCGCGTGGAGGTGACGTTCTGCGACAAGACGGCGCCGTCCGACCCGGGCATGGTGATCGAGCTCTCGCAGCGCATGAACTACGACCAGATGGCGCGCGCCGTCGCCCTCCGGCTCGGCACTGACCCCTACATGCTGCAGTTCTTCAAGGCGCAAAAGTGCGTGGGCGGACCGGGCGTGGCGCGGCGCGGGTCTGCCGTGTCGTTTTGGGGGAGGTGGAGAGGGGGGAGGGGGTTGTCAGTGGGTTTTCGCGACGCTGCGTCGTGTGATTTTTGCGATGCTCTGCGGCGTACAGTCGCCTCCGTGTGTGAGTGTTCCACGCTGGCCGCCGCTCGATAACGCCAGTCTCCCCACCGGACTCAGCGCCACATGTCCGGCACTAAACCAGGCTTCAGTCTCTGAAGGTGAGTGTCCGGATCTTGACCGGCGTGATGGGACCGTGGAGGCCTGTCGGCCGAGCGGTGCTGTAGCCCGCCGTCGAGAGCGGACCATGACCGGGCGCTCTGCCCGCCCGCCAGCTACCGGGAGGGCCCCGGCAACGCGCTGCGCTGCACCTACGAGGGCACCCTGAAGGACCTGCTGGTGGGCTACAAGCCGCGCCAGCCCAAGCGCATCTACTACCAGCAGCTCTCGATCCGCATCAACGAGCTGGAGAACAAGCGACAGGTCAAGGTACGCGGCGGCGGCGGCAGTGGCGGAGCACGGGCGTGAGGGGTAGGGACGAGTCCAGCC
>NW_023597055.1:2365426-2484098 GCF_011947565.3 Pollicipes pollicipes
CTGGTGGCGACTGGTTGGACTGGGCGGTTTACGTCCAAACCTGCGCCATAACTGGGCGTAAGGCTCTGACCGTTCAGGCTACTAGGTGGCGCGGCGGATTAGGAAACGGAGCTGGTTTTTGAACATGCAGTTAACTTTTCAGATTTTTAAGGCAAACTGGCTGCTTGTCTGTGTCGAGGCTAACGTGATTTGGTTTGGACTTATTGGTGCGTATGCCAGATGTCACTCTTAACTCGTCTTCCCGTTTCACTGTGATTTGATGTTCAGATTAGCCTATTCAATATTGGCGAGTCTTTTTACAGTCAATGCATCACAATGCAGCTGCGGCGCTCCCCACTCTGCGGGAATCTCCACGCTAATGGCGCACAAACAGGGAGACGCTCGCTATGACACGTGGTCTTGGGTCGCCAGCCGCGATTGCGACGTGCTCTCTCAGCTGGTGAGGTCGCCTGACCTTGAATTGAGCCATCCATGGGGATAGGAAGGGGGGGGGGGGCGAGTCGTTTCTAAGCGCTCGCCCCAAAGGCCAGGTGACGTCAGGAATGGGGTGGATCGTGCCCAGCTTTACGGTCCATTAAGCTTTTGTTGCCATATTCTGCCGTTGGCCTGGAATTTTACGGCTGGATGGTGGTAGTCGGAGCTCAAGTAACAGCACTGCTTAGCGTTGGCACCGATCCCAGAAATCCATCCAATTAATGGACTGGGGCGAAATCTTCCAGAAAAGAAATCATTAAGCGTCACGGCCAAAAATCCGTCAGTGACCTGATGCCCAAGAAATCTGAGAATGTAGATGGCATCCCTCTTGGTTGATCGCTGACTTGGCTGTCAGGCTAGCTCTTGAGCTCGTGGATTAAAATATAAGTGCGTTGAACCGTGCTGGTACCGGCCGGACTGTTTAAAAAAAAAAAACACGACTGCACATGTAGCGCATCCCGTTTCTGACACTAGGCCGGGGGGACCGTGTCGGGAGACTAACCGGCGGCGAAGCCTGCTAACGCCCTCTGTCTGAGCCGACCTGCCGCCGGGCTGCAGAGGGCAAGGGGTCAGCAGGTCAGTGGGGTCAACGGGGTCAGCAAGTCAGCGGTCTAGCGACATGGGCCGGTGCGGGACCGGCGGCTCCCCGGCGGCCTGGCGTGACTGCCGCCCCCGTCACGTGACTGCCGCGCTTGTCACGTGACGCCTCGTGCCCGTCTGATGATCGGTCGAGCGGCGCTATCACCGATTAGGAAATTGAATTCCTGGAAGGAACTGACAAGGGAAAATTTTCAGGGACTGGTAGCGCTGTTAGGCGCTCTGTCGTGTTCTGTGATGTCGGTTTTTTGGCTTCTTTTTGTAACTGTACAGGCGAGAGTACTGTTCTTGGCAGGTGCTCATGTCAGCCGTTTCACCAGTGCCTGCTGCTAGAAAGGCTTTAGGATACTTTTAGTGTTCTACGAAATTATGCAAGACCATCCAAAGTGAAGAGAAGCGTTAGAAGAAGTTAGAAGAAGCACTTCTGTAGGTATGAAATGTTCTTTAGCTGTTTCTGTCACTATTTTAGCAGGCTGACCAAACAGCTCAAAGCATGAATATGAACCAGAATTTCCGAATAATTAAGACGCCTGATGGCACTTCAAGCCTTTGTGGGAGAGGCTCTGGACCGTCTCACCACTGCTGATCCCAACAATAAATGACACCAATCTGGCCGCACGGCCGGCCAAGTCGCCTCCATCAGCCGCTGTCGCCACGGCTGGCGTGTTCATGTCGTGCCATGAAACATGCAAACAGCTGTTTGCGGCTGGCAGGCCCTCCGTGGCGTCCTGCAAAGGTCGCGGCTCTAGGGCGACCGACCAGGCGGCGGCGGCCCGGCCTCGCCGCATCGATCCGAGCTGAGGCGCCGCCGGCGTCGGCGTCGGCGTCGGCGGGCGGCGCGGAGTGGGCGGGGCGCTCTCGCTCTCGCTGGCGCGCGCGGATCAAGGTCATCGCTGACGAACGGGGCGCGGCGGAGCGGCGGGCTTGGAGTGGATGGGAGGAATGGGGGGGGGGGCTGACGGGGCGCGGCGGGAGCGGCGGGCTTGGAGTGGAGGGGAGGAAGGGGGGGGGGGGGGCTGAGGCGGCGGAGATCGACGGCGGCGGCGAGGTTTGACGGCTCAGCCTGGCCGTGACGAGCGAGGCGGATCAGGATCAGGATCAGGATCAGGTGGCGGATCAGCCCGCCGCGGTCCCGCGGTGTGGTGATGCGGGATGACAAGACGTTACATGGCCGATGCCAAAGATTTCGCGAGATTGGTGGTGCGGAAGGGGGGATGGCATCTTGACATGGAGGACTGGTCAGCTGGGAAGCACGGTCAGAGATCGCCAGAGGTCCCAGGATCATCAGAGGTCGGAGATCTCTGACGCGGTCCCGAGATTACCTCCAATGAAACATCGACGACACTGTCATCCACCCTGTAATCAGCGCATTGCCGCGAACACGCATCCATTCATATCTGCAGCACAAGGTCAAGCCCACCCATTCATTTGCGTAGCAGTGCCGGTTGTGGAACGCCCAGGTATTTGCCGTAATGACGTGAGTTCGCTGTGTCCGTCCGTTCACCTCCACGCGCTACTCACTGGGCCAGAAAGGCACGGGCGCCGTAATGGACCGAGACGTGATTAGACTGTTGTTTTTGATCCGCCCGTCGGCCCGAATCCAGCAGGGAGGGGACGCCAAAGAAAACAGAAAACACGGAGGAACGGAAGTGCAGGAGTCAGGGATAGCATTGACCCTGCTGCAGGATGTCAGGGCCCATGCGCCGACGGTCGGCGGGCGGCTGGCGTGCCGTTCTGGGCGGAGGGGGACTCCGCGGAGTGGACGATGAGGCTGTGCTTTCGTACATGCACGAATCCCGTCTTAGGAGGGTATCGGAAACCAACGCCTGTTACGAAATGTAATGTTAAAGCGATAAAAAGGAATAGCTCGACATATCTCGATGCCCCCCCCCCCTCCCAACCCCCACTTTTACTGGTGATGGAGCCCCTCGCGTGCGGGCTACTCTGTGTAGAGAAATACGCCACGGAGGTGAGACAGCTGGTGAAAGGGAGAGCTGCTGATTAGCTTATACCGAGCAAGCCAAGCCAAGAGCAAGAAGAGGACCTGGCACACCAGCCGGCGGAACTTATTTACGCAGGCATGCAGTCATACGTCATGAACCACCCCATTGACTTATCGTCAACCAAGCTGCAAATTTGTCATAGGCTCTTGCTCCAGCCTTATGTATAAGTGATTTCTCATGCGAAATTCAACGCAGCACGCCACCGGTTCTGGACCACTTGAAGCCTCACAGCGGCATGCGGAGGGAGACAGCCCCAGGAACCACCGCAACAGGCCGTCTTGGACCCGTCTTGAACTCCGCCGGAAGTGCCGGTGTGACTGGCATTGGACTGAGCGGAGCACCTGTTTGATGTTGTGATGTCGCTTGTGTCGCGGCAGTGCAGTGACTGGGACACCTGTTGGTGTTTGGCTGCGGGGTTTCGCGCCCGCCGCGGTGGTGTTGGATGAGACACCTGTTGGTGGGCGCGGTCCGGGCTCTGCTGCCGCGCCCACAGCGGACGGGTTCGGCTGTGAGCTGGGCTCTGCCGCCGCGCCTGCCTCCCCCCCCCCCCCCCTCCTCCCACACTCCCGGCGGCGGCCTCGTCAAAGTCCGCCCCCGCACATACCGGCTAATGACGGCTGGCAGCGGCTCCCGTAGACAACAGCCGCCCCGGCTGCCAGCGGAGCCGCCGTCTGGCCGCGCCGGACTCGGCGGCGGCCCGTGACGCTGGACCGGTCCACCGCGGCCCGTGACGCAGGACCGGTCCACCGCGGCCCGTGACGGAGGACCGGTCCACCGCGGCTCGTGACGGAGGACCGGTCCACCGCGGACCGCGACGGAGGGACCGGTCCACCGCGGCCCGTGACGGAGGACCGGTTCATTGCGGCTCGTGACGGGAGGACCGGTCCACCGCGGCCCGTGACGGAGGACCGGTCCACCGCGGACCGTGACGGAGGACCGGTCCACCGCGGCCCGTGACGGAGGACCGGTTCATTGCGGCTCGTGACGGAGGACCGGTCCGCCGCGGCGCTGGTCGAGGGGTCGTCCACTCGCTCACGTCGGCTGATTGCGTCGATCGACGGAACTAGAAGCGGTTGTGGTGCGCTGACTGAGCTCATCGCCCATGCTTGGTCGCCGCCGGACGACCGGCTTCGAGCCGCTGCACTGTGGCGTCGAGGAATCGTAGTGTGTCGTGCACTGCGCTGTTAGTGACGTCCTTTAGCGAACAGCATCCTCCTCCCCGCTCCCAGGCACGTTCAGGCTAACCACTGCTTGCTATCGCGCACGACTCGCACGCATTACTAACCTAATGTTCTTACTAGCTGGTGTTATGATCACTCGCATGTATTACGCACATGTGACGCACGAGCTCGTATGCTGACGCCGTTGGTAAATGGCGTGCCTGTATGGGACTGTAGAATCGTCACCTTGTCGTTCGTCATGAGTGGGCGTTCATCCCATAAATATTGGTCGTCATGGGTTGTGTGAGTAACGTGTTGCTCTGCTGCATCTGATCGCATGTTAGAAATGTATATGCTATGATTCATTCAACTGACGACTGAATTCCCCGCTTCAGAGTGTTATGCCTCGGGTAATGATGAAGTCTAGCCTGTATTCGCATAGGCGCCCCGGACCACGCGTTGTGACAGACTCTCTCAGTCGCTGCCGGTGTCGTATGCCCCCTACTCTCTTGGTCCAAGCAGGAAAAGTTCTCACTTCCGGGATGTTCGGCTTTCTAAGCTCCCGGTAGGTGGCAGTGGGGTCTGTTCCCGCCGGCCGCCAACGGTCCCGCTGGCAGCCGGCGGTCCCACCGGCCGTGTCGCCGTCCGGCGGCGGTCCCACCGGCCGTGTCGCCGGGCGGCGGTGGCCGTGTCGCCGGGCGGCGGTCCCACCGGCCGTGTCGCCGTCCGGCGGCGGTCCCACCAGCCGTGTCGCCGGCGGGCGGCGGTCCCGGAGGCCGTGTCGCCGGCCGGCGGCGGTCCCGGAGGCCGTGTCGCCGTCCGGCGGCGGTCCCACCGGCCGTGTCGCCGTCCGGCGGCGGTCCCACCAGCCGTGTCGCCGTCCGGCGGCGGTCCCACCGGCCGTGTCGCCGGGCGGCGGTCCCACCGGCCGTGTCGCCGTCCGGCGGCGGTCCCACCAGCCGTGTCGCCGGCCGGCGGCGGTCCCACCAGCCGTGTCGCCGGCCGGCGGCGGTCCCGGAGGCCGTGTCGCCGGCCGGCGGCGGTCCCGGAGGCCGTGTCGCCGGCCGGCGGCGGTCCCGGAGGCCGTGTCGCCGTCCGGCGGCGGTCCCGGAGGCCGTGTCGCCGTCCGGCGGCGGTCCCGGAGGCCGTGTCGCCGTCCGGCGGCGGTCCCGGAGGCCGTGTCGCCGTCCGGCGGCGGTCCCGGAGGCCGTGTCGCCGTCCGGCGGCGGTCCCGGAGGCCGTGTCGCCGTCCCCGCCCTGTGCGAACGCTGACATCCATCCGCCGTGTCTCGGCAGAACGTCTGGCGACGCGCCCGACCTGGCCTACTCCAGACTGCCCTGGGATGACCCGGCCGAGACGGCCAGCCTGACCGGCGGGCCGCGGAACACGGCTGACCTGGACGAGGTCACGGACACCGGCGACGGCGGCGGCGGCGGCGGCGGGGATCAGGACTGGCTCGAGCAGGCCATGCGCCAGGAGGGCCTGTTGTAGCGGTCGGCGGCGGCGGCGAGGCTGTCAGCGGCGGTAAGGCTGCCGCAGCCGCAGGGCGGACGTCCAGACGGCGGCAGCGCCAGGCGTGTAGTCGGAGTGGCCTGAGCGGTCTCCGAGCGGCACAACGCCTCGGCGACGGGCCGTGTGACGACAGCCGCCGCCGCAGCCGCCGACCGCGCCCGCCGGTCACGCGCGAAGACCAGCAGCGGAGAGACGCCGTCCGCCGGCGGCTCGTCGACGGATGGCGCGGCACGCCGCCACAATCGGTGCTCGTGGAGCCACGCGCCCCCGCGCCGCGCGGGGGCCGCGCCCCAGTGTCGTCAGCCGTGTCGCGGTGTTCGCGCGGACCGCACGTGAGACCAGCCGTCGCCATGGCGACGCGGGCAGAGTGAACAAAGCGTGGTGCTTGGCATTTGGCGCTTGGTGTGTGGATGCGCTTCTTCGTCTGCAGCGGGTCCCGGCGTGCCGTCGCGCTGCCGTTCCGGGCGGGTACAATCGTACCGTACCCTGACGGTCCTGTAGTGCCGTGACTGTGTGCCTGTGCCGGTCCCGACCCGTCCAAGGCACGGAGGCGTGGCGACTCGTACGCGGCGGGTCCGCATCGTTGTGGAAGTATTTGGCTCGACTTTCGCGGACGAGCTGTAGTGGTTGCAGTGTCGCATCGCCTTTTCCGGGCAGTTGCCTCCGGCTGCGGTCGCCCCTGCGGGCTTCGACGCGCAATGTGGCGGTTGTTCGCGGGCGCGGAGGTTTTCTGGAGGTTTTCTCCAAATCTGGCGGGCGTTGGAGACCAGTTGATTCGGTGGTGTCCAGGCGCGTCTGGTCACACGGCGTTGTGCGGGCTTTGAGTCGGATTCTTTCACGTTGCGATATGGTACACCGTAGACAGAAGTGTGCGATTGTCTAGTCCACGCGTCCTCATATGAAATCAGCCATGTTCATTTCCAATGCGCGTAAACGGTGTTTGGGAGGAGCTGTGTCCACTCCGCCTGCTTGCTTTTGAGGGTGACAGTTTTGGCGCCGGGTTGAAATCGACGCGCTTCGCTGGCTGTACGACGAATGAGCTGTTAGCGTGTCATTTAAATAATACTAGCCATAATTGGCTGGATCAGATGGGGTGTGACGTCATTGCCGTGGTGGTGGGCGTGGCTTCGCTGGTGTGAAGCGTCCTTTCTCCATTCTGGCTACAATACACTCGACAGCCATGGTGGTCGCCATCTTTGATTTTTGAGTGCAGCTCTCGTCAGCCGGAAGATGGCTGCAGCGTATGAAAGTAATAAGACCTTCCCCGCCGCCTCTCGGGTGGCTCATGCCAGCAACGCTCTAGGAGCCCCAGATATTATGAAATAAATCAAATCTGAGCGAAGCGTGTCAATAGTTGCCGAGCCGGCGAAACTTCGGCAATAAAGTGGGTCACAGACAGTGGCGAGGAGTCGAGCCGTCAAGTTTGCGCACAGCCGTCGGGGCGAGTTCGAGCACTGTCGCCATGTTGAAATTTGTCGCCGGCGTTTGTCGGTCGGGCGCCGAGCAAGCCCCACGTGGCCCGTGCCCCTCCCGAGGACGCTGGCAGCGAGGGGACACCTTGGGTACTCTTGTTTCTCGTCGGACTGCTCCAGCAGGTCTGTGCAAAATATGGTACGCGGAGATCAAGGAACTATACGTACAGAGATATCATTCAGGAACGTAAAAGACGAACGAATGGTCGGCGGTGGTCGCAGGATCAATGACTTCCACGGTTCGACGGCGATGACTTCAATGCAGAGCATCCAGTTCCAATCCAGGCAGTTCGGCATTAGTAGCCCATGCTGCTTGAAGTAAAGGTGATAAGATGTGACCCGTCTAGAGCGTGAACAGCAGTTAACACACAAAGTAGGGTGGCATCCGTAAACCACAACGGGCTGCAGATGTCGGACGGGTTCTTCGTCATTCGAGGATGGGAGAAGGTGCGGGATTGGCAGCGCGGTGTGACCGTTTCCTAGCGACGACACGTCTGGGGACGACGTGCCACGACCCAGCGACTTATCTGATGGCGACGCCGACCCACTCATGCTGGGTTCCCCATCCCATCCCAGCCATCCCCATCCCATCCCAGCCATCCCCATCCCATCCCAGCCATCCCCATCCCATCCCAGCCATCCCCATCCCATCCCAACCATCCCCGTCCCCATGGCTGGGAGGGGGAGCCAGTGGGATCCCCAGTCCAGCACGACAGCGTGGCTGGGATGATGGGATCACCAGTCCAGCACGACAGCGTGGCTGGAATGATGGGATCCCCAGACATGACACAGACACCGTCATGGGTGTGATTCCTGAAAAAACAACAGCGAACTGCCAAGAGTGTCACAGGATGCGGTCCGTGCTTGGGTATGCGGGGTGGGTATTGTGTTTAAGGGCACGTCGTTTGCCAGGGCCAGTATGCGTCCATAACTCCTTCTTCAGTTAGGCCGGTGACGTGACCGGACTGAGAGGCTCGTGGTGCTCAGAAGGTAGGCGGCAAAGAGGAGGGAAGGTGGCACGGTCCCAGCGCCTGACTGGACAGCGTGCAGATCAGGCGCTGGGGTGCTGCATGCGTCTCAGCTAGCGTGCAGAGCAGGCGCTGGGTGCTGCATGCGTCTCAGCTAGCGTGCAGAGCAGGCGCTGGGTGCTGCATGCGTCTCAGCTAGCGTGCAGGGCAGGCGCTGGGTGCTGCATGTGTCTCAGCTAGCGTGCAGAGCAGGCGCTGGGTGCTGCATGCGTCTCAGCTAGCGTGCAGAGCAGGCGCTGGGTGCTGCATTTTGTTTCAGCTCCGCCAGAATGACACCGGCGCCCTGCGTAATCGCTTCAGGGTTGGACAGTTTTAGACGGGGCTGACCGCGTTCTATTCTTGCCCTGATTTCGACTGCCTCACTGTCGCGGTTCGGTCTTCCCGGGCCTCGCCAAGCTCTATCGGAGATCGGTCCTTTTATGCGTGTCATGGCTATCTGCCATGTGTTGGCCGTTTCATTAGGCCGCTGTAAACAGCCGATAGCACACGCAGGTCCTATCAAACACGCGACCAATCGCGGCTGAGCGTCTCGTGTCTGACGTCATGGGCGACGCCAGCTGGAGGCGGTGACGTGATCACGCGGACCTGCGGAAACGCTTGGTAGCTGGGCTCAATGGTCCAATCTTGGGTGACACAGAAATCCAACGGCTGGATACAATGGCAAATGCCTGAGCCCGGGAAATGTGATGGGGCTCCCGGGAAATGTGATGGGGCTGTGCAGTCCAGCACTGACTGAACCGCGCTCAGTTTCCGGCCGCCGCCACTAGGGGACGGCCGCGGCAGATTATCTGGCGCTGCTTGCTGCATCCCGAATTGCCCATTGGCGGACGGCTGCCTTCAGTGGTCACTATTAGGACAGCAGTAGAGTGTGGTGGGGGGGGGGGGGGGGGGTATGTCATACCCGTATTTGTGGAGGGAGAGCAGTGGTGATGGGGGCGGGAAAGTCAGTGTTGAGGACGGCGGAACCAGTGACGAGTGAACAAGAGCCAGAAATCAACAAAACGGACCTCGTGATAGCAAAAATTCGTAGCGCATGTCATTCACTGACAAATTTTCTCGGGTTGCTATGAAGACATCTGTACATGCGGCTTATTACATAGACAGCGCCCACGATCAGCAATGAGGCGCAAATGAATCTGAGAGGCCAAAATGACCTTCGCCACTTGAGAAAGCGCTTGGCCCATTCTTTGATATGCATCGAAAGCAATGCCATCAGCTGAAGGTACTCATGGTGCCTTTTAGGCTGGAGGTGGGCTTTATGTCATTAATATCCTAGTTCAGCTGTCATTTGCCATCATATCATACGACATTTACGCTCTAGATCAGTCCCAAACATCCACTCTTCGTTCCAGGTGCCTAGATATTGAAATCCTTCCTCGAAACCCCGCCAGGAAAAACCATGCCTGAGGTGAGGATATTTACTGCATGAGATTTGAGCTCTTCCGGCTTGGAAAGACGCTGCATAGCTACAGGATTAAAGGGAGAGATAGGAGGAAGAGCGGCTCTGGGCGGTCTGAATAATCAAGATCACTGCTGCCGGGATTTGCCCCACTTGAGACCCAGCGTAGGGTGCGTACCGTGGCCAGGACGCTGTTTCAGCTAGAGTGGGTGACCGCGAGGTGGACACGTGGCCGACAGACACGGCTGACAGTGGCTGACAGCCACGACTAACAGTGACTGCCAGCCACTCATGGCTGACAGCCGCAGCGTGCTCCCCCGTGGGGCCAGACACTGCGAGGACGCAGGATGAAACAGCGAATGAGGATTTGTGGCTGCGGGGGCGTTGACAGATAAACCGTGCGTCACATACGACCGCTCCAAGCCTTGGATTGTGCCAGCAGCGAGAGCGCAGAGAGCGGCGAGGCGTTTCGAATGAGTCATCTCGGAGCGCTGCGGACTTCAACCGTCTCCTCATCTCCGCCGCTATCGCCTCCCCCGCCGTCCGTTTATCACCGCGCTTCGCCTGTTTACGACGACAGCTTCGTCATTAAGATCTGTCTGGGGGCCATGCGTAGTCGGCGCCGAGTCCGTCAACATTAGCCTATTACGCTCGCACAGCCCCCCCCCCCCCCCCCCCCCCCAACAGTGCCGCATTGATTAAGCCATCGGGCCGTCGCGTACGACCAGCCCACTGTGCCCTACAGGGAGGCTTTGTTCGTGGCCACGGAAATGGTTGGTAGTCGAGGAGAGTGGTTCCCGCCTAATTTGCCCTCACCGCGCGTGTAAACAAACGGGCCCTCATGATCATTAGCGTCGACAGCACTCAGCGGGTAACCGGGCATAGGAGAACTAATCTAGTGGGGTATCGCGGCCGCCTTGTGGCCGCCGACGACTGGAACTCGATAACGCGTTATTGTGTCACTCCAACGGCAGTGAAAGGCTTTTGCTGTCTCGACGACTATCGCAGTGGCGGACCTTTTTACTAAAGTGAGCGTGTCCGGAGTTGCCAGATTTCATCTATCATTTTTATTCGCGACTACCTTGCCCATGTGTCGCTAAGGACACGCAGAACAGTGATGGCCACATCCGGTTTTTTCAACAGGCACGTGACCTTTGAACTGCAGGAGCAGCCATCCTGGAAACTCAACCCAAATCTCGCCAGGGCTGGGGTCCGACAAGTCTCGTGTTCGGCGATACTGCTCGCTTCGGCGAGCATCGCAGTAACCAGGCCGATCACTTGCTGAAGTCATCGCACGGTTCACGCCGTGACAGTTGTCGATGCGACGGCACTGGCCTCACCGGCCGCGGGTGTCAAGTCGTGGTCCGGTTACCTGGGCTGCCACAAGCCCGGGCAGCAAAAGAGGGTCAGAATGTCATCGAGCATGTCGCCTTCGTGACCTTCTCGGAAGAGCAAACGTCAGCGAACATGTCCATTTCCCGTTAGGTAAATACCAACGGGTATGACTGATCAATATGACTCATTCATTGCAGCGCCAAATGCCAATCCGTTGATGGATTTTGGCCTGGTTCTTCAGTGTACGTAATGCTTAAAATGGTAGGGGAAAATAGGGAGAGTTGTATCACTTGTTAATCATCGCTCCCTCCTGCCATTACTAGTGGGGATAAGGCTAATATTGTTATATCTGCAGACAGCGACACCCCTCCAGCTTCGCATGCAGCAGTTAAGTTTCGAGGAGCGCATCTTCATTTCTCGGTGAATAACTTTTGAATGACCTCAAATGGGACAACTTGCCTTTCAAATGAGGCAACTTGCCCCTCCCCCCCCCCTCTCCTACTGAGGTAAATTGCATCATATGATGAGGGAAATTGTTTACGTTCTTTTTGTTACGGAGCAACTTCCATCGTAAGCAGGCCGGATGCATCATCACATGAAGAAAAACACGCTCGCCAATGCCATTTCGTAGTTCGTCGCGATTGCGACATGACACATTTTGCCCTTTTAGCAATCAGCGTCTGTTTCACGACCATTGCCACCTCGGTTTCAGTTGCTCAGGTGGAACTCACGGGTCTACATTGGTAACGTAACTGTCGACTTGTTGTCTGGCAGGCAATAAGTCATGGCAAACATGTCAGTCAGTGTTGACAGCAGGCCAGTTAATGACGTCATGTCGGCACATTGCATCACTGATACAACATGCCCCACGCGCGGCTGATATAACAGTACCGTCCGACATCTTGGAAGGAAGTTTGCGCCACCCCGAAATCCTTGGGAAGCAGACGCCAATTGTTTTGCAGTATATGCGACAGATGCTCTTCCCCACCACTCTGTACAGCTTCAGATTAGTCTAATAACGCCGTGAGCCCACATTTACAATTACCGCATACATGGTATAAATATATGATAAAACACATATTTACATCCATCGCTGTAATTTTCAACGATATGCAAAAAAGTTGTCGCGCTCATCCCAAGAAGCATTCACGTACGCGGCCGGAAGTGCACTAAAGGTAGAGAGAGAGAGAGAGAGAGAGAGAGAGAGAGAGAGAGCCGCTGCGCGTCAGCTGAGTGGTCCAAGACCGCCACCCATCGCATAGATTTGGAATAAATCACCATGATGCCACTTGGACACGATGCTTCTCACTCCACTCTCCCCTACTTCGGTGTGAATGTTTCTGGCACGGCAAGTGGATCCTGGGATAGCACGTGTGGTACTTATAATCCCCCAGGCGGCCGCCATTGGCGAAACACGACGGCCGGTTGCAAAATGAATGTGCTGTTCAAAAATCTCGCGCTGGAGGAAATGCTTGGGTACCGTGCGATTGTGGAACGGAATTTGTTTAACACATATGGCTGGAGCGGTGGGTGTGGGCTTCAGCCTGGCCTTAGGCCCAGCAAATAAACATTCACTCAGTCACCACTGGTGAAGGCGCCATGCCTGTTTATTGAGTTTATTCGGTCGTGTGTTTCCGTGTGTGCTCCAAAGCGGGCTAAACATCAGAGGAGGAGCGCTGGCGTCGGGATCGGATCGCCGATCCAGGGAAGATTCCAAGATGGATCGCCGATCCAGGAAGATTCCAAGATGGATCGCCGATCCAGGAAGATTCCAAGATGGATCGCCGATCCAGGAAGATTCCAAGATGGATCGCCGATCCAGGAAGATTCCAAGATGGATCGCCGATCCAGGAAGATTCCAAGATGGATCGCCGATCCAGGCTTGGAATAGTTTCCGATTCTGGGACTCAGACTTTCCGATTCGGGGATACCGATTCAGAAACGGACACGTTTTGCGGCGGGGTTTTGTTACGAACGCAGGGTTTGCCTGCAATAATGTCACTTAGTCTCCGAAATCAATATGATCGTAAGCGGATCGATGCGAAGATGCTCGAAAAATCCCAATTAAGGTGATCCTGTGGTCGTGCAGCTCCTGAAAGCTCCTCATCCGCCATGAAGCACCCCACTCCACGCTTAGCACGTAGGCATTTTGTCGAAAATGGCTGGCAAACCTAGTGTATCGGCATGATTTGTCTTGAATAGCTGATAAACTTGGCGACTCTTGGTTGAGATAAGGGTGCGGTAAACGGTGTGCGCTTCTTATAGCCCCGTTGCGCAGGGTGCTTGAACACGTCTTCAAAACAGCAATTCCTCGACTTCAAACCGAGAACACGCCACGCTCTTCTGACCAGCCTCCTGAAGGACAGTGAGCGGCCAACTGAGCCACCTCATAGTCTCCAACCCTCACTCTCCCGGCTGGCAGCGTCTCTAGACACGCGCTCGGTGGGTTCAGCGGTGCCATGGCGCGTCGTCCAGCGGGTCAGGCGCTCACCCCGACCCTTCTCTGCGGGAAACACCACGATCGTCAGGCGGAACGGCAGTCGACGCACTCGGGTGCCGGTCCTACCGTATAACATGGACCAATATAACCGGTTTTATTCGTTTATGCGTTTATACGTTTGCCAGTTTGTGTGTTTGGGTTGTGGTAAAATCGCTAAGTTGGGATGTCCCGGGTCTTTGTGAGAAGGGAGCGTTAACAACCGCTCGAGGACCTCGCACCCTGACAACACCAGCCGGCTCTCCATCTGCGCCTGCCTGACCTGTCAGTGAGTGGGCCGACTGCGGGGACATCAGCCGTTCATCTGAGGCGTTATCGGTCGCGGCCGGTCATCAGCTGGCTGGGATCGACGCGCGTGACCCGGGCCCGACCGAGGCTCATTTATCACGCGCTCCGTGTCACCTTCCGACCCGCGCAGCGCTGTCGTCACCTGCCGCCGGCGGGGAGGAGACCCAGAGGTCGCGTTGTCTGGTCATGTCACGGCAGGCCGGAGCGGGCTGGTCGTCTGTTCTGGTGACGCGACGGGGCGGGAGGCAGGTGGTGTGGAAGTGTCGCCGGCTTTACGGCTATGTCGACCGGTCCTGATGGACCGACGCCACCTGGGGCTGATGCCGTGTGGCGTCACTGCTGCTGGCACCGACACTTGTACTAATACTGACACTGACACTGACACCGGCACTGACACTGACACTGACACCGGCACTGACACTGACACTGTTGCACACTGCTGCTGGCACCGACACTGATACTAGCACTGACACCGACACTGACACCGGCACTGACACGTCAAACTGCCCGTGGCCGGTGACCGCCAGCTTCAGTCGCTTGCTCTTCTCCACCATGGAAGAGGTTTAAAGACAAAACACTGTCACCGACACTGATATCAGCCCTGACACTGACAACGATACTGACACAGACACTGGCATTAACACCAATGCCGTCACTGACACCGAAACCGACACAGTTTCTGACACCGGCGTTGACACAACGATTTACCCGCGGCTGGTAACCCCAGCTTCGGTCGCTTGCTCTTGCCCGTTTTGGAAGAGGTTTGGAGATAAAACGTACGCCGTAAAAAGTTGAAGTGCCGTTTTACGAGGACAGCTGCCGTCACAGGTAACACAGATAACTTTTGCATTTGATTACAATAGCCAGACTATTACAGAGGCAAGCCAGGTAAGATGATTTATGAGCTGAAATGGGGATCGTTAATAGTGACATCACTTCACAATCACGGCCGAAGCCCGCTCTTAAGTTCGTTCTCCTGCGCACCATACGTGTTTTCGGTAGCAGCGGCTCAAGCTACAACAAGCAGTTTCTCTTCGTCACCGTCCTGCTTTGGCCGTCTGTCGCTGTCAGACTCGGTCTCTGAAATTGTCCCTCTGTCACTGTACGGCTCGGTCTCCGACATAATCCTCTGTCGCTATCCAGCTTTGTGCCGACGTTTTCCTTCTGCTCTGTTTGGCTCTGTTCCGACATTGCTCATCTGCCGCTGTACAGCTCTGTCCCGACATTCTCCCCGTGCTCAGTTCGGCCCTGTCCCGACATTGTCCCTCTGCTTTGATTGGCTCCGGCCCGACATTGTTCCTCTGCTCTGTCCGGCTCCGTCCCGACATTGTCCCTCTGCTTTGATTGCTCGTCCCGACATTGTTCCTCTGCTCTGTCCGCTCCGTCCCGACATTGTCCCTCTGCTTTGATTGGCTCCGTCCCGACATTGTTCCTCTGCTCTGTCCGGCTCCGTCCCGACATTGTCCCTCTGCTTTGATTGGCTCCGTCCCGACATTGTTCCTCTGCTCTGTCCGGCTCTGTCCCGACATTGTCCCTCCGCTTTGATTGGCTCCGTCCCGACATTGTTCCTCTGCTCTGTCCGGCTCTGTCTCCGTCAGTCCCGCCTGACGCCTCGTTCAGCGCCGCCGTCCCAGTCCGACTATCCCCCCTCCCCCCCCCCTCCATCCCCCACCGTCCCAGATCCGCACGTTTGAAGGTACCGGCGGAGCCCAAAGGCCGCTAACATACACACGGTGGCCCTCCGTCGACGGAAACGGACCGGTGGCACGCACTTCCTGGTTGTGCGTGCGCCCCGCCCAGCAGACGGGGACAAAGAACGGGTTTCGACCGGGCCACGCCCATGCAGGCGAAGACGCGGCAGCGGGTAAAGGCAAAGGAAAGACCCCCGCTCAGGTGTTGGCCTATGCACATCCTCTACCCCCTCCCCTCCCCAAAGGAAGAGTGCGAGCGCGACCGAATGAGATGGGAACTCCGTCCCAGGTGTGGTCTGTCCGCGCTCCTCTTGGTTTCGGCAAATCCACGTAAAGGCTAACTTTGAATCGGATCCCCCGCCGTAGACAAAAACGCAGCAACTGGTAGGGGTTAAGCGATCCGCTGATGTCAAATCCCGCCATGAGTTCTTTGCGTGAATAGTCTCCCGCCGCGCAGGATATGCAGTTTGTTCGGAAAACGCTGCGGTTAGGTCGCGGAAGTGTTTTGAGGCGCGGGCGGAGGGCCGGCGGCATACCGGACGTGGCAGGGAGATATCGACAGAAATCCGATGAGCATCGCTTTCGCGAGCAATCCGTCACCATTACGCGGCTTTATATATGCGTCCGGATGCGCCGTTATGCGATGGCCCGGCCCTGTTACCATCCGCATTATGTGATCAAATATAGGTTGAGGGATGGCAAGCTTCGAGCGTTCGAGCACGTTGATCTCGCCAACGACGCGTGCCGTGCAGTTTCATTTCGTGTCTCCTGCAGTTTACGATGGTCTGGTTAGATCTCGCCAACGACGCGTGCCGTGCAGTTTCATTTCGTGTCTCGTGCAGTTTACGGCGGTCTCGAACAGAATGGTTGCAAGGTGTTGCAAGGTGTGAGGCTTTCATCAAGCGGAACGTGGTCTGCATCTTACCGGCATCTTAACGGTCTGCATCTTAACGGCCACTGGGACTCGACTCCCGCCCTCGTGGCTCCCGTGCGAAGGCGTTAAGCTAACATGACCGTATGGACAACGGGAGAACCAAGTGAGCGAACGGAGGTGCCACGGACGCGGAAAGAAAGCGCCGGGCGCTGACAGGCCGCGGTTTGACGGGCTTGGCGAGCAGCAGTGGCAAGCAGGGTGCCGCCGTCGCCCGGCCGGTTCGCACGCGCCCGGCGGTCCGTGAGGCTCGTCCGCCGGCGACGTCGCGGCGTCGCCCTCCGCCTGCGTCGGAATCGATGCTGCATCGACCGGTGCCTCCTCGGCGGTTTCGAGCGAGCGCCGTCCCCGCCGGCCATCTCCGTAAACAGCGCCGTCCCCTGCGCCAGGGACGCCGTCGGAGTTCATTCAACCCCGCGCCGCGCCGCGGTTTCGCGCCAACTCCGGCGCGGCCCCGCCCTGCTCCGATTCGTACGGCTGTATTGCTGACGGAACGTTTGCAAACGGGCCATCTCGGCGGTCCGGGGATTGTGTGGGGAAGGGTGGGGAGGGGGGGTGGGGGCGTGGCAGCACACCGGCGGGAGGGCGGGGCTCGAGGCGTGGCGCCACGTGGTTTCAAGTCCCGCGGGATGTGTTGACGGGTCCTGGACTGAGAGGGAGCCGTAGCGTAGCCAGTCGTGGTAGTGCGTGCTCGAAAGCCGGGTGTGCCGCCTTGATCAGCGCTGCCCCGAAAACGCACCGACTTTAATGGTGGTTCGCCGGCAGGCTCAGTGAGTGAAGGGCTTTCAGTTCCTTAGCCCAGACCGTGTAGACCTTGGCCACCGATCACAGGCAACTGCCCGTTCATTTTCCACTTAAGCCATCCGAAATAACTCAAAGAAGGCCGAACAGGCGGCCATCGACCGTCCCGCGCGCGTGCAAACCGGACCGCGGATTGTAACCGCCCGGGGTCCGAGTCGTTTGTGACCGCCAGTGGCCTTCGCAGTTACGACTGCGACGTTTGAATCGATTCGGACAAGTCCATGGTTGAGGGAGGGGGTGGCGCGAAGATGAAAATGGCGCGTGGACCCGAGCCACTACGAAGACGTGGGGAATGTTTTTTTCATACATTCGTTAGGAGTTGGAGTTAGGAGTTTAATCACCGACAGGTGTTTTTGACAGCTAAATTGACGTGAATCACGATATATGTACCATTATGTAGATTAGGGACAGTGTCAACTCAGCAGCCAACGGGTAGGCCTGGTTAATGCTCCCGTGCAACAATTGCTTCACGGAACAAACAGCTATTCCACTGATTTTCACCCGATCGAAATGGCTCCTTCATCCACATCATAACGCATACTCTTAGCTGTAGTTTCAAACTAGAATGAAGTGGAACAATTACGCCGTAAATTCATTGTATTTTGGATGTGGAGGTGAGGAGAGTTTTGAGTTTAGAGGTGGATTTTGAAATTCCTATTTTATGGCGAGCCATAAAATATAACTCAAAACCTAACAAGAATCCGGAACGTGAGACGTTCATGGGAACATTAAATGTAGAAATTGTTTGTTATACCGAGGCATTCTACCGCACCTGAGGGCTGAAACCTCATGAGATTCTGCCTGCAGAACAGCTTTTTCACAAAGAAAACGTTAACTATGAGCAAAAACTCGGGCATGGCCATGCGGAACATAATAGGTACAGCGGTCGTCATACTATTCGTGTATCACATCGAGCTTCGGACTGATGCTACTCTTAGATCTGACTTTTGTATTCCATTCCTAGATGATCGTTTTGGAGTGTGGACACAGGGAGAGCGGGGTTTTCTACCGATTGCAAGAACACAGGAACGCTCTTCACTCATCCACAAAGCCTCCAACCGAACGCTAGGATGAGAATTGTGGTATCCCGTTTTCAGACGTCCCCGTGACACGCTCTCCAGACAACTAATACATCACCGAACTTCACAGAGCGGAAAACGCACTCTGGCATGACGCACATTATTCATCCACACATCCAAGACGCGCAAAAATACACACTCTACAAAATGAGCTTCGCGGGAGCTGTTCATTTTTCATCCACACCGCAGGCCATCCACCACAGCACAGACCGCATCGCACATAAATTCCAAAACAACGGAAATTCCCCCAGGCTAATTTTAATCTTATCTCAAGCTATAAATCAGAGTCCTAGCCCCAACCATCCACCACGAAGAAAAGAAATATGGCGTAGTTCACGTTACCCGACATCGACGAGATGTGCCGTAACAGCCGAAATATCCGTCAAAGAAAGTGCCGTGGAATCTTAAGTGACCTGAACAAATCCCAAGTGATTAAAACAGCACCTGGCGCGCACCAACCTGCGCAAACCAAAGCACCCCATCCGAGAGGGCAGGCGCGTCCCGCTGTGCATTAGGATTTCATAGCACTTACCCCACCAACAATGAAGTGTATCAAGCCGCATGCACACTGTGTTTGGCTAATTACATAGGAGGATGTCTTCGTCCGGTGCGTCCGGGACGGGACAATTTTTTTGCCATCGCCGCGCGTCATTCAGCAAGGACATGAACAACCCGTTTGGGTTTCACTTTCGGACCTAATCGCGGCTTTGATGTGCTTCTTGACATGCCAATACGGAAGACAATATCGCGCAAGTGTCTTGGGCACAAAACAGGAAAACTTAAGAAACCATTTCCCTTCGTGATCTGAAAAACTCCACGAACGTCAGTAGCTGGCCTTTATTACGGCAGACAAGAACACTTGCTCGATTGGACCCGAGTACACTAGTTTTGTATGTCCTTGCTTGTCCTGGTATGCCCATTTACCATGCCCTATGTCGTCCTCATCTTGTCATGTTTTCGCCCTGTTACTGTCATCTAGTGTCCCGCTTTCCGCAAGGTACATAGTGTTTGCGAGAGGTAAGATGGCTAAACCGGTTAGAATGACTCGGTATTAGAAACAACTTTTACGTGTCCTCGATAAATGTCTCAGGTTCCGGAGCCTTGTTAAGCTTTGAGTGATATTTTGTGGCTCGCCGTCAAATTGATGAATTCAAAACGCACTTGAGGAGGGCACTGTTTGTTGAAATACGGCAAATTGTGCGGCTTGAGTTTGCTATATTCCATTCAAGCGTGAGACTGCAGTCGAGGGTTCGGCGTAATATCGGTAAACATGAGCAGCTTAAGAGAGTCTGCCAACGATAGATAGAGATGGCGTATCGCGTGATCGTCTGCATTGGCGCGGCACGTGCAGCAGCACCGCTCATATTGTACTGGCATCGCTCCTAGTCCTTAAAACCCTTATGAAACTGGCCATCGGGCCATTAAGGTCGTTTTACCCGAATGCCTCTTCCCACAGGCTTCTTTAGTTCTGAAAAGAAGGAAAGGTGTCTCCAGATCTCTTTTCGTCGTTAATTGGCGTTAAGGAAATGCGCAACGTTCAAAGATTGATAAACCGTGATCGATATTCGCGGCGTATTAGACGAAATCATCCCGGCCACGTCATTGAGATGCTACATACATTGCTGACGTTTCACACACCTCCACAGGGATGTGAAGGTAACGGTGGAGGTGGCATGAGGAGGTAACAAAACTATCACAGGAGCCAACAGAGAACAACGCATGTTTTCAATGGCGAAGCTTTATCGCCTCGGCAACGAAAAACCAGGTATCGATCAACACACCAACATCAATTTGTCATAATTTATTATTAAAAACATAGCACTTGGTGTTTTTAGACTTGGCTGCCTCAGAATTTGTTGGAATGAACACAACTCAGAACGGAACGGGAGGTCGGGCGCCGCTCTTGGCACCGCGCATAACTTTCATTTCGGCGTCCGGCCGCCGGGCGGCGCTGCGAACAGACGTGCAGCCGCCGCGCCGACGGCGCGCGCAAATCATCGACGGCAAACACGATCACATTGTTTGTAAGGAACGCGACGAGCAGCAATAGGAGGTAAAACAAAGTGCGGTGGCACCCCCGCCGGCCGGTGCGCCATCCCGGGCCCGGCTGGGCCAAATTTCGGCGCCGGCGGCGCAGAACCGGCGCGGCTCGCTCTCAGCCCGCTCTCTCTCGCTCGCATCGCCCCCTCTGCCCCGCGGTGGGGTCGGTCGGCCTCAGATCGCTCCCAGCGCTCCGGCGCGCGCGCGCGGGGCGCGGCAGCTCCTCTCCCACGCACACGCACGCGCACAACTATCTAGGGGTAATCACAGCTTCGACGGAGGGTGCGCCGACAGGCGCGCGCTCCCCAATGCTCAACACTGTACAGACGCCTGCAGCGGCGGCGCCGGCGCTCAGTTGTAGATCTTGATGGCCTTCTCCAGGTAGTTGTACCGGGAGCGCTTTGGCGTCTTGTTGACGTGCTCCAGGCCCAGCCACGAGACGGCCAGCGTCGGTGAGCCTGCTGGACACGGCTGCACGTCAGCGGCGGCGGCGGGTGCGGGTGCGGCTCACGGTCACACACGGCGCCAGAACGCCGCGCATGAGCCGGGTCGACACCGTACGCAACAGGAAAGGAACACAGGCGCTACTGTCTGCCCGGCGGGTCCCACAAACCTAACAAGGAATGTGGAAATTTCGAACACGCGTAACCCCCCCATGAACACCACAAGAATAATGATCTACAGAAGTCACTAGGTGGAATGACCGCAAACATCTGCGAACCCACATGAACGATCCGAGATTAAACCAACGTGACCATCCAGCTCTCCTGGTGGGTTGATTGCACAAATACTGCACTGATCTGTGCGAGGCTGAACGAGCTAGTGCTCCGAGGACCGCTCCTCTTCCCATGCCGACTTCGAGCCACATAAAAACACCGCTAACCCTGAGCAGCAAAAAACACCGTTCGCTGTAATGCAACAGCGGACGTGGCGCCGCAACACCAAGCATTGACGAGTGGCATCACCATCTCAAAACGATCACAAAGACCTGGCACACACCAGCCGTGTTAACCAGGCAGGGAGAGGCGCGGCGGTAGGGGGGGGGGGGGGGCAGCAGTGGGGAGGGGTCAGCTGTCCTTTCAACTTCCAAGAGTCCCGTTCCTTGAACCGAAGGTCCCTTTCTTGCATCAGATAACCGCAGTTCCGGCTCTGCTTTGCAATAACAAGACCCTCTTCCGGATTTGGAGGCCTCCTTTGTGAATCAGAAGGGGTCCTGCTTTGATCAGGACACACATTCCTGGCACAGAAGTCCTGTTTGTGACAGAGGTTCCCTTTGCTGTTTCAAGACCATCCCTGTATTAATCAGAAGGCCCCATCATGGCATTTCAATTGTAGACATCTTTTTACATGAAAATTTATACACGCAGCGATTTGACAAGGCGGCACGTACCACCGGTGCCTCCTTGAGAGCACCGCTGCCTTGTGAGGAGGCCCCCTGGGAAACCCTGTTCCCCTCCCCCCACACCCAAGCACACTCAAAATCGGAGGCGCCGCCCCTGAACCAGCCCGCCCTGACCACCCTGCCCGCTGACCTGCGCTCAGTTTCGGTCGTATGTCCTGCATGTTGAGGTGCCAGTCGGCGTCGTCGGGCACAAACTTCTGCGTGCCCTGCGAGACGACCGCGAACCGGAACTTCTCGAACTCCTTCTCGGGCGCCTCGAGCCGCTTCTGTATTCGCTCCTTGACCGCCGAGAACGGCTCACCCTGGCCGGCGGCGACGGCGCGAGGTCAGGAGGCGGCCCGGACGCGTGGGGCGCGGGCGCGGGCGCGGGCGCGGGCGCGGGCGCGACGGGCGCTACACGACACGGCACCGCGCGGCGGACGGGGGCGGCACGCGCCGGTCCGGTGCCCGGCTACTGGGCGCCAGTAGCCGGGCCCATCTGGCGCCGGGGAATAACGACCGCGCACCAGCATCGTTTGCTGCAATCGGTTTTTGCGGTGAGCGGGTCTAAACCAGCTAGGCAAATTACGTCAGCAATTAGGGCACCTTATCCGTCAAGTGGTCGGCAGCCGCTCGACGAACAGTCAGCTGTATCAGCATGCCAGCAGTTCAGACATCGCCCTTTGGGCGCTATCCGGCACAGCCCGACGCGGCGGCGACGGCGGGCTACCCTCGGCGGCATGACACTGCGCCGGCCAGGCGCGCTCAGCACTCACGTCTTTGATTTTGAGCAGGAACGGCACGCCGAACGTGGAGAAGATCTCCTTTTGGAAGTGGGCGCACGGCACGAGCAGCTCGTCATCCTCGAGCTTCAGCTCGTCCCGCGGCGTCTCCTCCACGCGGTACACCTGACCGAGGGTGGGCGGGAGAGCTCAGCGTCCACGCGGTACACATGGCGGGGAGGGACCTCCGACCTGGCACGGAACTCGGCTTCTCATTCCACTACCCCCGATTAAATAACTCCATGCCTATGACCGACATGGACGACAGCAATTCCTTTTGAACAACAGTCAGAACGTCTTCCCAGCCTCCCAACACTGTTCAACACACGAGACCAATCCACAAGCCTCTCCCAGCACGGCTATCTTGACACATCCCCCACGATTGATGATGATGATGATGGTGGTGATGATTATGATGCTGATGCTGATAATGATCATAACGATGACGATGACGATGACGACGATGATGATGACGATGACGACGATGAAGATGACGATGACGACGACGATGATGACTATTTGGGCCTGAGGCCCCCAACTGCCCTAGTCATATGACGCCAGCAAATTCCCACGTTAGCATCCCACGTCAGCACCCCTGGCGAGACTGCCTCATCGCCGTCCGTCCCGGCGTCGGCCGCGCCGCCTCGCGGCCCCCGCCAGCCCACCTTGGCCGAGCCGACCGGCAGCGTGTCGAGCGCAGTAAGCTCCTTGACGACGCTGAGGATCTTGTGGCCGACCACCTCGAGCAGGCGCAGCTGGCCCGAGCCGCCGTCGGCCAGCTGCACCTGCTTGGCCGCCTCCTCCAGCAGGTCGCCCACCGTGCCGTCCTTGTTCGGGTACAGCACCAGCTCCTTCTCCTCCTTCAGCTTCGGACCAACCCAGATGCACTGTCGCGAGGGGAAAGGGGGGAGGAGGTCAGAGTCGCAAAAGCAGTGCGGCTGGAAACTGAACGAGCGACGTGTGCTTGTTTGTGCGTGTGGTGTTTACCTCCCCACACTCCACCACTGAGGACCAGTTGTGCTGTCACGTTATAGTTGATGATGGTGATTATCTATGCAAGCATTGTCTTCTGGCTGTAAAGCATCTACGCCAGCAAAGTCGGCCAGTTGTCGTACCTTTGGGAGTCAAACTACCGTCTCCCGCTATCGCTACACTAGCCCATGAATTACGACTGAACCACTTTCTCCAGGCCTTTCTGCGAAAAGACGTCCCTCCAATGTCCGAATAACGTCCATTTCAAAGGTGTGTGGAATTCCAACACCTCATGGGTCAGGGATATTCCGATCAGAGGTCTACTACAGTCGTGGACCGCTCGGTCGTGTCAGCCACAGTCCGTGGGCAGACCGCGGCAACCTTGGTCGCCTCACCTCTGCCCTCCGCCCGCTCCACATCGGCGACACCACCCGCCCCGCACAGTCACCGTCCACGCGCCGCAGACACCTGGACCCCACGCTAGCGTGATCACCTCACCGCCGCCGACGCACGGCCGCTCTCGTACTGCCTCGCGGCACTCGACTCCGCCCCCCGTACCACGCCCCGCCGCCCGCCCTGGCTGGACTCGTCCCTACCCCTCACGCCCGTGCTCCGCCACTGCCGCCGCCGCCGCGTACCTTGACCTGTCGCTTGTTCTCCAGCTCGTTGATGCGGATCGAGAGCTGCTGGTAGTAGATGCGCTTGGGCTGGCGCGGCTTGTAGCCCACCAGCAGGTCCTTCAGGGTGCCCTCGTAGGTGCAGCGCAGCGCGTTGCCGGGGCCCTCCCGGTAGCTGGCGGGCGGGCAGAGCGCCCGGTCATGGTCCGCTCTCGACGGCGGGCTACAGCACCGCTCGGCCGACAGGCCTCCACGGTCCCATCACGCCGGTCAAGATCCGGACACTCACCTTCAGAGACTGAAGCCTGGTTTAGTGCCGGACATGTGGCGCTGAGTCCGGTGGGGAGACTGGCGTTATCGAGCGGCGGCCAGCGTGGAACACTCACACACGGAGGCGACTGTACGCCGCAGAGCATCGCAAAAATCACACGACGCAGCGTCGCGAAAACCCACTGACAACCCCCTCCCCCCTCTCCACCTCCCCCAAAACGACACGGCAGACCCGCGCCGCGCCACGCCCGGTCCGCCCACGCACTTTTGCGCCTTGAAGAACTGCAGCATGTAGGGGTCAGTGCCGAGCCGGAGGGCGACGGCGCGCGCCATCTGGTCGTAGTTCATGCGCTGCGAGAGCTCGATCACCATGCCCGGGTCGGACGGCGCCGTCTTGTCGCAGAACGTCCACCTCCACGCGGTAGAACAGGTCCCTGCCGGGCGGGCCGGCACAGTGGTTACGCGGGGGTCCACGTGCCGAACGCGCACGTGACGGCAGGAGGGCGCTCTACTCCAATCTGCGCGCGCGCATGACACTGCAATGGGAGAAACCTTTTTTCGTTGAAAGGGAACGTGACGCACGTCCTCACGTCCCTTCTCGTGGGGCACCAGCGACAGCATTGATCCAATTAGCACACAGGGGCTATGGCGCAATCAGGATTCGAACCCGGGCCCCCACGTGGTAGCCCCACGCGCTAACCACTCGGCCATTATGCCAGGGGAGGGACGCGGTCTGCACCAAGTCAGAAGATCAGGTCAAGTCAAGTCGTCAAGTCACCAAGTCGCTTCTGCAGATAGGCGTGAATCGACTAACCTTAGCAAGTCTTGTCCACTGGACTTGTACCTGATTAAGAGCTGTCATAGATCAGCTAGCCCCAGTATTCACCGGGAAGTCGTCGTTAACGCGACGCGAGCGTGATGACGGTGTGCGGACCGGCGGCTCCTCTCCACTGCGTCAGCGCTCGAGTCCAACACACACCCTCAACGCGTAAGTCAGAGCTACAACACATCGTCAGACCTGAGACCCAGACTCAGACCCAGACCTGCTGTACGAGGTCTGGAAGTCTGCGCCGCCAGCGCCCCTCGCCAATCAACCGGCCAACAACACCCACCGATCGCGGCGCCACGCAAACGACCGGACGACCGCGGACGTCGGCGCGTGCCGGCCGCCGCCGCGCGATTCTCACTTGAAGTAGTCCTCGACGGTCGGCAGCTCGCCGTCGCACGGGTCGTGCTCGGCCTTCTGGAAGAGGATGATGTCGCCGTCCATCAGCTCCTCCAGCGCCTTGTCCAGCGACGTCTCCAGCTCCTCCAGCCGCTCCACGTAGTTGGGCTTGAGCTCCTCGTACAGCTGCAGCTCCGTGTCGGCCGGGAAGCCCGCGCGCTCGTTCAGCAGCGGCACCAGCTCCCCCTGGCGGCCGATGCGGGAAGCGTCAGTGGCGGCGCCGCAGCAGAGGTGGCGCGGCGGGCGGTCATTTGCCGCGACGGGAATCGACCCGGCCGACAACTGCGCCTCGGGACCGGGAACACCTGTGACCGGCCGCGCGCAGCTGGGGCTGCTCCCGTCATCCGACTCACGCTCGAATGATAACTGAGGATTCAGGAGGCGACGAGTGGCGCAGCTATTTCTGTAGCCCGAGGTCATTGCCAGGAATGGACGTGCTTCACCCACGGTATCTGCCTTACGATTATCCGCGGTTCGTTATTAGAGGCCAGTAGAAAACGAATCCACGACAAAACAGTCACGTAAAAAGCATTTCTAACCGTCTGATCGTTTTATACACCACAGCGACTGAACCCAAAGTAAGAAGCCATTTATACCACAGCAACTGACTGAATCCAAAGTAACAAGTCGACGACAGCACGCCTTACAATAAGGACCAGAGACCAAGCATCCAGAAAACAGCAGCATTCAATATCTTCAAACCGACATCCAGTGGCTCACGTCACCCCCCACTATCCAGGAGGCCCTGGTTGCCTGGCCGTGCTGGTGTGCCGGCGGTCACGTCCACGTCACCCCACACTACCCAGGAGGCCCTGGTTGCCTGGCCGTGCCGGCGACGTCCCCCCCCCCCCCTCCCCCACTACCCAGGAGGCCCTGGCTGCCTGGCCGTGCTGGTGTGCCGGCGGTCCGTCCCCAGCTCCGCCGGTCCTCTCGTCACTCCGCGCCTCCGCGCGCACTGCGTCAGCACTCACGGACTTTGCTGGTGATGGCGATGTACTGATGGCCGCAGTAGTGGATCTGCTTGGTGCGCGGGTCGTACAGCTTGAAGAACAGCAGCACGTCGCTCTCCTTGTCGAAGGGCGGCAGCGTAGCGCCGGCCGGCCGGTCGGCCGGCAGCGTCTCCAGGAACAGCGTCCAGGCGGACGTGGAGTCGGCCAGGTCCGACACCTGCCCGGCCCGGCGCACGGCGGTGAGGTGGGCCGACGCGTGTCCCGGCACGGGCCGGCACGGGGCGCGAGGCAGCACTGCTGTCCGCGGCCACCGAAGACGGCGGATAATGGCGCCGCTGGGCGATGCCAATCTTCTCATCCGAGCAAACATTTGCAACCGATACCAAAATCGCCATTCCGCGCCTCAAGATGAGCACAACTATCAACTAGTCCGCGCCCCTCCCGTGAAACGATGCACCACCAGGGGCAGCGCAATGCTTCACATCATTACACATGCCGCTCCTAACCAGCACCGTCCGGTGCAGAGCGGACTGACAGCCAAGCACGGACGTACCTTCTTGAGGAGGTCTCCCTCCATGTCGATGACGGTGGGCCGGTTGGTCTGGTTGGTGCGGATGGTCATCGGCCACGGCCGCAGCTGGTCCACCGGGATCTTCTGCGGGGGCGGGGCGGGGCGGAGCGCGTGACCAGCGGGCGGCGGCGCGGCACACGGAGCTCCGCCCACTCTCAGAGCCGCCGCCGCCGCTCACGCCGACACGACAGCCATACGGCAGGGTGCGGCGGGACGTACAGCACACGGCTCGGTCGGGCCGCGCGAGTCGCCGGCTGCCGAGGTCGAGGCGTTCGCCGCGGGACGGCGCCGACAACGGCAGGTACGACGTCAGCCCCCGCCGCTGCCGCTCGGGACACGACACCGCAGAAGAGGAGGGCGAGGGCGTCCCCACTCACGCCTTCACGAGGAAAAGTGCATGCACGGCCACCGGAATGTGACGGGGCGGCTGGCCAAAATAATCCAACTGATCTCTAACACGTGGCTGGTCTGGCCACAGCCGGCCTCGTCCACGAGCGGCCAGTCTCGAGCACAAGTCGCAGGACCGGCCGCTAAGCGCGCCGGCGGCGGCGCCGGTCGCCTCACCAGGCTCTCGGAGAAGAGCTCCATCATCTCCTGCAGCGTGGCCGACTTCTTGACGCGGAACGTGCGGTAGTTGACCTTCTCCGGGGTCGAACAGGTCGGGTCCGTGGTGACCCTCGAAGCTGTCCTCCAGCAACCACCTGACGGCGCGGTCGGGTCAGACCGAGGCAGAGACGAGCACACCCACAGAACGGCCGTCTTCGCTACCCGAGTTTCAAGGACAAAGCAAACTACAATACACAGATGCTTTAAGGTGGTGATGATGTCAGATGCTTTAAGCCGGACTCAACAGTTCACAACAAATGACAGCCGTCCCAATGCGCACAGGGTTGGTCGTGCGAAAAGGCACGAAACGTGAAATACCGCATCGTCTTTGAGTTCCGTAAGTGCCTTTCTAGATCCAACTGAAGAAAGATTGTACGACAGATCGCTCATGCAGCAATCATGCTTCTTTTTTTTGCCGCGAGATGCTAACCGCGTCTGGTGGACATCAGACCAACAACACGGGGCCCGCTGAGTTTTATTCTTCGAGCGGTCCATGAGGTTGCTCATGTAAAACTGAGCCGAGAGCCGGATTTGAAATACGGCTGCGTAGCCGGTGCGCATTCAATAAATTTAGAAATTCTCAACTCCCGGGCAAGCTTTAACAGTTATCCCACACATATGGCCGGTGCATAAAGCCACTGCCGTGTGAATCGCTACGACAGCTTGACGGCACCTCGTTTGCGGGAGGACCTACCACACTGTAGCACACGCCATCCCGCCGGACCAGGCAGCGGCCCTTCTCGTCCCGAGCCCAGTCAGCGCCGGTGCCGGACGTCATGCGCCGGCGCCGGAGCGCGTGCTCACCTGGACGGGCATGTAGAGATGCTGCTCGTTGCGCTCCTTCCTGCGGATGGCCTCCAGCCGCTTCTCCTCCTGAAGCCGCTCCGTCAGCTGGCGACGCAGGCGGGGCGACACCAGCGGTCAGGCGGGACATAATGTACAGTTGAACGCGACATGACTCCCAATGCCGAAAGCTTATGCACATTCTACCTCCACACATTACTTGTACTGCACAGCCTTGTACACAGCATGGGTCCTACACGACACGATGAATGATTCCAAAACTAAAACTGGTCATTACTTATGTAAAGAAGACTCGTAAAGGCTTCACGTACACCCGACATTGCTTCAACTGCAAAAACTCACACATAACACGAGTATTACACGACAAAACGTACGCTGCCCAAAACATATACTAGTCATTACTTCCACCACACAGACATGACCACAAGCCTTTGCTGTAGCACTAATTCGCGAAATGCAGCAGAATTAATACCGAGTATAACTTTTTTTAGGCGTAAGTTTTGTCGCGTAGCACTTATGTCGCGTATAAGTTTTTGCAGTTAAGTAATGCCGAATATAAGTACTAACCGCAGAAAATGTTTTCAGTAAAAGTATTGACGAGCACAAGTTTTTGCAGCATAACCTTAGTCGCGTAGCACCAATGTCACGCATAAACATTGGCAGTAAAGTAACGCCAAAGCATTCCTGTCGGCAGTCTTTGTTATAGCACTTTCTGTCGTGGGAGCATCCAGATGGCGGCGAAAATCACAGTCGAGACATCTCCCGGCGCGGCGAGACAGCGCGCCCGCACCCGGCGAGCGCCGCTCTCTCTCCCTGCCAGCAATCTGCGACAGCTGATCCCCGGTCGGGTGGCCCCACCGCAGCGGCACCACACAGACACAGACCAGCCAGCGCCGTGACTCCAGGTGCGTCAACGGGCGGTCACCGCCGCCGCGTGCACCCCTGCCGCCGGCGGCGGCCGAGCGCCACCGCTGCGCGCGCGCGACCCACCTCCAGCGGTATGTCGTCCTCGGTCACTTCCTGCAGCACCCTCGGCCAGCAGCGACTTGCGGATGTAGACCAGCATGTAGGCGTTGGTGCAGTGTCGCACGGTCAGGTTGAGCTCCTCGTCCTGGCCGCCAAAGTTGTGATCGATCGCCTCCTGGCGCGTGCAGCGCGACACCACGTCGTCGTCGAACTTGCACCACTGGCGGCGGCGGCGGACGGGGGGTTAACGTCGGAGGGGTCGGAGGACGGGCACCGAGGCGCCGTCCGTCCGGCTGGCGGGCGGGGGGGTCCGATCCGAGGCTGTCTCCCCCGCGCGAGTGAACGTCACTTGAGCCCGGTCGTAATGTCGGCCGCGGAGTGTCGGGAGTTCCCCTGCCCCGCCGCCGTGCGGTCCAGGGCCCCGGGGACGCAGAGCGCCGGCGGCGCCCGGTGGGCAGCGGGCGCTGGTATACACCCGGACCAGACCTCACACAGCCGCCCACTACCGGGGCGGAGGCGGCCTGCCGGTCAGTGAGAAGCCCAGCGCTCCGCCGAGACTGCGCCGGGAGTGCCGGTCGGCCGCACAGGCAGCCTCCGGACGATTAACAACAGGCCACGGACGCAGTCCCCGCGCCAGAGAACAGGCGTACAAGATACAATGCACCGCCGGACCAGCGACAGCTCCGCCGTGACGAAGCGTCGGCAGGCGTGGAGCACGGTATTGATGGGGCATTATGAGCCGACTACGTCACGAGCGGCGCCGGGCGAGGTTCGCACTCGAGCGAAGCGCTCCGCGCCCACCTTGCCGTCGCCCCTGGGGTTGATGAAGACGACGTAGTGGCCGCCGTGGTTGTCGCCCGAGTGGACGAGCACGGCGTGGAGGACGTAGTCGGCCGCCGGCGTGCTGTCCGGCGCCTGCAGGAACGCGTTCAGGTGCAGCACGTCCGGGAACTCGAACCTGCCAGCATCGGCGGCCGTCAGTCGGGGCGGGTCCATCAACAAGCCCAACACCATTGGGAAGCCGCGCCTGCCGGCCTCAGAATCCAGGCCAGGTCATGATCCGACGCGCGACGACCGTTGCAACTTGCAACCAGGATCCGACGCTGCGGCTTTGCACCGGCTCTGGAGAAACTGCGCGTGCGCATGCGCCAGTGCTCCGTTCACCCAGTGTCGGCGGTTCATGTCCGCGGGCGCGCGTGCTAGTTCGCGGTGAGCGTCACCATCCCCGATAACATCACGCCTCACGGGTGGCCCATTAAGCGACCTCGCATTAACGTGAGACCACAGCCCACGCGGACCAAGCGGAGCGACGGCGGCGTCATTTCATAATTGACCGGATGTCAGCCGGGCGGGCGCCGGCACGGCCCGGTCTCTGATCTTTGCGATCAAACGGGCGGGCCGCACCAGCGGGCAGCTCAGACAGCGTCGGCCGTCGGTCGCGGCGGTCACCGGGCGCGTGCCCCACGCATCGCCCGCGGAACCGATCGCCAAACAGAGACCGAGTCAAACTCCTGTCCCATCACCGCGGCTGCCGACGCTGCACGGTCAGCATCCGCGCAGCCCAACTTAACTTAACCTTCGCTTTCGCGATGAGCATCAGCATTGCTATGACGACGACTGGTCATCATCTGCGAGCAGTCGTCCAGTCGTCAGCAATGTGACTGGTCATCGATGACCTGGTGGTGATGACGACTTGGGGGCGCGCCGACGACCGAGATCATCTGGCGCCATAGTCCCGCTCAAACCAGAAAGGAGGCCCGCGCTCGCTGGTGCGACAGCCGGGCTCGGGAGGCAGGCATGCGAGCCGGAACCACCCATCGGACGGCTGACCGGGCGCCCGTCCCTCGCGGCGCCCTCCTCCAGCGTAGACAGACCCCGCACCCCTCCACTGACCGTCCCGCCCACCCGGGGCGCGCCACGCCACGCACCGGTCGTTGAACTTGACGCTGCTGTCGGTGATGGGGTCGTACTGGAAGCGCATCAGGTGCAGGTGCAGCACGGGCGGCAGCGTCTCGAAGATGACGCCCTTGACGGCCTCCTGCAGGCCGTGCTCACCGGCCGCGTACTTGTTGTCGCCGTCCAGTGTCTGCGGCTCCACGTAGTCCTTGAACGACTCGTATACTGGCGGCGCGCGAGGGCGGAGGTCAGAGGTCAGAGGCCAAGCGGGGAGCGGAACGAGGCGCCGGCACGACGCGCTGGGGATTATCGAACTGCCGATAAAATAGCAATAACAAAGAACTAACGCGTACAACGCAATGTGACAAGAAAATCTAGAGCCCCGTACGCGCCTCGCACATCTAATGAGAACAGGAAGGTCATCATTTAACAGTGAATCAACTGAGTAGGGTAGCTGAGCGAGCAAAAATTAAAGCCATCCATTGGCTATGACCGTCAAATCCCTCAGCCAAGCAATGCTCCAAAACGCTGAAATGCTCTACAATGCTGTCTGTGGTTCAGCGGACGATGCCGAGGCGCCGGCTCGCCTGCGCCCGATCCCACGTGAGCGAGGCACGAGGTCCGACGCGACACGTCCGCCACTCACTGTTCTTCTTGTCCTTGATGTTGAGCTGGATGTCGTAGTAGGTCTCGGTGAGGCTGGACTGGTAGTCGACGTGCTTACACCGGCAGTAGGAGATGGTCTTGCCCTCGAACAGCTTGGGGATGACGCCCTCCACGCACGTGCCCTTCATCTTGGTCTCCAGCTTGTCCAACAGCTGGAGCAGCACCGCAAGGTGAGGCGACTAGACATCACGTGAACTACGTCGCAATAGTCATCATAACGCGTGTGACTTGGACGTGACAAGTAAAGCAGTGTAGTCCGATTTCCGTCCTCCTTCGGCTTTAACCACGCAAGCTCCCACAATGACGTTGGAAGAGCAAGGCATATTTAAAGCATCAGGAGTATATCGGTCGCAAAGCCACGGCATGAAGTACAGCTCAGCTCCATAGCTGGTTGTGCAGCGCCGGTGCTACCGGGTAGCGCGTGACAGGTTATGACTGCAATGCGGCACATTGCCCTGTAATAATGATTCACTTCTGACATGCGCGAACTGCCGCACATCGGAGGGGCCCCAAGGCTCCGACCAAGACTCGCGACGGGGATACGGGCCTGGCCGTATCTTCCAGATATGATTTTAGCGGAAATATTACGGGTGGTGAAGATAATGAGCATAATTTGATGCAAACATCATGCAGAAGCATGACAACATACAGGACATTTTGCGACACGGTGTGATCGCTGTGCGCAGCGCAAGATTGGTAAGCGTGAATTATACTGACATCAAGCGTTGGAGACTGGTGCCTGCTCAAGCTTCCACAACTAAATGCCCACCACTATGGTACGAACTAAGCCGGGTAATAGGTACCTGACGCGAGTCCCTCAAAGTCTCAAGAGTCCCTCAAAGTCCCTCAAAGCCGCCCAACTCCATCCAGACAAGCCAGCCGCTGCTCAGAACGTTCCCCGTGGAAGCCACTCAGAACATCGGGCGCTCAGAGCTCTAGAGAACTCATGCTTGCCCGGGTGCTCGCCACTCCGCAGTCTCCGCCCCGGAGTGCTTATTGGCCCGAAGAACTCCCGCTCGGGCCACAGGCCGCGCTCGGCAAATCCAGCGTACACCACCGACCGCGGCGCCAAGTGCAGCCCGCCGCGCAGCCACCGCTCGCAGCACCTCTCTCGTCCACGCCTGCCGCCACTCCCGGGCAGGCGCGCTCCCCCACTCGGCGCACTGACCACTCTGAGGAACTCCTGCACGTCGTGCTGCATGAACGAGTCCATGGTCTCCCAGCCGAACGACTTGGTCAGCTTCTTGGTGCCGACCGGCTTGTCCGAGAACTGCAGCTCGTAGAAAACGCGCTGCAGCGCCAGCGCCACCGACTTGGACGAGTCGTCGTTCTCCGTCGGCATCTTGTACACCGCCTGCAATCGCAGACCATTAACGACCGGGGCTTCAGCTCCGGGCACAGGAGCGCGCGGCGTCTCTCGTCAACATCGGAATCAACAGCGCTCCTGAATACAGAGAGCCCGCGCACGCGTAAGCAGATGTTCAGCTGACACATGGAGATCGGGGTGGACGGACGGCTGTCGTTACGCGCCCACAGACAGAGACAAACAGACAGACAGACAGACAGACAGGCCCGCCTACAGGTGTCCGCCGCTCCGAGCTCGGAGATTTAGCACCGAGCAACACCGGCGGAGGGTCAGCAGAACGCGTCCCGCGCCGGCTGAAAGGCCGAACTCGACTGGCGGATGTGACAACGGACGGGACGGAAGGGTTTGAGGTGGTTCCACTTGCCTTCCATGACTGGTACGAGTGCCGAAGGTTTAGACAATCCCCCGCGATCTCGTGTTCTCCCCCTCCCTCCTACACACGCGCGCACACACACACTGTCAATCATCGTACACCTGCGCGACTACGCTGTGTTACACCTGGACTCGATTACTTGACTCGGACCTCCAGACATACGGCCTACCTCAACCGTAAACACTGACGTATTTTCGCGTGAGATCAAACGCATCCACCCCCTCACGAACCCACTTACTTAGCTGTAGGTCGTAGGGAAGCAACCACGGGGTTGTAGGTAGGGTTGTGGGGTTGTAGGTCGTAGTAGGTCGCAAGGAAAACACTACAACGCAAATATAAAAGCACATAAAAACGTTACACCACCGGGCCACGCCACTTTGGCCGACGCGCACAACGTCCATGGCGCACGGTACGGTCCGTCGACTCCCCGCACTACTTTCGTTCGGCGGCGCGCGCTCCGGTGGCGCCGTAATCTCACCTTGCGTATGGTGTTTGTGAAGAAGAGCGTCTGTAGCAGCGAGTTCATGTAGCAGGTGGCGCCCTGGTTCTTGAGACCCACGTAGCCGGTGTGCTTCTTGGAGTCCCAGCTGACGCCGTGCGGCGCGTCAGCGTTCACCTTGACCTGGGGTCGGCACAGGTCAACGGGGTGAGGTCGGGCGGCGGCGCCAGCTTCGTGAAGGGTCCAAGAAACAGTGGATGATTAAGACACTTAACATGACCACGTTTAAGCTCATTTATTGAATGAGTTTGTATGTTTCAGGCTCTCCAGGTGTTATCCCATGCCAAGAAACCAAAACAACCAGATTTCTTAAGCCACACAGCCGGCCACGACCGTTCAACGTCATCCCAGCAGGCCTTCAGCAACTGACAAAACACGCTGCAGATTTGAAGTCAGAATCCAGCAGCGTCACCTCAGCTTCGGCACGCCACGTTCGACATCTCAGCCAGCACATGTCGCGACGCAGCCGGCGTGGCCACCGCCCCCATACGACAGAGTACGCTCCGCTTGTCACCCGCGGACCACACGTCCTCCCGGCGCCTCGCGCTCCACACGCGGCCGGCACGCACCTGCAGTGTGATGGTGTCGTTCTTGATGTAGCCCCTCTCCTCGTCCAGCACCTCGTTCCAGGTCATGAAGTGGCTGAAGCCCCAGTCGTTCTCCTTGCTGTAGAACAGGTGGGTAATCTCTGCAACGGGCGACCGGCGGTCAGGCGCCGGCCTCGGCGCTCGCGCCGCCGTCCGGGAGTGTCCGGTCAGGGGGTCAGCGGCGGCTTCAGGCTGTCGCGGCTGGGACGCGGCGCGACCGGACGCCGTGTTCGGACGGTCGGCCGGGCCAGCCACGCTTCCGCCGGCGTCGGGCGGACGACCGAGCCACCCGACGCCGCCGTGGTAGCGCGCGCCGCCTTTGCGTTTGTGTGGTGACAGGCGCGGTGTTGCCCCCTCCGCGACCATTCGCCGATACACGCCGCCACTGACCAGGCGCGCACGCCGGCCGACCCTGGACTCCGATCAACATGGCGTGGCCTCTACCCGCCGGGGTCATCTCCAACTCGTCCCACGACCCACTACTACCCATCCCTCACCTACCCCCCCCCCCCCCACCCCCACCCCAAAGGCAGCAATCGAGGCCACCGGCCGCCACGTGTTGACACCCAGCACCCCGTCCCGCGGCCGTGCCGGTGCCGGCGTCACGTCGCCACCCCGGCCGACCGCGTCACTACAGAGCGCGCGAGGCGGGCGCGTCGGGCTGGCCGGCGCCGGCGGTCGGCGGCGGCCCGGCCACTCCACTCACTTCTATTGAAGTCGTCCACGCCCTCTTTCACAGAAAGAAGCCGCAGCTCGGCGCTCGCGTGGCAGCTCCAGGAGGCCGACTCCGAGTCGGCATTGCACTGCCCGGCACGCGGGGGCGCAGCGTTAGACGAGGGGCGTCGTGCGCGCGCGCACGCACGTGCAGCAGAGGTGGCGCTGGCTGAGCGACGAAGCGACGTCTGAATGAAAACATCGTGAAGACGCCCGCAGTGGAATTGTCATTGCGTGACCCCAGATGCATCAGAACCAGAACATGGTCCCAGGACACACCCAGTCTCCCCACATCAAGACAGAAACCAAGTCCAAAAGAACGCGATCCACGCGTACAACAGCAGCTTCCAGTCTAAAGGCGCATCAGAAGCAGCCCACCATCCCAACATGGGCACGTCCGCACCAGCACAACGCCGCACCGGAACCCCACAACACAACACAACACAAACGCCGACACGACGCTGCGGCCGCCGCACTGTACGCTCCGCCACGCTCCGCCCTCCCCCTCCCGTGCCAGCGGTGGCGACGCACCTGTAGGAAGAAGCCGAGGCTGCGCTGCGGCTTGCGGTCCTGGCCGGGATTGGTGCGCGGCATCACCATGATCTTCCACGGCAGGTTGCGCACGAAGCACGGCGGCGAGAACACCGACTCCTTCAGCTTGCTGAAGTTGGGCACCGAGAACGAGAACGTCGCCTCCGAGCGTGCCTCGTCTGCCGGTGGGGCGGGGCAGATCACATCAGGTCAGGTCACGTCAGGTCAGGCCAGGTCAGGTCAGGTCAGGTCATGTCAGGTCAGGCGGCCAACGCACGTGATCCGGGGTATCTCCGTGTTCGCGAAGTTACCGCACCACTAACGCCTTATTCGGGGCGTCTACACGAACCAGCAAACCATAGCTCAGGTGTTTACACGCTCCACACGCATCCTACACACAAACCACAGCCACGGGATATGCGCGAGTCCCTCAACCCCGACGACAGACTCAACTGCGCAGAAGGCATCAGTCCGATTCAGCGCGCGCCCCGGTCCACCAGGACCGCCGGCTCGCGAGCAGCCGCCGCCGACCGAAATCGAGCCCCTCGGCGGCCAATCGACGGGCGCCGTTCGATAACTCCGATACACGGGTGAGCGACGGTGTGCGTGCGTGCGGCCACCTCCGCGAGCGGGAAGGACCACCGCTGCCGGCCGCTAGTCGGCGACGGGGCCCACAACACACGGGTATCGCTATTTTGGGGCGCGCTGATGACAGCTGTGATTGCCTATCTTACATTTCGAACGCTACTTCTACTACTACAGTTATCTCACACTTCGTCCCATTCAGCACACCTACGGTCGCTTAGCTCACAATCGCTTCAGCTCTGTATCCCGCTCCCACCGAGCCCAGCTGTTTCAGTTCGTTCCCACTGGCCAGTAGTGATCTGGAGACAGGTGCCGCCGGAGATGAGGGGGGGGGGGGGGGGGGGGTGGTACGCACCCTCCTCCATCTCAGCGTCCTGGGTGGTGGTGACCAGGCAGACGTCCGTGTCGCCGTTCAGCTGCTCCGGCCGCGCGCCGCCGTCCGGCGCCGGCTCCACGGCCGCCCGCTCCGTCTCGTCCAGCGCCTCCGTCGAGTCCGCTGGCGGCCGGGCGGCGAAACGTCAGTTACGACGGTCGGCGCCGGGTGACAGCAGCGGAGGCCGCTGATGCTTGATGAAGCGGCCATTACGTGCCCATCCACTGGGGCGAAATGGCTTTGAATTGACTATGTTTGCACAGCCTTTCACGCCACTCTCACCCGTCGTGTACCGCACGGAACGGGATGTTGCGGCTCTCACATTTCAAGAATCACAAGCCGTGGCTGAAGTGCACAACTGCCTAAACTGGAGTTGTCTGAAGTGCACAACTGCTTCCTGCATGCTGTTCATGATCCATTAGTCCTGCAGAGGAGACAGGGTTCACCATCTGTGACATACGTCATGTCATCTGTATAAAGCATCAACAACCCTATTGCCAGCACGTTATGTCACGGACGCTGTTTTCATTTACTCTCGCGCCTCTTGTGAACAGAGGCGTCTGATCCTGGATGTAGTGAGGTGGGATGACGTAATGATCGCACGACTCACATGCCTCCACATCTGGATCACAGAAAAGCTCTGATTCAATCAGTAATAATGATAGGGGCTTTCCGTTTCGCCGACTGCCAGGGCCATTTCGATACGGATGCGTTTATTCAAATCATGTGGGATGTGGTGGTGGCGTGGCGGGGGCCGGAACCCAGGATCGTCAGGTCCAGAGCCGAGCGCTGTAACCACTACACCACCACCAGCTCCCAAAACTTATCATTTCAACATTTTCTGAATGCAAACTGGCAGTCAGCACAGATGCATACTATTACCCAAAACCACCACCTGTACCAAACAGTATCTTACCGCTCCAAGGCTTTAATCTAAGTATGCAGGAGACTGAATTATCACCATAAATTTGACCAGTCAAATAAAAATTAATATACATGAGTTTGAAATGCCATGGCAGGGAACAGGAAAACGTCCCGTCCGCAAATATATTTATTAAAACGTTACCACCTCTGTTCTCCCCAACCACTCAAAGCTTGAAGAAGCTGGATAACTCACCATGTGAAAACACAATCCCCCCCCCCCCCCCCCGCCCCGCCCTCCATTGGAGCACCAGAACAGCATAACTTCACGTAAGGTTGTCATTGTTTTGAAGGCACACAACAGATGGAGGAAATTTTGTTCGGTTTCTTTAAGGAAAAACCACGCCCTTCCCATCAATGTCATGCAAAAAAAAAAACAGCCAGACGGCAAAACAAATGGGTAAGTACGCGCCTTCAATACAAATGATGCAATTTTCTATCGGTAAAACTCGATGTTTTTTTTATAATGCCTCGGAACTCATGTCCCATATTTGGATCATTGCATGCCAACTCCACCAACGAAGGGTCACTTTTGGTACCCGACCATCTGGGATCTCGACGAGACTTGGTCCCTACGATTTTCTCTAACCCTGAACACGATTCTGAGGAAATTAGAGCAGTCGGAACAGCCGTTTATGAGTGAAGATTTTTTTATTTTGTGTTTTGAAACGGTACTTTTTAAACGATCGTATACGAGAAAAGTTTTCGGACTCAAAACTTAGAGACGATAAACCTGAGGTACGGATAATTCAACGTACCCGTATCTTCACAAATAAACACACATACATCAATTACAGGCTAAAGCTTTGCAAATCGATTAAAAAACATAGCTATCTAGACCTGAAACTGCGCATGGTTTTCTATTCTCCATACATTTTTACATCACACCTCATGACAAACACAGTGGGCATTACCATACGGACTCAACCAGCGAGCGATACATCGGTCCTTCGGCGCGCAGCGGTCAGCAGCCGCCTCTCCAACCGCCCCCTCCCCCCCCCCCCGTCCCCCCCCCCCCCACCTCCAAGCGGCGGATGGCCGACCCGGTCCGAGGCGTCACGCAGGGGTGAAGGAGGGTGACAAGGATGGAGGGACAGCTGCTGGTACGCGGCCCAGCAAGGGTGAGGTAAATGACGCTTGGTGGCTTAAGCAAACTTATTACTTACAACGTGTAAGACCATTCAGGGCATTCATACAAGCAACGTTGGCATCAGTTCTTCGCGCACATGGGGATGGAAGACGGCGAGGTGGTGGCAACCCGAAGCTTCTGTGCAATAAGCGACTGTAAGCGTCACAGAACCAAGGTGGGATACATATTCCAAACGACGGTGAATTCATCGCTGTGACAGGAAAAGAGCACAATCCGGAATATGTATTACTATACCGACAGATCTCCAACGAAGTGAGCTTCAGATGGGCATAAACTTCAGAAAAGTCGTACCTAGAACTTCTTCGCAACATGCCACGGATAAGTCCCCTGTGGCGGGGTATGTGAAGCAGTGAGGAGTCTCACTGCGCGAACTAGTCACCAAAGACCGACCGACAGCTAAATCATTACCCCGAGGGACAAACTCGACCGCTGCATCTCGGGCCATCTCCAGCCGACCGGCTTAGGAAGACAGTTGAGTACTGACCATCCTTTCCTAAGCCTACCAAATTGAACTTAACTAGTAATTCGGTCACATTATCATTGGTCTGGAATTTATGCAACATTTTAAAAATCGATTTATGAAACACACGCCAAAGCCCGGTCTGCACAGAAGGAAGGAGGGGAGTGCCCTGTGTCTGTCTTCCACTTTTCGGTCGCGGGGGCGGTGGGGTGGGTAGAACTGGTCGCCACTGTTATCAGTCTATGTCTAGCGCAAGGTCCATTTTGGAAGACCTAGACTTTTACTGCCCTGGAATAATGATACTCCGGTAACTTCTAGCAACATTATATCGTTTTCAAGATTTTGCATGGTGCCATCATATTGAAGTTCGCCTTAAGCTTCGTTTGGACATTCAACATGCTTGCAGCCTAGCTTCAATCCAATTTTCAGGCACAATGTTCATATATACGCTATCAGTGGGTCCGCTGAACCATACATTTCTTGACCAGCAGATATGCTGAGACGTGCGTCAAGGAAACTAGGAACTCCCATATTCACAGGATGGTCAGCGACACATGTCTGAAAATGCACGGAACTATCTAGACCTGAAACTGCGCATGGTTTTCTATTCTCCATACATTTTTACATCACACCTCATGACAAACACAGTGGGCATTACCATACAGACAACCAGCGAGCGATACATCGGTCCTTCGGCGCGCAGCGGTCAGCAGCCGCCTCTCCAACCGCCCCCTCCCCCCCCCCCCCCCCCCCCCCCACCTCCAAGCGGCGGATGGCCGACCCGGTCCGAGGCGTCACGCAGGGGTGAAGGAGGGGGGGGGGGGGGGGACGAAACTTCGGCCAGCCAATCTTCCTGTGTTCCGGACGTTCAAATGAATGGCCGCTTCTTAATGTGAGAACATTGAAAACCACCGGAAATTTCGTCAGTTTGCATGAAAACGTTTATGACGGTGTGTTGAACAATATCCGCTGCAAACTCGCGTCACCCAGAAAGCACAAATTACATAAGCAGTGCATCTGACGACCTCCCCACACAACCCAAAGGGCTATCCCGGCCTGTTTTTACCGGCAAATCCTGCCTCAAGTCGGCGGTGATGCGTGCGAACCAGCGACTGCCCTCCCCTTCATTACGCGCGCCGTCCCAGATCATTTCAGACAGCCAGTGATAGGGGGAAAGGGTTGGTGCAGCGGCCGTCTGCCGATGCACGCAGGAGCGCCGATTCGGTGCTCGATGGATGATTGGTACGAAAATGTCCGCTTCGTTTTTCGTGCAATACAAGGTAAAAGGCATGGGAATCCATAACTTGTGCTTGTTTTAAAATGCAAATGTCCATGTTTATTAAAACTAGATTTTCCAAAGTTCACCGAGTTGGGCTTTCCGGCGCTTCGAATGCGCGATCATACAACGCACATGACAGATATATGTATGTCGTACTTTTGGCCCATTGGTGTGTGAAATGTAGCCATCTGTGGGGCCAGTCTCCCCACTCATTTGGGCATGTGAATAGGCGCGAACGACCAATGCAGTAATGCTTTCCCAAATATGGTTGGGTAAACATTGCCTTTTCAATGCATGAAAAATGAGAAAATGTACTCAACTCAAAAAGCATAGCTTCCATCACCCACGTTTTCTCAAATCATTTTCTGAGCTAGGGAGATCCTTACTCACAACATTTTGCCCGAATCTCAGCATGGGAGGCATCAACTGGTTGATCTGGTGTGGAATGACCCATTTGACACACTTCACACTTAAAAGGTGACAAGTGTGTGTTTGACATTCCAAAGGAATGAGTTCCACAGCTGCCAGCATGTGTGTGTGTGCGATTGGAGCTCCACAACACACTCAGGTGCTGAGGCTGTATAGCATCACCTGCCTCTCACCCTGGCAGGAAGGGCAGGCACAACAGGGAATCAAGCCACACAGCTGTGAAACATGGCTGCAGTGCATGTGGCTTGGTCATTTATGGCATGGTTAGGTATGCATAGCAGCCCAACTGGAATGCTATGGAACATTATCCCTCATTAACATTCTGTGCATCCCAGTTGACATTCCACCAAAAATGCCCCAGAATAACCCTGTATCTCAGAGCAGTGTGCCACAGCTGTCACACACGATTCTCTGATTCTGAAGCAAGCTCCTCTTTGCCTAAAAGATATCTCTCATGTTTTGTAAATCTTGGGTTTGCTAGATGCATACTAGAAAAGCCATTTTGGCCTTGATTATATTACTGGCATGTTAAAGAATGTACTTGTTGACCTCAAACATGACTTCAACCATTTAAGACCTTTCAGAAGATCAAATTTGATGACATTTTCTGATCAAAACCAACTAAGGGAATTTGGGAGCACACTAGTGGCTTTTAACAAGCTATTTGGGAGGGAAAAGTTCACAGTCAAAGATGACAGGAGGTGTCCAGACATATATATCTCTCAGGAGATTATCAAGCAAAAGAACTGTGGTCACAAAAGGCAGCAATAGCAATGCATTATCTTAGCACAGCTTTCAACAGCTTTCAAGCCTGCCAGCCCATTACAATTGTACTGCATCACATTTGCAAACAGTTTGTAAGTTTCACATCCTGTGTTTTACCCACAGATAGCAAAAGTCAAATGAATGTTGTGATGGCAAGCAATGTAAAAATGTTGAAAAATGAGCAACAATGCTGAGTACCAAAAAATGCTCAAATTCACACAACATTCTCTCTCACTTCTTGCTACTGAAGAAGAGGCCAGGAAAATAAAGTGGACCATCAAATGTAACTGTTGGGTTGGGCTACATGTCAGCAGAAAATGGAAATGTGGTTTTGAGCTTGGTTACAAATAAGACAAAGTATACTAAAAGTTCTGTGTGGAGAGTGCCTTGGTTCCCTCACTTTAACATCCAATTTCAGCAATGACCAGGCTTTCATAATTTGACTGCTGGAAAAATAATAAAATATGCACAGTTGTGCCATGAGATAACCAGGATGAGAAATGTTCTCTAACAGTTACATTCATCAAAATTGTTTGCTTCTGGCAGACATATGCTTGGATCCCAAGGGCAGACCCTGAATCACCAAGTGTTCCATGCTACCAGGATCAAGGAATTTGGAAGGGGGCTCTAAGCACAAGTCAGCCTCTTCATTGACCAGAATAGTATGGCAACCTGCTATAAGCAATAAGCACTAACAATTTGTTGGAGCTCTTCTCTCTCCTAGCAATCAGACATTTCACTAGACACTCAGACATTTTAATTGACAATGTGAGATATTGAACCAAACCTTATATGGTGAATCCACATCATAATTCAACAAGTAGACCACCTGCAGGTTAAGGTGGCAAATAACTTTCAATTAATATGAAAAAGTAAGATCATTATCAAGATACCTAGTGCACAATTGCCACTTTGATCTGGTCAAAACATGTTTCTGTGAGATGATAACATGTCATCAATGAGTAAATCCAACCAGGTTCACAGGAAAGTGCCAATGAGTTTAAGTAAAAATTATATCATGTTCTATCTGCATCACCTTTTAAACAGCAAAAATGGCCCTTCCAAGCCATGGAAAAGTTACCTTATTTCAATGATCAATATCTCTACCATGTCCTGCACACATCATAAGTACTACATGCCTTTGTATTTAAGCGACTGCCAATGTTTTTAGCAATTTTTTAAGATAAGGTTTCATAAGAAAAAGATTATCAATTTAGGCCACAGATTCTCTAGTTTTGGTCATGCATTTTCAATATAGATACAAGAACTCCTTAAACAGCAAGTAATTGCAAAGTGTACACACATGACAGGTAACATACCACAGCTAATGACACTGCCCCCACTAATAGCTTGGAAATCTGAAATCAACCTACAGTTAACATTGTAACACCTACTGACTTCACCCATTCTTGCAGATTGGCTGGGAAATCTAGCATCTGTACTGGTTGAACTGTCAACAATCTATGGATTCATACATAGCACATATGGAAAGTCATGCCTTTTAAAATGTTATTAATGTATTAGTTGTAAACTTTACCATCATTGTTATTATTCGAAAGAAACATAACACATGAAAAACAAGAGCATACATGTAATCATGTCACTGTGCAAAATCTCATACCATGTCACTGTCACTGCCATTGCCAGAGCATCACAAAGTGTATTTCCATATTCAGAATTATTTATAAGGCCTCCAATAGCCTGCTGCACTACATCTTATCCATTGCTTCCTAGAAATTTGTGCACCTACTTCCAGAACCTTATTCCAGAAATGGAAATGACTACCCCAGTTGGCATCATTGATTCAGGTTCCCATGCCTTGGAAGAAAACAACAAAAAAACAACAAACGACTTGTACCGCCCCATCATACCAATACCCCGCCCCTCCAAAATTTCCGGTATGCATTCTGTCAGCAAGTGCTTATTTATTCACACCTGAATGCCATCATCTGAGAACAGTCTCAGTGAGAACATCTCACCTTCCTGAGTTTCCATGTCTTCAACACTGTTATAAATGCTGTCTTGATCTGGTTCTTTACTTTCTGGCTCCACTATGTGGTTCATGTTGTTCTCAGAGGGAGCGACAGGGACAGCCGCCAGTGCACCTTTCACTTTCCTGTGATTCGTGACCGTTTTATCTTTACCACCAGAATTTTTCCCCCGATACGGTCACTTTTACGTGCTTGCTCGCGATGCGCCCAATGTCTGCAAGCCGAGTATTCCCCTTCGGCGAGGGGTTCACAAGTGCTCCATGAACGAACGACAGTTCCCAACAACTAATTGTCCGCTGTCAATGACTCATACTATTACCAAGCTCTGCATGCACTAGCCGTCACTGTCTCCGGTCGAAATCTCCAGCGGCATTCACGCCACCGGCACATTCTCGCCACACACAAAACACAACACACATGCAGATTACAAATGGCGGCCGTGCCAAGCCGTGCGGTCTTTGAGAGCCAGCGCGTATGGGTAATTTTGCTCTTGTAACCCTAGAATATATAAAGTTGATACCAAATTATCATATTTTGCACTATAAATGTGTGCGAATCCTTGCAAGCTCTTTTTTGATGGTATGCAATGCATCTGCGATCATTACCGGGTCTGAGACTTTTAAACACATACAAACCTGCGCGCAAAAGGGCGAGACTGCGTGCACAAGTAATAGATATCCTCGGCTTGAACAGAGTGGAGGAACGAACGTTTTTAGCGGCTGCGTGATATACAAAACGAGGCTGCCTTTTTTATCGCGTAGGAAAGGGCTACAAGCCATCAAAACATCTGCGAAACTGTCGGCTCAGATGGCCTCTGAGAGCCGTGGTGTCCCGAACATGAATGTTCCCATAACATGACTAGGAGCTCCAAACCGGTTAAGGGGGCCAATGAAAGGCGATCGGGAGTGCGAAGGCGGTTTCATTCGTTGCGCCGCCTCATTTTTCTGCGCAGACTTCCAATCTGACACACAGGTCTGAAAGGCTGAGGGAGCCTGGAGGTGAGAAAAATGTGTCTTTATGGTCTTAAGGTGCTATGGACCATCACACGGGTCACTGTAAGATCAACCGGTCGCAAATTTTGCCTTGCCCAGAGATAAGCCCGACGTCGGACCATCGACCTGATGTACGACGGCGGATCTGTATTGCCGGCAAAAATATACATGCAATGTTTTTTATCATCTGCTTGCTGACAACAGTCACACTTGCAAGCATAGCGTCCAATTTGTGCCGTAAATGATACTTAACTGTTTTTTATACCATTTTTCCGAAACCGTTGTCTGCTGCCGTCCCTTGCTCGTCAGCTTGCGTGCTAATCAAGCGTTGGGAGTGCATAAATAAAACCGATGATCCACCATCACCCGAGATGGTCATATCAATCATCGCCCCTAGATCGCCCTAGAACGCCTTCCGGCTGCCCACGTAGACCCACAACCCAAGGAGCGTCAAAGCCCACTGCGGCCCCTTTCACGTTGGCCAGGAGGGCTGGCGAACGCGTTAGCTGCGCCTGACGCCTATCGATAACTTGAAAATGGTATCAGCACAAGTAAATATAGGACGGAAGGACTAGGGACTGAAAAGGAGATGGCGAACGGCTTTTATAGGCTGAAAGGCAACGTACGTATGTTTTTGCCCAGATAATTTGCTGTGCTCTTTTCTACCACAATTTTTCGTTAAGTCGTCGTAATTTTCCGCTATAATTATGTTTTTAGTGCTTTTTGCATCGAGTTCCCCTAAACCCATGTGACAATGGGAGGAAATAAAAGCAAGCAAATAGACGGCCATATGATTTCCCACAGATGCTAGCATGCTTGGTGCACACCTTCTTTTGCGGCACATCTAACGTTTCAGAAAAAAAACATTCTGGATGATTCAGTCTGCACTCTCTTTCATTTCCCGTGCGCAAGCGAAGTAGTCAACCTTGTATAAGATCCAGCCTTTATGATTTGTAAGTAGCCCGGATGACCTAAGGTCAGCTCCTGTTTCAGGCACGTGCCGCCAACCGGCACAGCAGACCCGATCTGATTCGCCGGCGGAGATGCCGGCGGCGGTACCCCCCCGCCCCGCCCCCCCCCCCCCCCCTTCCCCCTCCGCCGGAATGTGGCCGACGACCTATTTCATGATGGGCGAGTAAGCCAGACGGGTGACGTGGACGGTAAGCTGACCAGGACCTCGTGGTGGTGGTGACGTGGACGGTAAGCTGACCAGGACCTCGTGGTGGTAGTGACATGGACGGTAAGCTGACCAGGACCTCGTGGTGTTGGTAGTGAGTACAATATCGAAGGAGCTTCTTTGAGGAAAATTTTATCATCGTTGACTCTTCTCATATGAGTTCAATCAGCATTGTATGTCAGCTGCTGATACGAAGCCAACAAAAAGCTGTTGGAAAGTCGTCAACAGGTCCTTGCGTCGTTAATCACGATTAGGTCTGTCTATGGGGACATTAACGACAAGGCTTCTTTCAAAGGAGGATGCATCGCCCCTCAGTTGTTTAATACGTTAGACTCGGCTCGGCTTGGCTCGTTCGACAAGCCTCGTGCACCGAGCCGAACCGTGTGCGGCGAATCCGTACCGAATAAACGTACCCATGCGGTTTGAATCGTGTCGGCTAAACAATACCGGGGTTTAAAATTACATAAGTTGTTAGTGCTTTTGAGAGGGCCATTATGCACATAGATAAGACAATAGTCATAGCCTTATTCCCGCGGAGAGAAACCAGGAAAATGGAGATAAGGATGCGTCGATATTATTACTACTACTAACATCGCTTTGTTTTAGAATGTGACACATAATGTATGGTTATCACTATCAATATTATGTCTCTATACGTCGTATTCTCATTACTATATCTTGATATTATAACTAAAGCCCGATAAAGCGTTCTCTTCGTTCCAAAATCATTCGTCACTCAAAATCACCATCGTCGGGTCCCGCTGATCTGCCGCCCCTGAAGACGTCCCACCCCGGAGAACCATCGGCTGGTGCTGTCGTCGTCATCCAGCGTGCACGCCAGCGCCAACGGTCACCAACCCACGCCAATAAGACACCACCCGAACGCTGTCAGCAAGCGTCACATCCCGCGGAGAACGGGCCGTGGTCAGTGGGCGTCACATCCCGCGGAGAACGGGCCGTGGTCAGCAGGCGTCACATCCCGCGGAGAACGGGCCGCGGTCAGCGGGCGTCACATCCCGCGGAGAACGGGCCGCGGTCAGCTGGACGGTGTCTCCGTGTCGGCGGGAAGAGGTTCCGTCATCCTGCTGCCGGCCATCAGCTGACGCCGGCCCGCTGTTCAAAGGATGTCGGGGTGGTCCCAGATTGCTCGCAAATGTCGCGATGGTTTCGTTGGTGTCGCGTCGGTTTTTGCCCGACATCAGCATGCTAATTGTATTTGGATGACATGGTGAACACCTGGCAACATCTGCTTGCTCGACGAGGCCTGTGACGAACGCTTTGCTTAAAGCGTTGAAATTCGGGAGTGGATCCAGAGGCGCGAGCGCCACGGCTCCTTCATGACCTACTATAGACATTTGTATGTCTCTAACATGCTGAGAAGGCCAAAATTGACCTCTAAAGCTTGGATTTAGAGTAGTTTACGTCATGGGGATTCCAGACTTCATGCCCCTCCCCCTTGAAATATGTTAGGAAAGCTGTGTTGGGCCTTATAAGCAGATTTGCATACATTGGTAGCGAAAACACCTTGCTGCAAAAACAAGCCATTGGACGTTAAATGTTCCGCAGAACACAGTTTTGGTGCTCACTAGTCTGTTTTTGGTACGGGGTTATTTGTGCCTCAGGTCTCATTGCCCATCACTATCTATTGGATATGCCTATGGCGCAGCTGCTACGAAACTGGTTTATTCATCATATTCGGCACCATCCAGTTATCATTTCATATTGACTGGTGGGATAGGTGGGTTGGTGGGATACCGCAGAATGCGATTCAATTTTTGTAGTCAGTGGACGACTGGCAAGGGCATTGCCTGGGGAGACACGTCTTGTGAAGTGTATTGGATATGTAGTTTATGTTGCGGATGAAACTGGTTTGATGTGTTTTTCTGGGGTGGGGGGGGGGGGGGGAGGGGCGAAAATGTAGCAATCAGGGATGATACTTTACATCCCCTTCCGTCCTGCCGCTCCCCCATGTTTAATTGCCCCCCCCCCCCCAATGCTCTTCTGAGCTTCCCCCATTGCAAATGAGGCATTAGGAGGAGATGGGGCCAATGGAATACAGCAAGTGCCAGAAACCAAAGTATACAAGAATGCAGACATTGTTATTATCATAATCGCATCAGCTTGAGATCAAAATTTACTCATTGAAATGAAGGCAATTTTGGAACCACCCTGAAAAATAGACAGGAAGTAAATAATTTTGGCTGAAATCTCAGGAGAAATCAGGGCTTGTTAGTAGGTTAGGTTAACTTTGTCGACTCAGGCCCCAAAGCGTAGGAAAGTGACAGCCCTGCCTGTGATGTGGGGTAGTTTGCAGATGTGTTGTGTGCAGATCTTGACTCCCTGGTGGCTGAGATTTTCCGGTCTTTTTAGGCTTGGAAGTAAGAGGATAAGGAACTTACGGCCTGCTATGACTGGCTGTGGTACTAGATAAATTCACTTTGTCTCATGGCATGCTTGCAATGCTGTTTTCCAAGGCCCACACAAACTATTTGTTGATTGATGATGTGCATCACACTTAGATTTGATAAGCTTTGGTTTCTGGTTTTTGTTTTTCCTTCCAGACCGGGATGCATAGGACAGACTCGTGCTCGGTGCAGTGCAGATTCAGGATGTATTAAAGACTTGCTTGAAATTTCAAGTTAAGTCTTAATCTGAGTTTTAATGCTTGGTGAGGTTTACAGTTAGATTTGATTAAATTCTTGTTTGGATCAGTTAAATCAACATTGGACCAGTGTGGATCAGTATCAAGGTATTGGTAACACTCAGGAATTGAGGGATGACTGTCTTAATGGCTAGCAGCTATGATTAATTAAATAAATAAGCATATTTGTGTCAGACATTCAGACATTGTAGGAGTTTTTCTGGTGATGTGAAACATGTGTCTCTTTAAATATTTCCAAGATGCAGCTCCAAAATATCTTCATCTCATAAACTTACAATCAGTGGAGAAATGCATTGCTCTTTAAAGAATGAAGATATTTCATTAAAGTAAATGGGAAGAGCAGCAAAATTGTTTGCCACACACACTTGTGGAGATGATCTGGTGATGCTCTAGGTAGAGCATATCATGAGTTCATTATTTATCTGACTGGCTTCCAAAATTTGACCAGTATTAGATGTTCTGCATTGGAGCTGCCATCTTGATTTAAATTGAGATTCAGATGCATTTTGCTTTATTCACAATTAGGATCAGGGTCATCTTTGCCTTGTTACATGTGTTACAGGTTCATGCATATGACAATTGAACTGCATGTGTGATTCAAACCATAAGTTGTCTGCCAGTTACTGTAAGTCAGAACCAGCTTGGTCATTGTGGAGACAGATTAAGTCCAAATGTGAACATCAGTCAGCAAGGTAGAATAATGTAGCATTGGTTTTATGACATCTGTCAATCTGTCTTTCCTAAGGAACCCATCATACCATTATCAGTTTTATCACTTACATATGACAACAAGCTTGCAATCTTTATTAAAACTGCCAACATGTTGCATCATGAAACTATGCTTGCTTTTCATTCCTGTGTCTTAGTTCTCTTCTTATATTCAATACTGTAAGGGATGCAGTGGATTCAGAAGGAGTAAGTGAGTAAATATGTAGCACATACCCTTGTGCTTGTAGTTTTATCTATGGCATTGTTGGATGGGGGGGGGGGGCTTATCAACCCTGCGGGAGTGAAAAAAAAGATTGTAAAAGCCATTATGTATGTTAAACATATCTATCATCATCATCATCAGAGCCAAGATAGTATATTGCGATTAAAGAACTTCTTCTAACAATTATGGCAATAAACAGACACTAAGTGAACCTTTTGACACTGTGTTTTTATAATTTAATTTTAAAGATTAGTCAGGCATTCCGATTGGATCAAGTTCCGGAATCAGAGTTCAAATCAAGCCAGAGCAGTGCTCGTGTGATTTTTGCCCCTGCCATGCCATCAGGAATTTCCACTTTAAAGAACAATTTGGTGGCAAAGGTTTAATGTGCTGAAGTGCATGGTGCAGTCACAGCTGGTTCATGATAGTTGGTAAATGTCATCTGGCTGTACCTCATGCAATTATCATTGAGTTTTTTTTATTTACTTGCATATTTTTGTTTGTACAAGCAATATTCATTTGGGTAATTTTGGGTGTTCCCTCCAGCATGTTTTAGGCAAAAATGATGGGTGACACATTGGCCATGCCCTGCACATGCAGTGAAAGCTTAACTGGCATTCAGATACAGTAAGATTCCTAAAATTGGGGATGGGGAAGGGAGCGTTGTGCCATGGCTTTCGTCGTGAGCTTGGGCCACGGGATTGTTTGCAAGCATCACCTCTAAAAAGATCAACCCAACATAAGCATTGCCCTGGCATTTCGCCACAAGCCCTGGCCATCCAGCAGCAGCCCCCCCCCCCCCCCCAAAGTCCACGCGTCTCGTCTCTGTGAGCGTGACACTATGTCCGCCGGCCGTGTGCTGCAGGCGGAGGGGGCCACCAGACCGCTGCACGGGCCGGTAGCCATGGCCGTGGCCAACGACCCGTACATCGGCGCGTGGAAGGTGAGCGCGGGCGGCGCGTGAGCCGGTGTCGCCGCACCCGAGGGCGGGCCGTGGCGTGGCTGTGTGGCATGGCTTATGTGACATGACTGGTGTGATGAGATTGATGTGATGTGACTGGTGCCGTGGACTGGTGTGGCGTGACTGGTGTGGCGTGAGTGGCGTGACTGTTTTAGCTGGTGTGGCATGACTTGTGTTGGATGGTGCATCATGAGTGTGGCGTTGGCTGATGCTGGCTTGTGTGGCGTGACTGGTGTGGTGTGAGTGGTACGCCTGCCTTACCATAGTCCCAATGGTGACTCAAGGTCGTATGTGCTTCATTGTCACGCCAGCATGCTCTCTGGCGCTGATACATAGGCGTTCTTGAAACTAATGACTCGGTGGATTTGCAACTGCAGATTTTCCAGCCGGCCGTTCACGTCAGTGGGTTTGGGACCAGTTTATTTAAATAAGATAGAATTGCCAAAAAAGAGGTCAGCTTTATTATAATTTCTCAGGCTAAGGAACGCCGCTGACATGTGTACCTATCTGACACGTCTTTCATCTCAAGTGTAATTTACTTCCACACTGTGCCTGTTCCACACTGGATGCGTCATTTGCCAACGCACTTAACCACTGACACATTTGTGCCGCATTTTGTTGGATTTGTTCTAATCATTGATCACGTGCACATGAGGTTCTGATAGCGTTGTTTCCGGGCCAGCACAGATCACTGGAGAGGGAAAGTTTCTGTACAGATATGGCGTCTTGCTTAACGGAAGGTCAAAGGAAATGCAGCATCTTTGTTAGTGTTAAGTGACACTTAATTCGCCCCCTCCCTCTCACGCCTGCTTTGTGGAGTGCTGCATGTCAAATGAAGTCAACGCTTGGTCATTTCGTCACCGACCACGAGTGTGAACAGTGACAAAAGGCGATAGCACATTGATTGCATGTACACTACACCACAACTCAACAATGAAAGCTACCCCAAAATTCGCCGAAAACGGCTTTCTGCCGGGATTTATTTTAAGGTCTCTTCCCTATTCCGGCAGTTTTGTCCCGCCATTACGCCTACCTTTTCCATCACATTCCTCTCGTGCTGGCCGAAAAGCTTCGGTCGACGGCCACCGCCTGGACACAGCGGCTGTGCCGCATGGTAATGAGCGCTGCGGTGCAGTCTACCGTCCCAGTTAGTTTTCTCGAGCTCTGTGCACAAGTCGGGGACTGCGGCACCGCTGAAGTACGGCTTAGATGAGAGGCACGAGCAGAAACAGATAGCTATAAGTGAAAATTTAAGACCGATTTCGATGAAGCATTTAGTTGTAAAAAGACGGCAAAAAGAGAGATAAGAAGGCAAATTGGTGCCGCCAATGATTATATATATATATATATATATATATATATATATATATATATATATATATATATATATATATATACATATATACATACATGAAGTAGTGATTTGTATCCGAGTTATGGATCATATTCCGGTCGTTAATTTCATACTGATTGTAGACACTTCACACGCGAAAAAATCAAAGGCGTTGGGGGGGACTCCTTGACATGACTTCGTCGATTATTGTACCGCTTTACACCCGTAAGCCACCGGTGCTTGCATTGCGGACGTTTTATGTCGATATAAAAGGGCCATCAACTCTCCAGTGGGGCCTTGTACTGACGGTGGGCGGGGGTCAGAGTACGTGCTTCTCCCGATCGCTCAGACTTTCGGTAGTGTAGACGAAAGTCGCATTCCCAAAATGGGTACATTTCCACGGATTGCAGATTGGACACGCTCCTGGTCTACACCTGGCGTTAATACTGCGTGACAGCACGTGCAATTTGCTTGACCTGGCAACAAAACCCGTACCGGAATGCGACCTGCGACAGTTTCCGTCGCTGGGCGACGATCTTGTGACCACCAACGGGCCAAACCGCTAAGTAAGGGGCGACACTCACGATAACAAATATCCCAACACATACGTTTTCACAACGACCGCCCCTCCCACAAGGCCGTCCTTGGCTGCAGGCAGTTGCGGAATGTAGCGCCATTTGAGCCGTCCCGGCACACCAGCCGGAGGTCCGGAGCTCGCATTCTTGTGCGCACTTCTGAGGCCGTGACACGTGTGGTGCCCCCTCGTGGCAGGTGGTGGAGGTGATCTCGCTGTGCGGCTCCGGCGGTCAGACCTCGCTCGAGGGCACCGAGATGAAGCTGGACGAGGCCGGCGACGTGACCTGGATACTGCCCGAGGGTGAGCCGCCGTCAGAGGCGCGAGGTCGTCAGAAGATGGCCGAGTGACAGGCAAATAGCGTGCGGCCAAATGCGCGGCCGATACTTGAGAAAGTTTGAAGTACCAGTTGGGGAAAACATGGAACAGTTGCCGAACATTACTTGTAAAGGCTGCACAAGCGAGCATCACGCGTCAGATTTGGTTGCGACAGAAACGACAGACAAAGTGTGTAGCACTTTGCACGGTCTCCCCAAATCGTGCGCCTTCTACGCATGCCGATCCTCCCGTGCATTGTGTCCCCACATCCCACAATCTGTCCAACATGCGCACACCTCACCCACCGTAAGCGTGACACCAGGGCTGGGCGGAGGCCGGCCCGCCGACGGGCGTGACGACGGCCGGAGGCCAGGGGGTCCAGCAGCGCGCGGGGACCTCAGACTGACCGCCGACGCTCTCCGTGTCCGGCTGCGCGTGACGGCCGTGCCTCACGCGGCGACGGATGGGGTTCGGACCGGGCGGCGCTGAGACCGGACACCGCCCCGTGGTGCTTGCGCCGCGGCCGCCGGTGGCCGTGGCCGCTGGTGGCGGTGCCGGTCTTCCGCCGCCATTCCAGAGTCGTACGGCTCAGTCCCTCAGTGGGTCGGGAGTCCCGCTCTCAGTAAGCGTCGTCTGAGCTTCAGGTGCGCCGCTTCTCCGGCACGCTGCTCCTCATACGAAGCAGCAATGTCGTGCCGGCCGCGGGGAACTGCTGCGTACGTTACGGGCCTCGCCGTCCTCGCTGGCAGGGCCGCGTTCTTCACTGGTCATTGGAAGCCCGTTCGCTGCTTCGAGTAGGCCCGTGCGATCCGTGACGTAGTTATAAGACTTAACTGTGACGTCACTGCCGAAACCCATTGCCAACTTGGACGGGCGGCTAAGTTAGTGCACTGAGTCGCGGTTGATGAGCTGCTGTTTACGTGGGAACGCCCAGCAACGGCCAGCGCATGTATGCAGCCTTGCGCCTGGGGCAGTTATATATATATATATATATATATATATATATATATATATATATATATATATATTAATAGGCGGATCTTCGCGGCATGTGAATTGGGTGATTGGCGATGATGTTGACCGCGGAATGTGCCCATAACGGCACAAATTCATGACATCTGAGTGTGCTATTCTGCGCTCTATATTCCAATGCACCGAATCAACTGGCTCTACTTCTTATCCGCCTATATTTGGACTTGTCCCTGTCTTTCATAGCTACGTCCCACGTACTTATCCCTGCGACGATGCGATCCCACCTACTACCTACTTCTACTATCTCAGTGGATGGCTTTTGGTTATGCTGAACGACGCCGAGGAGAGAGGGTCTGACCAACTCCACCGACCCGCCTGCGGTGGGCCGTCAGCCAAAGGTCAAGGTCACCCGTGGGCGCCCGTGATGCAGATCTGACCGTGCAAGTGTGCAGGCGGTGCCGTGCCCTTTAGCCGACAGCCCGGTGCGGGAGGATAGGCGGAGTTGGCCAGACCCGGTCTCCTGACACCCTGTCTCCTGACACCGAGGTCTCCTGACTGTTTCCTGGTATCGAGGTGTGGACCCTCCTGACATCGAGCTCCCCTGACACTCTGCCTCCTGATACCGAGGTCGCCTGGCAACCTGTCTCCTGACACCGAGGTCGCCTGACACCGAGGTCGCCTGGCGCCCTGTCTCCTGACACCGATAATTCATGACACCCTGTCTTCTGACATTGTGTCCGGACACCGAGGTACCCTGACACCCTGCCACCTGACACCATTGCGTCCCGAAACGTGTCTGATAGTTAACGGCGTTTTCTAGTGTAACGTGTTCCACTGAACACGCGCCGCCGCCAGGACACCGCGTTACCGTCCGTTGGGGCTCACACCTCCTCTATATAACCGCGATGACCTGAGCAGCCCCGCCGATGGGCCGGCCCGCCACCGTGTGACTTTGCCCTGCGCTCCGTCCGCGCCTGCCTCGGCCGGGCCGAGCGCTCCCTGAACCCGCTGACCCGCACTAACCCTCACTGACCCCCGCTGACCCCTACTGAACCCCTCTGATCCCCGCTGAACCCCGCTGAACCCCGCTGAACCCCACCGACCTCCGCTGACCTCTGCCGACCCCGCTGACCCCCACTGACCCCGCTGGCCCCCGCTGGCGTCGGCAGGCGGTGACGTCGACTGCGCCCTGTTCCGCTGCGAGGCCTACGACCTGGTGACGGACCACTCGTACAATAACGACCGGCGCTCGCTCATGCTGGCCGCCGTCAGCGGACACGCCATCGTCTTCAAGGTCAGTGCAAGGTTGCCGCTCCTACCTGGCCGCGAGGCGGCCGCCGAGAAGCCGAGGGGGAGAGAGGTAGTTGTCGTCAGCATTTTAGATGGCATCAGCTCTCCGAGAAGTCCCATGGGGATAATCAAAGTGACCGCGGTTAAGGTCATCGTCACCATCTTCGCCATCATCATCGCCATTGCCACCATCATCACCATCATGCTCACACTGACCGTCGCTGGCCTTGCGGCAGGTGGACCACCCGACGCCGCAGGACCTGATGGTGCTCACCTGCGAGGACTGGTGCATCCTGCAGTGTCAGCGCGTGCCGTGCCGCGAGCCACCGCCGGACCACGCCTTCTCGCTGGCCCGGCTGCTCGGCGCCGAGATGTACGCCGACCTGACACTCACCGCGGCCGACGGCACCCAGGTGAGGCGGCGCGGGCGGGGCCGGGCGCTGGACACCGGCCGCTGGACTCTTGACTCCCGACAGAGGACTCCGAACTCTGGACTCCGGTTATCGGACTCAGGACTCCGGACTTTGGACTCTCGACTCCCGACTGAGGACTCCGGACTCCAAACTCCGGAGTCTGGACTCTGGACTCTGGACTCCGGGCTTTAGACTCTAGGCTTTGGACTCTGGGTTCCGGCGGGGCACGGCCGGGTGAGAGGGGTGGGGCGAATAGTGACAATAAGGTTGTGGGGCGCGTGGAGGGAGGTGGCGTTAGGACATGACGGGATGGCGACGTCTGTTTGACAGTGATGATGATGATTGGTGGTATCGGGTGCTGGGAGATGATGACATCATACCAAGAGGGGTGGTGACGTCATTATGGGATGGATCGTGGGCCAGGACGGAACGAGTAGTGATGTCTGTATGGAAGGGGCGTTACGTTACGATGGGGATCTCAGTACCCAACCAAGTTATTAGGAACCTCAGACCTTTGTATGGCGCTGGCGTGCGTGTGAGTAGACAGCGACCTCAATTTAAATAAGTTAGAAGTGTAACCATAGATAGGCCATCTGCGCCGCTCGCACACGCTGGTGACCTCAGAGTCAAATTGCGGGTGATATCGGTAGATGACCCTCAGCACCGCGCCAGTGTGCGGCTGCTCACACCCGGCGTCAGACGCCCGGCGTCGCCGGCCCGTCCCGCCGCTGACGCCGCCGCCGCCGCCTCCGCCGCCAGCTGCGCGCGCACAGTCTGGTGGTGCGCCTGCTGGCGCCGACGCTCGACTGGCCGTCAGACCCGCTGCGCCACCTGCCGGCCGAGCAGCTGCGCGCGCTGCTGCACTACCTGTACACCGAGTCGCTGCCGGCCGGGCTGCCGGCGGCGGCCGCCGGCCGGCTGGCCGAGGCCGTCCGCACGCTGCCCGACCTGCAGGCGCTGGCAGAGCTCTGCCGCCGATACGTCACCAACGTCTCGCTCAGAGAGGGTGAGTCTCGCTCAGAGAGGGTGAGTCACGCTCAGGGAGGAGGGTAGTGTTCAGGGAGGGACGATGTGTTCAGGGAGGACAGATAGTGTTCAGCGAGGGCGGGAGCGTTCTGTGAGGGCAGGTAGCGTTCAGGGAGGCATGGCGCGTTCAGAACGGGTGGGCAACGTTCAGGGAGGGCACCTAGCGGTCAGGGGGGGGGGAGGCAGGTATCGTTCAGAGAAGGCAGACGGCGTTCAAGGAGGGAGGGTGCTGGGTCAAAGAGGGCGGGCTATGTTCCGGGAAAGAGAGTAGCATTCAGGGAGTGAGTTCGCTGGCTCAGAGAGGGCAGTGTCCAGGGGGTGGGAAGGGATGGCCGCTGGTTCGGAGGTAGAGTGGGCTGGGCTGGCTCAGTCGCTCAAAAAGGGCCGGATTTGCTCAGAGAGGCGGGGTCTTGCCCAGAGACCGTGCATCTTGTGCGTAGAGGGTCGGACCCATTTAGATGGACAAAGGCTGACGGCGAACATGTACAACGCAGCTCACCGCCCGTATCTGCCTCAGCCTGGCGCAGGCGGTGACACGCGGGCTGCGGGTGCTGCCATCGCTCCCTGCCGCTCCGCCGTGAAGGGAGCATTCATGACGTCACCGTCGGCGGTGCCGTCATAAGCTTGTACCGCTCGTGATGTTTTGAAGGTTGAGTCTCGCCCGTGCCAGCGCCCGCGTCTCCTATGATGTCGGTGTTTGTCCTGCCCCCCAGACAAACACCGACATCGGCTGTCGGCAGCCCCGCTGCGACGTCCCCTCTGTCAGCACACACTGGCGCCCCTCAACTCTCTCCTCATGTTTGGCTGGTGTCCCTGACCCCCTTCCCCTCATGCTGTCAGCATCCCTGCCCCAGCATCCCCCTGCCAGCGCGCCTCAGCACCCCCAGTATCCCTTCCCTCTCCCCCCCCCCCGTCCCTCTGTCTCCGTCCCCAGTATTCGGTGACCGTATCTTCGCCGTGTGCCGCAGCGCTGTGCGCCCTGGTGTGGGAGACGCTGGGCTGCTGCCAGTCGGTGGCCGACCAGCTGGCAGCCGCCTGCCGGGACCAGCAGCAGGGCGTCGAGACAGTGTTCGGCTGCCCCGGCCGCGTCTCCGCCCTGGTCCGGCTCTGCCTCCGACAGGTGGCCGTCGGTAGGTACTCCCGCGCTCTCGCTCTCGCTCTCACCCTCGCTCTCGTTTTCTTCCTCGCTCTCGCTCTTGCTCTCTCGCTCTCACTTTTGTTCTCTCGCTCTCGTTCTTGCTCTCGCGCTTGCTCTCGCTCTCTCACTCTCACTCTCGCCCTCTTGCTCTCGCTCTCGTTCTCTCGCTCTCGCTCTCTCGTTCTCTCGCTCTCGCTCTCTCGCTCTCGTTCTCTCGTTCTCTCGCTCTCGTTCTCTCGTTCTCTCGCTCTCGTTCTCTCGCTCTCTCGCTCTCTCGTTCTCGCTCTCGCTCTCTCGTTCTCTCGCTCTCGCCCTCTCGTTCTCTCGCTCTCGCTCTCTCGTTCTCTCGCTCTCGTTCTCTCGCTTTCGCTCTGTCGTTCTCTCGTTCTCTCGCCCACTCGTTCCCTCGCTCTCTGCCCGTCTCTCTCTCCCTCTCTCTCTCTCTCCCCCTCTCTCTCTCTCTCCCCTCACTCTCTCATTGTCTCACTCTCCCCCGCGGTGCCGCTCGCTCTGCCCGGAGTGTCGCCCGCCGCTCGGTGGGCCACGTGACCGGGAGGCTGGCGGGGCTGTGTTTCGTGATGGGGACGTCTGGGCTGTGTCGTTGTCGCGAGACTCACGCCGGCCCCGCTCCGGCCATGGCGTAGCAGTGCCAGCATCGCAACTTTGATGCGTTATATAATCGCTGGTTTCAATATCCCGGATGTGCTAAGCGCTGGGAAGCTCACCGCGTTTGCACGGTGGGCTTTCGACGCGGCTGCTGACCCATGTGGTGCGATCGGGAATCACATTCTCTGCGTGGCCTGTGTCATTGCCAGTCCATCCACTGTCCTACAACGCGTACAACTACTTGGACCATTATTGTCGGTACCTTCTCTGACCGTGATCAAATAGAGGAACTAAAACGCTGCCGGCGGCGGGTCTCGAACCCACGCCCTCCGTATCGCACCCGTCTCCCGCCCGCTGACCGCGGCCGGCCGCCGCGCCGGCAGGCCTGAGCAAGCTGACGCTGGCGTTCGACCTGTACGGCCGGCACGAGGCGTCGCTGGACGCGGCCGAGCGGCGCGAGGTCATCCGGTACGCCCAGTCGCGGCTGCCGCTCTTCCTCGGCCAGCTGCAGAGGTGGGTACGTCGCCGGTCCGCCGGCCGCTCGAGCTGGCGCCCGGGGCCTGTGCCGCCAGCTGGTGGCAGGATCTGCGGGCACGTGTGTGTGCGCGTGCGCATACGGCGTGCGTGTTTGCGCTGGCATTCTAGCATTCTCGCGCGCAGGTGATGATAGCACAAAGCGACGTGTATGTGCATCGTGGTACAGTCGAGTGTGGGCTATGCCGGGGGCGTCGCGGTGGCGGCTGAACACAGGCGTGGATTTGCGTTGTGAGCATTTCAAACAGCACTTTTGTTGTACGTCTGTCCAGCCGCGAAACAAAGGGCTGCTAAGTCCCCGGGCCCCGGGCTGGGTTGGGGAGACAGTGTGGTGAGCGGGCCGGGTGGGAGAGACAGTGTGGTGAGCGGGCCGGGTGGGGGAGACAGTGTGGTGAGCAGGCTGGGTGGGAGAGACAGTGTGGTGAGCAGGCTGGGTGGGGGAGACAGTGTCGTGAGCGGACCGGTTGGGAGAGACAATGTGGTGAGCAGGCCGGGTGAGGGAGCCAGTGTGGTGAGCGGGCCGGGTGGGGGAGACAGTGTGGTGAGTGGACCGGGTGAGGGAGACAGTGTGGTGAGCGGACCGGGTGAGGGACACAGTGTGGTGAGCGGGCTGGGTGAGGGAGACGGTGTAGTGAGCGGACCAGGTAAGGGAGACAGTGTGGTGAGCAGGCCGGGTGAGGAAGACAATGTGGTGAGCGGGCCGGGTGGGGGAGACAGTGTGGTGAGTGGACCGGGTGAGGGAGACAGTGTGGTGAGCGGACCGGGTGAGGGACACAGTGTGGTGAGCGGGCTGGGTGAGGGAGACGGTGTAGTGAGCGGACCAGGTAAGGGAGACAGTGTGGTGAGCAGGCCGGGTGAGGAAGACAATGTGGTGAGCGAACCGGGTGTGGGAGACATTGTGGTGAGCAGACCGGGTGAGGGAGACAGTGTGGTGAGGGTGAGGGAGACAGTGTGGTGAGCGGACTGTGTCGTGTTCCAGAGTACTGCTGGGCCTGCGCTCGCTCCTGTCGGCGGCCAACCAGGCGCAGAGGACAGCCCTGGCCGCTCGCGCCGTCTCAGAGGTCAGTCGTTGACCCCTCACCTAGGTCACCTCTGGCCTCAGTCTGGCCCCTCACCTGGGTCGTCTCTGGCCACAGTCTGGCCCCTCACCTGGGTCGCCTCTGGCCTCAGTCTGGCCCCTCACCTGGGTCGTCTCTGGCCACAGTCTGGCCCCTCACTTGGGTCACCTCTGGTCCCTCGCTTGGGTCACCTCTGGCCTTAGTCTGGCCCATCACCTGGGTCGTCTCTGGCCCCAGTCTGTCCCCTCACTTGGGTCACCTCTGGCCCCTCACTTGGGTCACCTCTGGCCCCTCACCTGGGTCACCTCTGGCCCCCCCACCTGAGTCACCTCTGACTCCAGTCTGGTCACCTCACCTTGATCTGGTCACTTTACTGCACCCCTGTCACCTCCGGTCCCTCACCTTGGTCACCTGTGGCCCCTCACCTGGGTCACCGCCGGCCCCAGTCCGGCCCTCACCTGGGTTACATTTGGCCCCTCGCCGGGGTCACCTCTGGCTGCTCATCTGGTTCACTAGCCTCAGCCCAGCCCCCCCCCCCATCTGACCTCGGGGGGGGGGGGGCTGTAAAAGGTGGATAGAGGCGGTGTGTCATGCTAGGTAGGTCTGCGCTTAATTCCCGCCGGCGGGAGTTGCGCCGTGGCAGCCCTGTGGTTTCCATCCGAGCTGGCGACGTTGATGACCGTCTGCGGCAGCTGCATGTGTCAGTGTATAATCGAGCGCACATGCTGACCTCAGATCGGTACGGCCGCGCGTTGTCTCAGAGGTTGATGTTATCCTGATCCCCATAGGCCACTGATGGGTGCACATATGACATGCATACGACTGGCATGCATTTAGTGATAAGCGGTCGCTGCGCACGACGCAAAAACAGACGAGGAGTTCACTATCGCGCAATCTTGGTGACCGGGTACCAGACCAAATTTGTTCTGAATCACAGGATGAACGTATATATGCGAATGTCATGCACGGAACAATGCTTTGAGAGTGAAGCTCACGTGAGGACGTGCGCCCAGCTGACTCCGTCCGTCCGGTATTCTCAGCCGGAGTGGCTCTTACCCGATGTCCGTCCGGTGTTCTCAGCCGGAGTGGCTCTTACCCAATGTCCGTCTGGTGTTCTCAGCCGGAGTGGCTCGTACCCGATGTCCGTCCGGTGTTCTCAGCCGGAGTGGCTCTGATCCGATGTCCTTCCGGTGTTCTCAGCCGGAGTGGCTCTTACCCGATGTCCGTCCGGTGTTCTCAGCCGGAGTGGCTCTTACCCAATGTCCGTCCGGTGTTCTCAGCCGGAGTGGCTCTTACCCGATGTCCGTCCGGTGTTCTCAGCCGGAGTGGCTCTGATCCGATGTCCTTCCGGTGTTCTCAGCCGGAGTGGCTCTGACCTGATGTCCTTCCAGCGTTCTCAGCCGGTGTGGCCCTTACTCGATGTCCGTCCGGTGTTCTCAGCTGGAATGGCCCGTACCCGATTTCCTTCCATTGCTCCCGGCCGGAGTGGCTTCAATCCCACTTCTTCTCGTGTTTCGCAGCTGGAGTAACTCTAACTAACTCTAACTCCGTCGTCTTTCGCGACTTGAGCGGCTGCCCGACCCCGCTCCGTGTTCCGTAGAGCTGGAGTGCCTCTGACCCACCGCTCCCGTGTTCCGTGACTGGGACGGCTGTGACCGGACGCCCTGTCGTGTTGGCAGCTGGAGTGGCTCTCGACTACGGTGTCGTCGGTGCTGGAGGAGTGCAAGGCGTTCCTGGAGGGCGCCATTGACGCCATGACGCTCTCCGAGCCGGCCGCCCGACGCGACGGCTCGCTCACCTACGTAAGCCGTCGGACGGGGTGGGGAGAGAGGACGCGTCGGTTGGCCGCCGTGCACTGCTGCGGGCCGGCTGGCGTAGCGCGTCTGCAGGTGTCGGAGAGCGGGAAGGACTTCGACGCCCGGGCCGCCAGTGTGACGAGTGGGACGGGGCGGGGGCGAGACGCTGTCTAGTGGCTGGTGAAGCTGCGCGCGCGTGCGTGTCCACGTGCGTGAATGTGAGCGTGTGCTTGCGTTTTGCAAACGTGCGCGCATTTTACCTTGTGTGGGGATCCGTTTGACTGTGTGTGAGCTCACATGCCGGACATCTGTGTACGTGCCGATATACGTGTGTGTTCCGAACCGCGGCGGGCCTGCGTATGGCCGAAGTGGTGACCACGTGTTCGTATCTGATGGTGCGGGAGCGAACCTCTGCGAAAGCGAAAAAAGCAGGAATGGAAAGAGTTCCACCTCTGTTGGTGCAAGTGCTAAAGATGTGTGTTCATTGGTCTGGGTGCTGAACTGTGAGAGTTAGCGCTGAGCTGTGTCTGTATATGTGGGAACTGTTGCTGTGCTGTGTCCGTATCTGTTGGCAGAGGTGCTGAGCTGTGTCTGTGGGAGCCGGTGCTGAGCTGTGTCTTTATCTGTGGGAGCTGGTGCTGAGCTGTGTATTTATCTGCGGGAGCTGGTGCTGAGCTGTGTTTTTATCTGTGGGGGCTGGCACTGAGCTGTGTCTTTATCTGTGGGAGCTGGTGCTGAGCTGTGTCTTTATCCATGGGAGCTGGTGCTGATGTGTGTCCGTGTCTGTGGGAGCTGGCGCTAAGCTTTGTCTGTATATGTGGGAGCTGGTGCTGAGCTGTGTCCGTATCTGTTGGCGCAGGTGCTGAGCTGTGTCTGTGTATGTGGGAGCTGGCGCTGAGCTGTGTCCGTATCTGTTGGTGCAGGTACTGAGCTGTGTCTGTGGGAGCTGGTGCTGAGCTGTGTCTTTGGGAGCTGGCGCTGAGCTGTGTCTGTATCTGTGGGAGCTGGGGCTGAGCGGTGTCCGTATCTGTTGGCGCAGATGCTGAGCTGTGTCTGGGAGCTGGTGCTGAGCTGTGTCTTTATGAGCTGTTACTGAGCTGTGTCTGTATCTGTGGGAGCTGGCGCCGAGCTGTGTCTGTATCTGTGGGAGCTGGCACTGAGCTGTGTCTGTATGTGTGGGAGCTGGCGCTGAGCTGTGTCTGTATCTGTGGGAGCTGGCACTGAGCTGTGTCTGTATCTGGGAGCTGGCGGTAAGCTGTGTCTGTATCTGTGAGAGCTGGGGCTGAGCTTTGTCTGTATCTGTTGGTGCAGGTGCTGAGCTGTGTCTGTGGGAGCTGGCGCTGAGCTGTGTCTTTGGGAGCTGGCGCTGAGCTATGTGTATCTGTGGGAGCTGGCGCTGAGCTGCGCCTCTATCTGTGGGAGCTGGCGCTGTGCTGTGTCTGTATCTGTGGGCCCCGGTGTTGGGCTGTGTCTGTATCCGAGGGAGCTGGCGCCGAGCTGTGTCTGTATCTGTGGGCCCTGGCGCTGAGCTGTGTCTGTATCTGCTGTCGCAGGTGCTGAGCAGCCGGACCATGCTCTGTCTGCACACGCTGCTGGAGCGGGTCACCCGGGCCAACATCTATATACTGCAGAAACGGTAACCGGACGACACTGCGTGGCTTTGCCCTGCGCTTTGCCAGGGTGGCAACGTGCGGTCTCTGCCAATATTGAACTGTTTCGTGGGACCTCGAGCTGTTCTCAGTAAAAGACCGAAGTTTTACGACGTACGGCGAATTTTTGATGGGATGGATTTCTGGGATCAGCCTTCATGCTGAGCAGTGCTTTTTATGTGAGCCCTGACCCCAATGTCCAATCATGAAGATCCAGGTCAGCGACAGAAGTTTGCGGCGAAAATTTAACCCGTCGTAATGCTCGGCACCGTTCACCTGCCCTCTGACGTCGCTGGGTTTTTAGCGCGGCCGCTGCCATCAGCCGCAGGTCATCCCAGTCAGGGGTAAATAGCAAGTGTCTAACACTCGAACACATCCCACCACGGGCGGGGACATCAGAGGACATGGCGCGCTCCAATCAGCGGTGCCACCGGGAAGGGTCGTGTGCAACGTCGAAGCGGCCTTTGGTCGTATCAGTCCATAATCCTGGAAAAGGACATGCCGTGTTTAGAGCGTCAGTCTGGACCGCTTCTTTTGTGCAGGGATGGCACATAGTGGAGCATCTGCGTCGTCCGAGGTGCTCGATGCTCCAAGTGTAAAGATACAGTGCCGCACCCTGCAGCACCCTGGCGATACAGTGGAGCCCGTCTGTGTCCGTGCGCCGCTCGGTGGCCGCAGTGTCCGACTACCGTGGCCGGCAGGGAGTACCTCTCGGGCGTGGGCGAGGCGGGCGGCGCTCGCCTGCTCTCCCACAACGCCGAGCGCCTGCTGGAGCAGCTGCCGGCGCTGGTGGCGCGGCTGGAGGACGCCGCCCGCCTGGTCGACCAGCAGATCAACTGGCGCGAGTTCAAGTTCTACTTCATCGCCACCGCCTCGCGCGTGGTGAGCGCCGGCGACGGCGGCGAGGAGGGGGGGGGGGGGGGGGGGAGGCGGTGTTGGGTGAACGGGAATGACGGTGGGTGCGCCGTGTGGAGCTGGTGACGTCATTGGGGCGGGAGACGCATTGGGGAGGGGAGTGGGCGAGGATAGGTGCTGGCGATCAGCTTCTCCGGACTTGGTTGGCTCAGCCACCGTGGTGTAGCATCTGGGTAATTCTCCATTGGTACAGATGGGGCCAGTGTGGACGACTGCAGCTATCAGCACCACAGAATTACGTAAAGTTCAGTCTCGAAGAGGACGCTTCATTACGGAAAAAGTATCATGTGGTTACTGCATTTGGCTGCCTCAGGCGCTCACAATTCCACGACACGACACAGCGCTGACACTGACAGCATTGTCGCACGACAGTGAGACGGAACGTGTCCCGTGCCTTAGCACGGAAGTGTCGTGTCGGCGTCAGCAGACGTCTGCCCCGCGGCGGATACTGAGGCCGCGTGGGTGGGCCGCTCTGACGCACCTCCCTGACAGCACCACATCATGGAGCTGCTGCGGTCGCAAGCCGAGGTGCTGCGGCCGCTGGCGGAGCAGCTGCAGCTGCTGGTCGGCGAGGACGAGCTGACGCGCACGCTGGTCCGCCTCGGCCTGGCCGAGGCCTCGCCCACCGGCGAGCGGACCAATCACACGCCTCTCGCCGAGCAGGCGGCCAATCACACGCCGCTGGCCGAGCGGGCGACTAATCAGACACCGCTGTGCGAGGCCGGTCCACAAGACGACACCCCGCGGGTGAGTCGCTGATTGGCAGCTGCTGAGCAGGTGTTTTTGAGGTATGTTTTTGATGATGTATTTCACAAGCCAGGCAGGCTAGCTGGTAACAGCCGTAGCTTGAGCTATTTAGGGTAAGTGCACGACCTGTTGAATTCATGTTTTCTAATTAACTTTGCACTTTGTAGAATAGTGTTACTCTGTATGGCGAATACAGTACGCGGCATTGTAAACTGAGAAGATGTGTGACAAATGACCGCTTTCATTATGTGCCCTTTCCGGATGTGTCATTGTTGTCATGATAAGGTGTACCATGCCGTAGTATGTACGTCAACACCATCCAACCCCCTCCGAACGCTCACTAACGTTTCGCGAACACACCGACAGCTGTCGCTGATATCGGCCGTGACGCGGCCTCCCCTCAGCCGTGACAGTGAACTCGCCCGCCGCTGCCACCGCCTGTTCGAGTCGGGCGAAAACACCGATCTGAAGTTTCCCGTCCTCGGAGACTCAGGTACGGCTAGCATGGTCCTGTTGCCGTCCATATTTTATCCGAACACCCCGGCTTGCTGAGGCTCTGGGCTGCCAATGATCGCCATTCGCACAGACCAAACCTAAAGACGTAATCTACGCCGTTTTCTTCATTCAGCACGTGACCCTCCTCGCCATGTCCCTCCGCGCTGGGAGCGTGCTGCGTTCGTGAGGCGTGAGTCGACCTCCGTGGCTGTGAGTCTGGCCCGAGCACTGACGCAAACCCCGATGCGCGGTCCCTGCGGGAGTAAGACTCGGTGGCGGCCGAGACCACGAGTCGCCGCAATACTACCAGATACCTGGCTTCCGCTCTCCGTGATCCCTTAGATTTGAAATTACCAGGCATGCAAATTATTGCTAAAAGCAATGCAGCCTGATCAAATGAGAGGTGCTCCGGTGTCATTCGTATGAGCCTTGCTTCTGAGAAGATTTGCTGTGGAGATGATGCTGTTTTCTTGTTTGTGTATTGCCCACTGTGGTCTTTGTAATATCTCACGTCTGTTTTCAGTGCTGCCGTCCCTGCTGGGCACGCCCAGTCCCGCCATCTCTGAGAAGCAGCCGACAGTTCTGCTTGCGCACGCGCCGGTGGTGGCAGCACGGTCGGAGTGGCTGCGGCGCGCGCTGGCCTCCGGCATGCGAGAGAGCATAGACAAGTGAGCGGCCGGCGGCGGCGCCACGCGGCACCGGTGTGCGCTGATGTGCCGCGGGTGAGGTGTGCTGCCCTCTGACGGGATGGCGCTGCTGGTCTCTGAGTGGGAGGGGAGCTATGGGGCGGGCCGCCTCCCCGCACCCCAGGTCTTGGCGCTGGCCGCTCTAGACGGCGCGCTCCCTGACAGTCGGTGCATTCCGAAAACCTTGCGACCAGCGGCACTGTGTGAGTACTAACCCCATCAGTGGCATATTTTGTTTTGCTAGTAGAAATGTGGCGTGGGTGAACGCTTTGGCTCAGCACTTTTCACAAACATGTCAGTAGCGTTACCAGAGCTGCGTTTTCCAACTCAGCGTGAGACGATTCGGCGTCCCTCAATCGCTGATCGGAACTTTCCTTTCCTTGTTGCTCACTGCCTAGACGTTTGAAAATCAACCAACTGAATGGCGCGGTGTGCTTCGTGTCCCGTTTTTGCACTTCTGATACTAATGAATACTCGGTCTTTGCATGCTGAAATCCGGGCTGTGTTTCTAGTTTATGTAGCTGTAAATAGGTTCAAAATATTCACAACGTGTGATATACTCAATAACCGGTCAAACGCCTGCCCCCCGCCGGTGACGTTCGCGCGCGCCATCAATAACCGAACAAACGCCTGCCCCCCGCCGGTGACGTTCGCGCGCGCCATCAATAACCGAACAAATGCCTGCCCCCCGCCGGTGACGTTCGCGCGCGCCATCAATATCCGAACAAATGTCTGCCCCGCCGGTGACGTTCGCGCGCGCTATCAATATCCGAACAAATGTCTGCCCCGCCGGTGACGTTCGCGCGCGCCATCAATAGCCGAACAAACGCCTGCCCCGCCGGTGACGTTCGCGCCCGCCATCAATATCTGAACAAATGTCTGCCCCGCCGGTGACGTTCGCGCGCGCCATCAATAACCGGCCAAACGCCTGCCCCCCCCCCCCCCCGCCCTTGACCTTCGCGTACGGCGCTCCCGTGCTGCAGGCAGATCTCTATCTGCGACGCGTCGCCGGCCATCTTCCGCTCGATGCTGGAGTTTCTCTACTGCGGTCACGTGACGCCGGAGAACTGGCCACCGGAGCAGCTGATGGAGCTGATGGTGCTGGCCGACCGGTCAGTGGCCCCGCCGCGCGCACCCTCCGCTCTCAGTCGGAGTCGGTTGTCAGTTCTCAGTCGCTGTGCCCGCTGTCGGGGTTTGTTCTCAGGTCTCGATCTCTGTGCTGTCAGTTGGAGTCTGTTGTCAGTTCTCAGTCGCTGTGCCCGCTGTCGGAGTTTGTTCTCAGGTCTCGATCTCTGTGCTCTCAGGTGGAGTCTGTACTCAGTTGTTATTCTCAGTTGGAGTGTGTTCCCAGTCTCGTCTCAGTCTTCAGTCTCTGTGTTCTCTGTCGTAGTTTGTTCTCAATCCCCAGTCGTTGTGCTCTCAGTCGGCGCATGTTCTCAGTCCGTGTCCTCAGTATGTTCCCAGTCTCTGGTCTAAGTCTCTGCCCTCTCAGTTGAAGTCTTATCTCAGTCTCAGTTATCGGTCTCTGCTTTCAGAGCCTGTTCTCGACCCCAGATCTCAGTCTCGGCGGTCGCAGTCGGAATCTCGCGTCAGTCTCAGTCCGCAGTCCCTGTGCTCTTGGTTGGAGTCTGTTCTCGGTGTGTGCTCTCTGTCGGAGTCTGCTCTCAGTCTCGGCTCATTAGAGTTGCTCTCAAGCAGAGTCTCGTCACAGTGTCAGATTTCAGTCTATTTGCTCTCAGACGGAGCCTGTTCTCATCCTCCGCTCTCAGTCTCTGCGCTCTCAGTTGGAGTATTGGCGAAGACCGGCCGTTAGCGACTGAACGTATTGTCGCCTTCTGATTGGCGGACGCTGCTGGTGCACCGTTTTAGATTGGCCGATGTCGCTTCGTTGCCGTGCGTGTTGTTCGCCATCATGTTGCCCTTGTCACCGACTGACTGATGCGAGTGCTGCTCTGTGCTGCATTAGTCGGAACCGCTGTGGTCATTGCGTTGGTCGGTTTCCGTCGCCGTGATTATTCTGCTCATTGGCCGACGCCGTCATGGCCGTGACTGATTGGTCGCAACCACTGTGGGAACCATGCTGATTGGCCGGCGTCGCTGTAACGCAACGGCCCATTGGCAGGTACGAGCTGGACGACCTGAAGCACTCGTGCGAGGCCCTGCTGGAGACGCACATCGACGAGGACTCGGTCTTCTGTCTGCTCAGCATCGCCGAGCAGTACAACGCACGCAAGCTGAAGGTAGCGTCGATCAACAGCTCAATAGCCATCAATAGCCATCAATAGCTCAAAACGCCCCTGCGAATGCGTCTGCACGATAGGATCCGTTTGCCGGGGCGCACGGCGCCGCGTGGTCCTTGGTTACCTTTTTTCGCTGTGCCCTGGGCGCGCCGCTTCCCGTCGCGTCACGCATTGTCCGTGGGGCTGCCGATCGCCACACTCAGGCTGGAGCACCGCCGCGTCATGGTGCTCAGAACAGGTCACGCGGTGTCATTGTGCCGCCCCCGGGCGTGTCCAGCCGCCGGCCGAGCCCGACCTGCGGTCGCTCGTGCGGCAGAGCTCTGCGCTGGAGTTCGTCGCCACCAACCCGGAGGTGGTGCAGACGGAGCTGTTCCTGGAGCTGAGCCCCAGCCTGCAGGCCGAGGTGGAGGAGACGGCCGTATGGGCGCCGCCCAGGTCGGTCCGCCGGGCGGAGCGGGGCGGAGCGGGGCGGGGCGGGGCGGGGCGGGGCGGGGCGGGGCGGGGCGGGGCGGGGCGGGGAGGGGCGGGGCGGGGCGGGGCGAGGCGGGGCGGGGCGGGGCGGGGCGGGACGGGACGGCAGGCGGCAGGTGCCGCTCCGCGGTCGGCAGTCGGTACGGTCCCGCGCCATGTCTGGGCATCAGTGGAGACGTGGTGTTGGTGACGTGTGGTGAGGTGCCGGCCGATCTCAGGTCCTTAAATAACCGAACAAACTTAGGTCCAGTGGGCCGCTGGCCTGACTGGCGACCGTGTGACCCTGACCTGATCGGTGACCCCGGCCCCACGCCCAATCCATGCACGATGCGTGGTGTGTGACGCGACCGCGACCCGACGTTTGACCGTCTGACCCGGCCGTCCTGTTGCAAGTCTGTTGGCCGTGCGCCTCAGCTGACCTGACCCCGGACCTTACCCCGCGTGTGACGTGTGCCGCTGACCCGAGCGTGTGGCCGACAGGGCGCACCTGGAGTGTGACGCCTCCCACAAGCGGCCCCGCCCGGCGCCGGAGTCGCCGGGCGACTCTGCCGAGGAGCTGGTCAACCTCACGCGCGGCATCCACCTGCGAGAGGTGAGGCGGCGCGAGCGGCGCGGCCGGGCCTGCTGCACCGCAACAGCGGGAGGTCAACACTCACCACTTTCGCGGGCGGTCGATACTTGGACGGTTTGGACGGCGTCACATTATGTCATTATTTGCAGTAGGCTTGCAAGGCGCTCAGCCCAGTGCTTTGACGGTGGAAATGACACATGTTTGCATTTAGTTCATGTCCAGGTCATATGTGAAAACCACACACCAGCAGCGACAGACAGTGATCATCTGGTGGCAGCTAGTGATTGGCTTCATCAGCAGGACCGTCTTACACTCCTGGGCTCAGACATGGTCCCAGGGGACACGCACGGTCCCGGCCACTGCCCACACTCCTTCCCACCGTCGCCGCCGCCGCCTCGTTGCGCCGGCCGTCGTCGGCCGCTGACGCTAGCTCCCATCGCCGCCGCCAGACGTCGCGCTCGTCGTCGAGCTCGCAGGAGGAGTCCGGCCCGCCGGCCGGCGGCCGCCTCGAGGCGTGCCTGCAGCGGCTGCGCAGCATCGTCGGCGAGGACGTGGCGCGCGCCGAGCTGATCCGCGTCGTGCTCGCCGCCGACTACGACGTCAACCGGGCGCTCAACTTCTTCTTCTCGGCCTGAGCGGCGCCCGCGGCGAGGGCGCGCGTCGCCCTCTGCTCCGGGCTGGAGCGGCGTGGGAGTGTGCGGGAGCGGGACGCGACGTGGTGATGGCCGCCGACGGCAGCGGCGGGTGGCCGGGTCGGCCGGTCCGGTCGGCGGGCCGCACCGGCGGTGGACGGTGGCCTGGCGCGCTCGCCGCCCGCCGCGTCAGCTCGGCGGTGACGTCACTGAGCCCGCCAGCCGCCGGTAGGGGACGCAGCACGCCCCTGAGGCCGGCCGCGCGCCGTGGGTGCTGGGCGCCCGGAGAGTCTCGCCGCCGGCCGCCAGTGTCAGGCCCGGTGTCGGTTTGGACAGTCAGTGTCGGTCGGTGTCACCAGCTGGACGCCGGGGTTTGCTGAGCCGCTGGTACGGTTTCGTTTTTGTTTCTGAGGGCGGTTGAACTGTGAATGGAGGGGTTTGGCGGAGGCATTCCCGTTTTACCGTCTGGACGTGGATGTTATCGGGCAGTATTTTAGACCATCGTATGTTGTCTGATTTACATTCGGAACTCATGGATGTGCTGCATGAAGACGAAACTATGTATCAAAACGTCTGTTAACGTTTTTAGGCGTTGTGTACTAGTCGCAGTGAGTTGGTGGCTCCCTAACCTAGTCTCGAACAGCGGTCGGTTGCGCGCAGTGCTGTAACGCGTCGGGAGTGTTCGCAGTAGCCGCCTGGGCTGGGCTATTGCTGCTGCCAGCGCGTCACGCAGGTGGCAGTGCTGAATCACAAGGTCCAGAAGGTCGCCATGGGTGTCAGCTTAAGAGACCCGCAAGCTGCATGGGCCGCCCTGCTCCCAGTGCCGTGCCAGGGCCACGCAGAGCCCGCGCCACGCGGGATCCCGTGGCTCGTCACCTCCCAGCCGTCGTCTCGCGACGTAACCCGTAGGGTCAGTTCAGATCGCGCACATTCCAGCCCAGCCCGCCGCCCTCTTCTCTCCACGGAGACGGCATCCGCAGAGACCGCGTGGTGGTGAGAGGTGAACGGCCTATTGCCCGGTGCCCTCCGCACCGGCTCTACCCCCGCCACGCCTGGCCCGCGGTCTGGCCAGCACTCTCGCTCGACCGCGTGACTGTGCTGCGCGCCTGGCCCGTCTCTCGAAGCTGTGATCTTTGATTGTGCGATTTGTGATAGCATTTGTACTTATTGACATTCGCCGCCGTCTGATATTGTTTTCTCTCGCTGACGTGAGTCACCTATATGTTCGGTCGCTTATTTATGTGCGGTGTGTACGTTAGTTTAACATATCCCATTTTCGTGTGATCGTGTGACAGATTGTGCACGGTGTTTTTTGGTCACGAGCGGAGTCGCTCTCCGTGTTGTGAGAATCATATTTAGTCACATATATTTTTAGCTGACGCCTTCCACAATCGGCCGAAGCTATCCGTGTGCGATACGCCGCTTACGTGCCGGTACTATTCCCATTCCAGTCTTTCTTTGCACCGGCCTCGATGCTGTGGCTACCTTACGATTAGTTCGCCCTTTGAACTTCTGTGCGGGTCGTAGTTAAACGGAGGACGTCGGAGGGGAGGGGAAGAGGTATGAGGACTTGACTGATTTCGTGGCGTCCCCTCCCGTCACCCGCCCCGTAAAGGTTCCGCGTGGGTGCGGCTTAGGCCGCGACACGACTAGAACCTCTCGGTGTGACTCGGGGCGCGAGAGGACTCGCCCCGTGCGATGACTCGGGCGTGGGAAACGACTCGAACCCGTCCCACGACCGGGGTCAGTCTCGCTCCCACGCGCGTCGCCGCTGCGTTTCCCCCTGCGACGCGACGATGTTCCCATACGCCCCAGGCCTCCGTCAGTCACCCTGCCGTCTAATTGCTGTACCCGTGAACCTCCACCTCCCGGGGCCCCCGCGGCCCCCGCGCCGTTGGAGAGTCTACCCGGTGTGCTCTCCCTGAGCGGGTGCGGCGATCGTGTGCCCTCCTCAGGCAGGCGTGGCACGTGTGTGTCCCCGCGGCCAGGTGTGGTGCTCGTGTGCCCCCTCGGGTAGGTGCGGCGCTCGTGTGCCCCCCGGGCAGGTGCGGCGCTCGTGTGCCCCCTCCCGGGCAGGTGCGGCGCTCGTGTGCCCTCTCCCGGGCCCCCGTCTGATGTGCGGCGTCGAGCGTCATGGCAATACACGGCCTCCGGTCCGATGGCTGTTTGGCTGCGCGTGGACACGCGTTCGTGGATAAAAACACGACGGACACGTTCATCGGTGGGATATTTCCCGCATGATGGATTGACATCTGGCCTTGACATGACACTGGTCAGCGGTGACGCTGTTCTGGAATCAATCGCCTATCCACGCGACCGTAGCTCCATCCGTGACCCGAGCTACGGCCGTCGGAAACCCCTCTCACCCTGTCTGGTGAAAGGGCGGAGGTAGTATTATCCAATGATCTGCACGGCATACCACGAGTAGTTAATTAGAGGCACGTGCAGCAAGCTTTGCTTAACAGGTACTCTAAACCCGACGCCAACCACGCAAATCATTGGAAGAAACCGCTTCAAAAACGTCGCGGACTTCGGTCGCTGAATCAGCACAAACATCCGCCCGCAGAACAATGGCGGCAGTACATGATCACGGACGCCGGCCAACCGACGCACACAGCGGCGGCCAGAGTCATCTCGGTATTCTTCCAACGGAGGCCAGTCAAGCATATGTCGGCAAGTGAGGGCAGTATACATCCTACGCACAAGGCTATCACCCTTTAGACATATGGCTTAATCTTATATATGAAACTGAACAAACGATTTCTGTGATTAAACGCAATGTATGCGAGGTTCTCCATCCGCTCTCGTCAAATCATGGTGGTGTGTCTTACATTCTCTTGGTACGATGAAACCGTCATCCTTTACTTGACACAGACACTGTATAAGCTCATCAAAAGACTAGTTCCAGGGGCCGCGACACGCTAACAGGGCTGCCGCTCCTCAGCCTTCACCCCAGTCTGAGCCCCGTCCACGAACTCCTGATGCCGCCGCACCAAGTCCGCCACGATCGCCTCCTCCAGCTCCGCGTCGCCGCGGCGCTCCACCGCGTCCGCCGCCGCCGGCGTCACCATGGTAACGCGCTGGCGTCGCGTCTGCAGCAGGTTGGCCACCACCAGCTGGTGGCCGTAGCGGGCGAGGGCGGCGCGCGCGCGCGCCACCAGCACGCGCTCGTCCGTCTCCAGCTTGAAGGTGGCGACGAAGGCGGCCGGACACCAGTCGGCAGTGAGCCGGGCGAGCGCCTTCGGCACGGGCTGCAGGTGCAGCGTCAGCGGCTGGTCCCCGCCGGAGACCTTGTGCTCGACACGTTCCTCCGCCGGCACCTGGAGCGCACCGGTGCGGCGTGAGCGCTGCGCGGAGTTGGGAGTTGTGAATTTAAATGCCACATGTGGTAATATTCGCGGGCGGTTGAGCAATGTTGTGGAGCTTGAACTGGTCTTTTCTGGCGCAAACCCGACATTAATTTCGAGAAATCCTAAACCCCGAAAATTTCGACGGGTTAGGCTATTTCGCGATAGCATTTCGGGCCGAAATGGTATTACGAGATGTGTCATGCACATACCAGGCTTCATATGAACACAGTGCACATGATAAAATACACGATGCACTGCAACATATTCAGTTCTTGTCAGCTGTGCCGGATTCAACACTTCAATACCACATTTCCGTCAACACTCTCCACGTCAGCATAAACGGAACGCGAAGTGGCACTGTACCTGAAAGTCGGAGACGGCAGCAGCGAGCAGCAGGAGTAGACGCCGTCCGAGCGGCGCCAGCGCGCCGGCCGCGGCCTCCAGCAGCGCCAGGTACTCGTCCACACTGGTGAAGAGCAGCGTCATTAGACGGGCGCCGTCGCGTCGCGCCGCCTCGGCCGGCGCCGCCAGCCGCCGCGCCGCCGCCTCGCCCAGCGTCCAGCGACCGTCAGAGCCCTCCTCCAGGCCGGCCAGCAGCTCGGCCGGCCGCACGTGGCGCGCGTGCGGCGCCAGCGAGCCGCGCCGGCGCAGCAGCAGCACGGCGTAGCCGCGCGTCAGCAGCTGCTCGACGCACGCGGCGCCGCGCTGGCCCGTGCTGAAGTTGTCCAAGAAGCGGACTGTGCGCTGCTCAATGGGCGCTGTGGTGCCGCCTGAGGTCACCAGCGCCACCAGTAGCTGGTCCCGCGAGGCCAGCGTCAGGAACTCTGTGAGACGCTGGGCAATGTTGCCGTTTTCTGCCTCCAGGTCTTCCATTGGTGGGTGTGTGAATGTGAACTGGAATTTTCTGTGGAAGGAGTGAAACACATTAAAACAAAACATTGAAAAGATAATGTATCAAGCTGGTTTTCCAATGATGTGACACAAAAATTGATGAAGCTGAAAAGTTCTCATAAGCTGAAATACTATGCCAGCGTGATTTGCCATCACACATTTGTCATGAAAGCCAGAACCATGACATAAGTGGATGAAACTGTTTCAAAACATGAATCATTGCCAGATGCATATCCAAAACTCTCATATGACCATAAAAATCTCAAGAAGACATTGAAACCCACAAAATAAAAGGATTCAGTTGTTTTGTGGACCTATCAGTTGTTCCTGACACCATGGATACACAATATTTGCTGGCCTCTATGTATTTCAGCCAACTCCTCTCCCTGATGTGGGAAGAAATATAATGCACAGAGACCCAGTGGGCCTAGCACAAATTATTTGAAGGAATTCACGATGAATTCTGAAGACACATTGCCAGCGGTTTGTAGGAAACTATCCGACCAATCCCTCACAACCGTACACGTTCAAAATGTGTTCTGAGCTTGCTTCATCCCAACGTGAATGTTATCAACAATCAAACATCATTCGGATTACGTGCGAAATCCTTATTATTGGACGGGTGCCTCAACTAGCCATTTTGGAACTTCCTACTCTGCTATCCCCGCTGCCCATACCACTCGGACAACTCTGCGGACACCTCCTGGCAGCCCCGAACGTCCTGCGAAACATAACATGACAATGTATCCGTATCCTACGCAGAGCAGACAATTGTCTCTGAAAAGTGAAATGTTTGGAAATGACGTAACACTAAAATGATATATAGCATTTTGGAATGTCATCGGTTTTCATAGAACAACATGCATAAGAATTGCTATGAAAATATTTCTTTATATCAAAAATGTTCTTCAAATGGATGTTATCAGGCATTTTATTGTCACCAGTTGTTTGTGAAATCACCATGGGACACACCAATGAAATGCTGCACTCATGTAGACGTCAACAAAATTTACCAACACAATCCTCAATGACTACGATTGACGGCGTGGAATCCTGTTTGGGATAAAGTGCATAGGGAGTGCCCCTGGGTGGGATGTTTAACGAACTAATGTGGGATAAGGTAGTGTCAGGACATATAAAACCACAAGACGACTAAGCTCCCTAGACGTTGATCCATTTTTTGTATAGTTGGCTTCTGTTGATGGCGAAAGGTGGACGCGAATAGTTTTGGGGCATAAGAACAGGTGCCGATCTCTTATTTTGTGTCGACGAAGTATCGCGACTTATACCAGCGAGAGACGAATTGTTCGATTTTACCAGCTGTTCGGGATCTGTGAAACACAGCCCTGCACTTCATAGCTGTTAGCCATGGCATCAAATGTGAGTAAACTATGGTGGTATGTGACGTGCACATTGTTGTATGAATGCCTTGTGAATTCAGATTGGCTAAATGTATGTGTCTTTGCATGTTGGTGATGGTTAACTTCATATGTGAGGCATATGCTAAGTGCATTTGATGCTATCCCATTTCACATTTTTGCCCTGAATTTGCAGGTCAAGTGCATGCATTATGCATATTCCCCCGAATTCAAGCATAAAATAACAGGGACACTGTGTTTAATCTAGGAAAGGTCAAGTTGTAATGGATGCAGTTTGCAGTCCCGATCAATGAAAAACTCAGTGGGAGATCAGTTATGTGTTCCACAAAATTTGCAGCCATTTTGGTGGAACAATCTGTGAATATTTTCCAAGTTTGGGCCACAAGGGTAGCATGCTTTTTATGTGCCTTTGTGTGCAGCAGCATATGGATTTCAAGGCCTGACATGTGAATACATCTGCAGCAAATCATTAATGCAGTAAAATTATTATTTTTGTAAAGATACTGCAGCACTAAGGTGCAGTGGTGTGTAAAATATGCAATGTTTTGATGGCATTATTGTCTGTAACATACTTTTGTTAGCCATGGCAATATGTAGATGAACATTTTTGAACAGAGTTGGTGGCATATTTAGCACTGATGTCAAAAAGGAATACAACTAGTTATAGGCCAGATGATTCAAAACTAGGTGAATTGTTTAAGGATGACTCAGGATATGTACTGAGATGAGTGTTGGGCACACATGTTTATGTTGCAGGCACCCCTTCTGGATGATGATGACACCCCTGCATTTGGAGAAGAAAATGAAGACCATGGGAAATTAAAGTAAGCTAATATCATGAATGTCAACCATTCAGCTGTTATTGTTAGCAAAGGTAAAAGGACAGGAGTTAAGCCCATTCAGAATGTATCTCTCCATTCAATGTCCATTGGCAGGAGTTGCCAAACAGCATCCAAAGAGAGCACTATCAATTTTGTTTGCTAGAATTGACACCCAACTCAAAATGGAACGTTGTGGCATTCACCACCTCCATGTGATTGGGTCTGGTCATGGTCCATTTATCAGCCATGTTTTGACTCCCCATTTCCCAGCAGACTGTACATTCACTCTTGCCATGATCAATTCATATGGCCTCTTGCCCAGGTCACAGACACCTCTCAGTATCATTTCATTATCAGTATGTATCAGTATCAGTATCATCAGTATCAGTATCATTTCATTCATGTTACTTGCAGTCAACCTGACATGGCCACCATGTGCCATGCACCTGACCTCTGCCAGGGCCAGCATGCACCCATGTGTGCCACATCATGCCCCATCTAAGTGTGCTGTGTGCATGCTATATCATGCCCCATCTTTTTGTGCTGTGTGTGCCTTATCACATGCCATCTAACCATGCTGTGATTGATGTGGCAGGCACCCCTTCGTCACGCTGTTTCACCTACTGTTCCGGTTCGGAGCTATCATCGTGTACATCCTGGCTAACTGGTTGGGCCAAGGCTTCATCAGCTGCTTCATCATCATCATCTTGCTGCTGTCAGCAGACTTCTGGACAGTTAAAAACATCACAGGTACAAGCAGGAGCCAGCGGTCGTGCTGTGTGGTTCACTTTCCTGGACTTGTTTTGTATTCAAATTATGTTGAAATAACTTCAAGTCAGTTTCAAAACCAGTCTTTTGAAGCCATACCCTTGATGTATGGTTGTTAGGCATCATTTCTGGCATGTATGACCAGCTCAGTATTCACTTTCCTCCTGCATTTCATTGTATCCCGTCGCTCTAGCAAATGCGCATGATGTGAGCGCTGTATGGCATGTGCCGGGATCCCAGCAGGATCCAGGATTCCGTACCATTGTGTTTTAACAGGAACATGGCATCTTTTTGTGGGCTCCAGGCACGTGCCTGAATGTATGACGCGTATCGCGGCCCGCGTAAGCGCGAGGGCGCCTCCGCTGTCACCACCCTCCGCTGTGACCGCCCTCCGCTGTGACCGCCCTCCGCTGTGACCGCCCTCCGCTATCACCACCCTCCGCTGTGACCACCCTCCGCTGTGACCGCCCTCCGCTGTGACCACCCTCCGCTGTGACCGCCCTCCGCTGTGACCACCCTCCGCTGTGACCACCCTCCGCTGTGACCACCCTCCGCTGTGACCGCCCTCCGCTGTGACCACCCTCCGCTGTGACCACCCTCCGCTGTGACCACCCTCCGCTGTCACCACCCTCCGCTGTGACCGCCCTCCGCTGTGACCACCCTCCGCTGTGACCGCCCTCCGCTGTGACCACCCTCCGCTGTGACCACCCTCCGCTGTGACCACCTTCCGCTGTGACCGCCCTCCGCTGTGACCACCCTCCGCTGTCACCACCCTCCGCTGTGACCACCCTCCGCTGTCACCACCCTCCGCTGTGACCACCCTCCGCTGTGACCACCTTCCGCTGTGACCACCCTCCGCTGTGACCGCCCTCCGCTGTGACCACCTTCCGCTGTGACCACACTCCGCTGTGACCACCATCCGCTGTGACCACCCTCCGCTGTGACCACCCTCCGCTGTGACCGCCCTCCGCTGTGACCACCCTCCGCTGTGACCGCCCTCCGCTGTGACCACCTTCCGCTGTGACCACCTTCCGCTGTGACCACCCTCCGCTGTGACCACCCTCCGCTGTGACCGCCCTCCGCTGTGACCACCCTCCGCTGTGACCGCCCTCCGCTGTGACCACCCTCCGCTGTGACCACCCTCCGCTGTGACCACCTTCCGCTGTGACCACCCTCCGCTGTGACCACCCTCCGCTGTGACCGCCCTCCGCTGTGACCACCTTCCGCTGTGACCACCCTCCGCTGTGACCACCCTCCGCTGTGACCACCTTCCGCTGTGACCACCCGCCGCTGTGACCGCCCTCCGCTGTGACCGCCCTCCGCTGTGACCGCCCTCCGCTGTGACCGCCCTCCGCTGTGACCCTCCTCCGCTGTGACCCTCCTCCGCTGTGCTCCGCTGTGAGCACCCTCCGCTGTGACCACCCTCCGCTGTGACCACCTTCCGCTGTGACCACCTTCCGCTGTGACCACCCTCCGCTGTGACCACCCTCCGCTGTGACCACCCTCCGCTGTGACCACCTTCCGCTGTGACCACCCTCCGCTGTGACCCTCCTCCGCTGTGACCCTCCTCCGCTGTGCTCCGCTGTGAGCACCCTCCGCTGTGACCACCCTCCGCTGTGACCACCTTCCGCTGTGACCACCCTCCGCTGTGACCACCCTCCGCTGTGACCGCCCTCCGCTGTGAGCCGACACACTGTGCGTGACGTCGCCGTGCCGAATTCGCCGCCGCCTGACGGCCCGCTGACCCGCCAGGTCGGCTGATGGTCGGTCTGCGCTGGTGGAACTACGTCGACGACGACGGCACCAGTCACTGGGTCTACGAGTCGCGGAAGGTGCGTCACGACCCTCGCCCCCGGCGTCCGGGCCGGCCGGCAGCCGGGGGGCGGGGAAGGGGGGGGGGCAGAGTGGGACGGCCGGAGTCCGGCTCGGGGCCTGGTCCAGTGTTGCCCTGCCGTCGAGTCGCCGCGGCAGCCGCACGCTGAATTGTCTCCCGCCGGTCTGGAGACGGCACAGACGGCGCACGTGCCGCCACGCGACGCTCCCACACCCGTCCGCTAACCTCCGGCCGGCGTCACTGCGAGCCGGTGCCGTGACGGGCCTCGCCGCGTCCTGTCGCCCGTTGGTCGGCGCCGTTTGCGCGCGCCGCTCCGTTTCGCGCCGCGTGCCGCCGCGTATGTGCGACGGGGCGGCACGCCAATACGGCCGGCCACCGGCTGACCCGGTCGCCGGCCGTATTGTGTTGGTACAGGCCCTCACGATGCCGCGGTGGCAGGTTTTCTCGGTTCTGTCGTGGTGCTGCCTTGACCCAGTGCGGTCGTTGGGTCTGGTCTGCTCTGCCGGCGTGTTGCCACGGTGCTTTGCGTTTGCACGTCGCTGCGGTCCCCGAGTGCCTTTGTGTCATGGACCGGTGTCGCCTTGTGCTGGCCTGTGCTCCTGTGTTTTCCTGTTGTGTAGTTGTTGTGATGTGCTGGCGTGCTGGTGCTGCTGCTCCTGTCGCTCCGTTCCCCTGTGGTCCTGTCATGAGTCTCCTCGTCCCCCATGCGGCCATGTGCTATGTGCTCTTCTGACGCGTGTCCGCCTGTGTCCCCGTGCTCTCCCGTTCCCCACTCCTGCCCTCCCCCTCCCCGTGCCCCCTCCCTGTGCCCCCCCCCCCCCCCCCTGTCGTGTTGCGGTGCGGCGGCTTGCCACTGACCGCGGCGTTAACGGCAGGGCCTCCAACAGAGCCGGGTGCACGCGGCCGAGGCCCGCATCTTCTGGGCGGCGCTCTACGCCTCGCCTGTGCTCTGGGTCATCCTCCTGATCTTCGCATTCTTCAGCTTCACCTACGCCTGGATGGTGAGAGCTGGCGCTGCATCGGCGGCCGGCGCTGGGAGCGCGGGCTGGGCGGAGGCGCGAGCACGCGCCGCCGCCCAGCCGCGCTGGGGGTAGCGGGTGGTGGGGCTGGTAGGTAGGGATGTAGGCTGGAAGTAGGGTTAGTCGGTGAAATTGTATTTCATTGTGTCATAAAATATTGTAGTACATGTTTTTGTGTCGAGCACGTGACCTCCAAATGCGGTTTTGAACGCCTTTCTGATCTCAGTTTTGGGTTGTGAATTGAAAGCCGGCGCGAGAACGCTGTAGCTTGCTTGTCAGATCAGAGATCCACTGGATGGCGTTTGTGGTACAAAGCGTCACGAATCGAGCGTCACTATCAGGCGTGGCACAGCGAAGGCACGTCGATCATGTTGTGCTAGTTGCCACCAGGCGGCGGGCGCCGTGTTGCCAGACGATGCCAGATGACGCGCCCGTGCCGCCAGGTGCTGCCGGCAATCGGGATAGTCCTGAACGGTGCCAACGTGTACGGCTACCTGCGGTGTCGCTACGGCTCCAGCCAGGGCATCCAGACGTCGCTGGGCGCCGCCACTACCAGCTTCATGCGAGACCAGGTCATGAAAAACGTGAGTGCTGTCTGGTCGGGGCGGCGCGAGGTGGCTGGCCACGGCCAGTGAGTGCTGTCTGGTCGGGGCGGCGCGAGGCGGTTGACCACGGGCAACTGTGCGCTGCGAGTGATGTGACTGAGAAGGAACGTAAGCGGCTGGTTTTTGCCCTTGGGGCGGCAAATTATGCGTATCATTTTGTGACTATGACGGTTTCAGATGACATCAGATTGTCGGAAACGGGCCTTTTTCGCAACCGATATTGACGTGAAGCTGTGGGATATCCTCTAGTCAATAAATGCCCTCTCCCCGCCCACCTCCCCGTCCATTCCATTTTGACCACGATTTTATTTCTCGCTTTAAGCACCGGCTCACACTAATCAGTGCTCGGCATTGCGGCGTACCCGCCATTCCCGAGCGCGCTATTTTCCCGCCATTCACCGCGGTGCCTATTGGCGCGCAATTGTGATCCCGCTTTTTATATCACATGTGGGGATAATTTGTGGTCGATGGGCTTTCATCGTGCTACTTGTGCGCTCTTGCTGTCGTTGTCATGCCGGCTGTATCAAAGTCTGGTGGTTAGTTGTTATACCATTAACGCTTAGGCAGTAAGGAGTGGCGCAGCGAGGCTACCGGAAATGCGGCGATTTCACGGAAAGTCTCCGATTAGCCGGTGCACTTAAGCTTTTGCTGTGCAGATATCTCCCTCACTTCCTAGCGCTTGAAGCATCTGCACCAAAGCAACAGCGCCGAGCGAAGCTTGGCTTTGGTCTGGGTCGCGAGCCGGCTGTGTACCCTATTCCGGCCTGCAGTTGGCCTCGACTTTGATGGTCTGACTCGGCTGCCGGATTTGATGGATGGTGTTTGTCTGCGGTCAACACGGCCGATATCTCGGAACTCCGGCTGTATTGAACGCACCCCAGTGCGGCGCTCATCCGGCTTCAGTGTTCGTTCAGCCGTTTGGCATGCTGTGCGGAGGGCGCGAGCTGCCAGTTAGCTCCTGTGGCGCTGCTCGGCCCGGCCGCTTCAGGGCGTCATGCTGTGACAGCCCCGTCACTGGCCTGACCTGACCTGATCTGACCTGATGACGCGGCCCCTCCGTTTCAGATTTCGAGCATGATGTTCCGGCAGCCGGCCGCTAGCGGCACCTCCCAACCGCAGCAGACGGTCTGAGCGACGCGTGCGGCGCTGTGATTGGCCCGAGGCGGGTCGGACGGTTTTGATTGGTCCAGGGTGACGTCAGCCGACTTTGTGATTGGCCCAATCGGTTTCGTATGGTTCTGATTGGTCAATGGACGTCGGCCGGCTCTGTGATTGGTCCGAGGTGACGCAACGTTGCCGCCTTGCGCTGGCAACCGCCTCCTTGCGCCCGCGGCGTCAAGCGGTCCTGATCGGCGAACAGAGGCACTGTCCACCGTGGACACGGGGGCTTTTGGGCGCGAGCACGGGCTGTCCGGCGCGAACGTGAGCTGGCCGCTGTGTGGCTACTGTCGGGCGCCAACAGATGCCACCCTGCTGAACGCCGGTTGTCCGGGGCCGGCCTCGTTTTGTGGGCGTCCGCTGCTTGCATCGCAGGCGGGAGCGTCAGCTGACTCCCTGCGCCGGCCGTGTTCAGCTATTTATCCGCGTTGTTGTTTGTTCGGGCATTGCTGGGCGGGTCAGGTGGCGGCTGTGTGGCGAGTGTGGCGGCCCGGTCCGGTCCGGTCCGCCGGCGGACCGCGCTCCCTCCGTGTGAACGACGCAATATAGACTCGTTTGCGGTGGGCTGTGTGGTGACGAAGGCGGACGACGGGCCGGGATAGCGGCAGTCTTTACGGCAGCGGCAAAAGCAGGTGGCTGATGAAGCCCAACTCCCTTCTGCCTGCGCCTGTCTTTTCGAGTTCTTCTTTTTCCCCTTTCTTTGAGCACTGTGATTCTGCCACCCTTCAGAATTCATGGTAGAATTTTGGTTCGACAAATCCTTTATTTCAAATGACTCCATCGTTACCTGGTCAACAGCCGTCATTGCGGAAGAGTTTTTCTGGGACCATGCGCCCAGAAGTGCGGTGCAGCCTGCACAGTGCAGTGCAGTCAGGCCGACGCGCGTCCATTATGCGTTTGCTGAAATACACGTGCTTGTTCCAGACTCCGATACGTGGCTTACGGCCGCAACGCCAGTCTGCGACACGTACGATTATCGCAGGCCGATGCTAACTTGGATTTTAACGCATCTTCGATACGGGGTGGCACAGATTATTCGGGAGAGAGTGCCGTGGCCCGCGGCCTCGTCTCTAGGCGTGAGTTGGAGGCTGATAAGTGGATTAGCGTTTTCCGTGACGCTCGAGTGTCGCCGTGATGTTACGCTGCCGGTGGCCGCCGCGACTGCACGCGCCATGCAATAATAAACAACACCCGAATTGAATGGACCTCGTTTGACGTCATCACATTAACTGCATGTTTACAAATGACTTTCGGGGCTACTGTTACGTACAATATATATATATATATATATATATATATATATATATATATATATATATATATGCACATGTATGCATGTATATATCTGTATTTATATACGCCTTCCGCAATAACGATAAATACGCATACACACACATACACACACAGATAAATATATATATATATATATATATATATATATATATATATATATATATATATATATATATATATATGCACGTACACTAACAACACGCCAGACATGAAATCGGCGTGGTGGTTCCAACGCTCTTCTAGGGTGCCGAAATCAGGACACGACACAAACTGGTGGCGGGGACCGTGCTGTACTGCATCACACCCTTGATGATGTTAAGTGTGTTCTTATGTTGAGGCTGCGGAGCGCGTTCGCGCGAGCACATCTCTTTGAAGAGACCAAGCTGACAACGGGGCTCACGTATGGTGCTTATCGCGTGAATTCCGCTCGTTCGAGCCATTTGCCACCGGCATAAAGACCGCCAAATGTCAAAGTGAGCTGCGGCACAATGTGTCCAGTTCGATGCGTTCCCCGAGGCTACAATAAATGTTTTTCGACCGCAGTTCCCGGTACCGTGGCTACCTTCCTCTCCCATTTTTGACGACATAGCTCCACAAATTTGTCTTCAGATTCAGAACTCGTCCGCAATCTTTTTCTTGCTTACGGTGCTTGAGGGACCATGTCAGCCTGGGCCCAGAGAGCCAGGTTGCTGCCTGCATTTGGCGGCTGCATACTCATGTCTAGCGTCTCATGTGTTACCTCGGTGCTGCTGCCCGTTGTGTTGTTCACCTACCCACCCTGCGTCATGCTCACAGAGATGCAGTTTCGCAAAATAAATCCGGGGGGGGGGGGAGCAGGACAAAACGGCTCAGCCTGCTCCCAAACTATGCCAAAGACGGGTTTTCACCGGCTTTGACTCACTTCGTTCTCAAAGCTAAGAAGGTCAAGGAGGTGCTGGAGGTGCACCATCCCGCCTCTGGTCAGAAGCCTACCCCCGCGCTGCTCGGTCATCCCGGGGACACCGCCTCCCTGCTCTAATCTCACGTCGACACGTGATGCACATCGACCGCAGCCATCGACCGCGACTCGGCCGACCCGACGGTTAGCGTCGCGCACAGGTCCATTCATCTCCAGCGCCGCGCGAGCTGCTCTCGAGCAGTGAGTAGCTCGGCAAAGTCCCACGGTACGCCCGTCCCCGCGCGCCGGTGCGCCGCACGCACGCGACCAGCCAATCAGCTGCAGAGGGTCCCACCCACGCGCCAATCAGGGCGTGGGCGGCATGGGCCGATCATTAATGACATACAGGACGGATCGGGCAGGCACCAGGCTTGAGGACCTCAGCTTCCGCCTGGGGGTAAGCAAGAAGCAGGAGTGAGGTCGGCTTGATGAGGATTGGGAGTTAGGACTGCAGTCACGTCTGGCAACAAACAGCGGAGACGCTTCCGCGAGCGCCGGTCAACTCCGCTGGGGACAGACGGTCCAGTTTTGCTGTCGGGTTCACTACCAGCCGCAGCGACGGGGAATGACAAGCGACGCCTACGCGGCAAAACCGCCGAAGCGGGCGCGTTTTACCGGAGAGCGTCAGCATCGCCCTGATTTCGTCGGGACGTGATGCGGCCGCTTCCGCACGTGTCGCGTGTCATTCGTTAGTCATGCCAGCGCCGGCCCGTGCTGGAAGCACTGGCGGCCGCCGTCACGCCCCCCCCCCCCCTTCCCCCCCCCCCCCCCGACAGAGATGGACCTCAGCACGGTGTCCTCCGCGCCAGCCCCGCACCACCAGCGACAGGGCGCCATGCCACGCCGGCGACCTGTCACGAATCGTGTGACCCCGTGACCCCTCACCCGCGACGCTGTCGGCTCGGGGCCAGCAGCACCCGGCTCGCTTAGCCGGACCGCTTGCGGCCCGTCCACCGAGACGAAGACGTGGACGGACGGTCCACCGGGACGTGGGTTCACCCGGCGGTGCGGTGTGGAGCAGGCCTCGGAGCGGCGACTTGCAAGCGTCCACCGGCCACTGCCGGCGGTGTCCGGAAGCAGTCCACCCACGCGCCATTAACTTAATGCCGGCTGGGGTGCTGAGACGCTGGCAGGCGGGCATTTCAGCGTCTTGTTTCAGGGCGGAGTCGTGGGTAGCGCAGCCGCCACTGCAGCTGGAGAAGGCATTAATTTTCTACTTGGGCGGGCCAGTACGGCCCCATCATTGCATCTAATCCGATGCTTATTGCTTGCGTCTCGTAACCACTTGCTGCATTGGTTTTTGACGCCTTTCGCAGTAGATGAGGTATTTATACCTGCAACACGAATGCGTGCGAACAGCGGTATTTCAACGCTCACCATCACAAGGCTTGCCCTCGGGGAAAATCATCGAGAGCTGTTCGCAATGTATGCGGAAGCCGCTGCTCCGTCAAGCCGTGACCTTTCTCCGTCTTAGAGTCCGGGCCGACGATGCCTGCATATTTGACGCCGATTGGGTGGCGTTCGTCGGTGACGCTGACCCGTCAGGCTCGACACCGCCCCGATAAGATCGTCTCTCACTGCCTCTCTCTCCGCCCACCACCCGGCCGTCGGCTCAGCAGTGTTGACTGGCGATGTCTGCGTCGGCCGTCGGAGTTTGAGAGCCACCGGCTCCGTCGTCGCGGCGGCGTTTGAGAGGCCCTGGCCCCAGATCGATGCAGTTCGCGGCGGCCGCCTGGCCGGCCGGCGAGCCGCCGGCGCGCCGGAGCACGCGAGCCGGGAGCACCGCCTGCGGCACGCCGGAGCACACCGGAGCACCGCCGGAGCACGCCGGAGCACCACAGACCGCGCCCGTCGCCCGCGGGCCGACCAGGGCCGCCAGGCAGGTAATGTGTCGTTGCTTCGCTTTAATAGGTTATTGAGCGGGGTACCGACGGCAATGACGGCCGAAGGGCGTGTGTACGGCTCGTCCGACCATAGCGCTGCAACTTTCCCAGGCCCAACATTCGTGGAAAAAGGCGACGCTATGCGTTGGGACAGCGTCACGTACATGCACATGCATGCATATGCATGCCAAGGTGGCCTGCGCTGAATGACGGGACTCCTGCCAGACAGCGGTAGCTGATGTATGTACGCACCCCCTTGGGATCGATGTTCACAGCTTCGCCGGCGGTCGTTTCAGACGCTTGAGGCAATCTCTGGGATGTGGAGGCCGAAATACGTTTCATCAATAAACTACCGAACGGCAATCACGGCACTGAAAAACGGCTAGCACGGCGCTATTGAGCTTTGATTCAGTTGAACGGTCAGAGCGAAATTCGGGAAAAACGTCATCATTTACTCACCGCTCTCAGTCGGGCCTCGCTGCGTCATCCAGTCGTAAATGCATGCAAAAGTAACGACTTCTTAAAAGAGAAGGACGGGGAAGGACGCGGGCTCTACGACACAGTGCCTGCTTGCCTCGTTCCCGAAAGGTCACGGGGTCAAAAAACATCGCCGCACCAGCGCCGACCCGCCGCAGTAATGGGCGCCGCGGAGCGCAGCAGCGATCACCGCCCGCATCCGTCTTGGGACAATCAAAAGACGGAAACCACATGGCCCCATGGATCAACGGCGCAATTTTCGCAGCCGAAAATGCAAGATTGTGATGAATTAGACGTTGCGACAGTGCGGAATACGACGCAGCCGATGCCCCCCCGCCCCCCCCTGTCCTGTGGCAACTGGCGATGCAAGTCCTCGAGTTTGAGATATGTGGGCTCCTCGGCGAGCCCGAGGTGCCGAAGTCCAGCATCGGTTGGCGTGCCTAAGCAACCCCTATGCGCGCGCGTACCTGTTGCGGCGTACGCCACGACTAATGACGAACCGTCTGGCGTTCCAGTCAGCTTGTTACGGCCTTGTTGCCTATCGTTCCGCGGCAACAACGCGGCGTGCTTCCATGCATGTCGAAGGACGCCGTGATTCTTTCACGGCCCGCATCGGTGCCGGTTGGCTTGATACACGGCCGAAAGATCCCCCGAAAGATCCGCTTCGGGTGGCGTTGACTATCATCAGGCCTTAAATATTGTACGTTGTGCCTGCATGAGTCCGTGTGGAGCACATTATGTCCAGCAACAGACGATTTTTGGGCAGGGGTCCGACTTCACGACTTCACGGTGTTGCGTGGGCGCTGGTGATCCAGCTGTCAGAAAAGCCAGGGCAGTCGAAGCTCACGTTGGAGGGATTCTTCGATCATGCGTCCATCAAGTGGGAAAACGCGTCAGTTCCTGTGTCCCTTTGCGTTGCAGCACGTGAGTTCTCGAGTAGGTGACACGTAGGTGTGACTGGTTTTAGTTACGAGTGGTGAGTCCTCGCTTTTCATCACCGTCCTGCATTTAGCACAGCGGTGCGCATCACACGACTAAAAGTTTCGAAATTTCTTGATCGCGACATTTTACCCACATATTGGAAAATTATTGCTGCAGTTGGATGGGGACGGGACCTGACACTAAATGGGGCTAGGGGGTGCCTGGACTGGTACGCAATGCTGGCCCATTAGACAAATTAGATCTACTATGTCTGGTTTGAAGCCATTGTCTCATGACCTTTTCTCTTTAGTTGAACAAGCATATCCTTCAATGGTCTGCTCTGCTTCCTCCCATCACTTCTTCGCTTCTTAGAACGAAGATTTGCCGTCTTGGAAAAATGATGGCCAGCACCGGTTTAGTGAAAATATGGCATACGCATTCGAATCCGGGGAAAATATTTGTTACGCTCGATAGGCCATGGTTCAACACCCAACTGCACGATTGTCTTGGAGCAGCGAAGAACAGCGAATGCAGCGCCACAAATGTCCGTGCAGTGCGGACGGTGGAGTGGACAGTGAACAGCGGTCAGTGAACAGCGGCCAGTGGACAGTGAACAGTGGACAGTAGACAGTGGACAGCGGACAGTGGACAGTGGACAGTGGACAGCGGACAGTGGACTGTGGACAGTGGACAGCGGACAGTGGACAGTGGACAGTGGACAGCGGACAGTGGAAAGTGAACAGTGGACAGTGAACAGCGGACAGTGGACAGTGGGCAGTGGACAGGGAACAGCCGCGTCTACCCCTGCTAATCGTGTGTGGACAACACCGCTGTCCACTTTAAATGAACCTTTAAATGAACAGTTTCGCTATCAAACCGATGGTCTTCCGTGGCGCCAATGGGCTTATTCGATTAGTTCAGTGATCTAACATGAGATATGTGCGCTTTGGGAGGGGGCGTAGTGAAACTATTGCCGGAACATATTAAGAGAAGACGAATGGGGCAATAAATCGCCGTAAAGTTCCATCGCCGATAACTTTTCGTGCGTGTGGCCATCTCGTGTTCTTTATATTGGTATGCTACCTTCTCATCAGCACATAACTTTGCACTAGCCGCCCGTTTTATTCGCTGCGCTTCCCCTCAAACTGATAATCGTGATGGCGTGGCATCTGGAGAGCGTGGTGAGCAGGGGTTACGATGCATTTATCTAGCCCACCATAGCTGCTGCGCTATCAAGATATACTTGAAAATGACGTTTTTAACTGATAGGTTTCAACGTTTCATTACATGTAACCAGCTCGATAGCTCAGTTAGAGTGCCTGCCTTCCGATCCACCCACCCATGGTGGGCTGAATTCAAGTCGCTTTAGGCGCTCGCTACAACGCTATCCTTCACAGACTTGGCCTGCGACCGGTGGCAGTGTTCGCGCTTAAGGTCAGGTGACGTCAGAGGGTAGGACGGACCGCGCCGAATACTGCACCGCGTCAACTTCGCCACAAATTCTGCCGTTGACCCGGAATTGCATAATCCGATCGCACGGGTCACGGGATATGGATCAGGGTTCATTCAACGTGCATTGCTTAACGTGAGCTCTGATCCCGGAGATCCATGCACTCAAAAGGTTCGGATTAACCCTAAAAAACGCTATAAATGTGCACATCCTCGTTTTCTCGTGCAGCTCTACGACCAACCTCCCGCCGTTGCCTGCGCCAGGTCGACCTGGCCCCTCCTCCTCCTCCCTCGGTCCGCTCTGACCTGACGGACGGGCGGGCCGGATCCTCGCTCGGCACCCCAGGCACGACCTCTGGACGAGTGCCTCTTGCTGTTCCCGGCGTCCCGTTCCCCGGCCCCCGCGCGGGCCGGCGGCCGCCACCGCCGCAGGCGACCCCGCCACTGTCAATATTTGGACGGCTGTCATTGTGTGTGCGTCCTTTTGGGAGTGCAACCCTTCACCCTTTAGCGGTGTGGGATCTGCTCGCTTTTATTGTGTAAATATTTGTTTTCAGCGTTTGGTTAAATGTTCCATGTCGGAACCCTCCGCGTGGGAAAAGTTTCAATGTGGCGGTTTCGGTTTTTCAGCGGATGTTTCAGTGTGACTTGGCGCTTATGGCACGTTCTGGCAGAGTCGGGATAAAGTCGCCGGTAATGTCGCCAGCTCGTGTACGCTCACCATTTTGCTCGCGAATGCCATCTTCGGTACTCGATTGGCACTATTGCTATAAGAGCTTGTTCGTTACACTTTGCGTCAGACTTAGCCCACCCGTTTGCGCGAGACAAGTACGAACGCGCTTCTGGTTCGCCTACCTGGTTGAACCAGAACGGGCCTGGCGGTAAAACGGTAACGTCGCGAAGAATAACGTGGTGCCTGAGTTTTGGAACTTATAAGCCACTTACACCAATTACATGCGGCAGCCTCCTGCACACATCAGTACGGTCTCACTTCTTGCCCTGCTCGAGGTCCGGAGATACGATGCAAATCTCTAAAAGCCTCCGGAGACGGCGGATCCACGGCCTGTTGTACGCGAGACTCGTTTTATATGTAGCCATTAGGTCTGCATTTTGTTTTACCTAGGCACCATCTAGTGGGCTCCATTGGTTATCTCAGGATGGGTGCCCATCAAGCTGCTCCCCTCTTCTCCTTCCCCGTAAAAATCCTGGATGTGTCCCTGACCACTCCTACCGATCGCCGTTGAGAGCGCCAACATATTCTTGGCAGTTTCACACCCATTTAAAGGACGCTGTAATGCGACATTTGTTATGGCGAGGCAACCATTTTCCTATGCAGTGGACAGCCGTGCTAGCAGGCTTGCCCCTGATATCCCTTGGCTGGAATCGATTCCGATTCTGGCTCACGATTCCGACCCGTGCAGGCGAGCGCAAATTGGATTGGACTCTAGTTCCAACTCAAGGAGACCAGGCTTGGTTCCGGAGCCGATTCCAATGATTTGTTTCCGGAAACAAAAGTCAAGGAGGCAACCCGACCTATAGTCCTTATAAAAGCCTGACACGCGACACATAAATGACACGTTCAATTTGAAAACAATGCACTCACATATCCCACCCCATTATGCGCATATTTTGTCTGTAAGGCTTGAACATATCCAGCTATTCGCATTGCCATTTGAGTCGATTCACCGACGACTCGTTCGACTCAGCTCCGCCCACAGGTCACGGCGAAGCACCAAGGAAATCCTCCCTCACCCCGCAAAAGTGTTCAATATCGGAGTCGATTCCGACTCCATTCGAGGTCAAGCCGTCTGCATGGTACACGTGGCCGTCTCGTGCCTGCATGACACGCCCGGCCGTCTCGCGCCTGCATGGCACACATCAATTCCGCCAGCCCGCTCAAAGTTGCGGGGAGACGCCCTGATCGCGTCGCTGACGGGCGTATGCGGGGCATGTTAGCGTATGATAGCCTATTGCAAGAACACGCGTGCAGAAAGCCTGAGAAGAGAGTTTACCTAGGTGCTCGAAGTTAGCTACAGAAGTACGCCCCGAATATTTTTTGTAGGGAGCGCCACGCGGGTCGTCGCGCACCCTTTAAGAAGCGACGCTGACCCCAGTGGCCATACCAGCGCGCGGGCGTGAACCTTTGCGTGAACTTCCTCTGAGGCCGGCAGTGACCGCAAATGGGTAATGGCATAGAAAAAAAATGTGTAAGAGTGGTCCGCGGATTTTAAAGCGTTTCAGTGCGAGGTAATTGAGCATGTTGACGTCATCCAACGTAAAGTTAAGACGGGCGGAAGACCGCCTAGCACCTTCCCTCTCTCCGCTCCTCATCCAAAGCACGGCCACATGGTTCTCATTATCCATTTATGGAAAAAGCTGCATGACAGGCAGAACGGATGAACGTATGGATTTACAATAATTCCATAATATATTCGCTCAGTTCGTTACAGCTATTCATGCTTAATTATTTATCGACTGCTTACAGTCGTATCTTGAGAGGCTGAGCACAAGCGCAGCCTTTCTTGTCAGTCTGCCAGCGATATCATGTTACCCGGGTGAGATGTTGGTACAGTTCTTCTGTGAGTGTAATTTGAACGGCTAATGAGCATCTCCCTGCGCCTCTGAGTCTCTCCCCGTGCCCTCTGGAGGCGGACCTCTGAGCCTCTCCCCGTATCCTCAGGAGACGGACCTCTGAGCCTCTCCCCGTATCCTCAGGAGACGGACCTCTGAGCCTCTCCCCGTATCCTCAGGAGACGGACCTCTGAGCCTCTCCCCGTATCCTCAGGAGGCGGACCTCTGAGCCTCTCCCCATGCCCTCTGGCAGACCTTTGAGCCCCTCTCCCCGTATCCTCAGGAGACGGACCTCTGAGCCTCTCCCCGTATCCTCAGGAGACGGACCTCTGAGCCTCTCCCCGTATCCTCAGGAGGCGGACCTCTGAGCCTCCTCCCCATACCCTCTGCAGACCTTTGAGCCCCTCTTCCCCGTATCCTCAGGAGACGGACCCTCTGAGCCTCTCCCCGTATCCTCAGGAGACGGACCTCTGAGCCTCTCCCCGTATCCTCAGGAGGCGGACCTCTGAGCCTCTCCCCGTATCCTCAGGAGGCGGACCTCTGAGTCTCTCCCCATGCCCTCTGGCAGACCTTTGAGCCCCTCTCCCCGTGTCCTCAGGCGGACCTCTGAGCCTCTCCCGTTCCTCAGGAGGCGGACCTCTGAGCCTCTCCCCGAGGCGGACCTCTGAGCCTCTCCCCGTATCCTCAGGAGGCGGACCTCTGAGTCTCTCCCCATGCCCTCTGGCAGACCTTTGAGCCCCTCCCCGTGCCCTCTGGCAGACCTTTGAGCCCCTCCCCGTGCCCTCTGGCAGACCTTTGAGCCCCTCCCCGTGCCCTCAGACGGACCTCTAAGCCTCTCCCCGTATCCTCAGGCGGACCTCTGAGCCTCTCCCTGTGTCCGCAGGCGGACCTCTGAGCCTTTCCCCGTGTCCGCAGGCGGACCTCTGAGCGGCGATGCGCGGTGTGCAGGGCGCAGCGCTGCGCCGCCAGCGCAGCCGCCTGGAGGCACAGCAGCGGCGCGGCACGAGCCTCTCGCTGGAGGGCGCCACCGAGCAGCTGCGCCGACCATCCACACAGTCGCTGGCGCAGCCCAGCGGCCTCATCTGGGGCATCACGCTCTTCCACATTGGCCTGGTGTTCCTCGTCATCGGCTTCCTCATGGTCATCACGGCCATGATTCCCGGCTACATGGAGAAGGCCGAGGCGTACGACCTCGTCGGCACCGGCACGTTCTTCGTCGTGCTCGGCGGCGTGCTGACGCTCATCAACCGCGTCATCACGCGGCGCGAGGAGGACTCGCTCGGCAAGTACGTCACGGGCCGGCTGGCGCGCTCGCGCAGCGGCGGCCGCCTCGTGCGCGACCCTGAGTCGATGCTGACGCCGGCGGCGCCGCGCCGCCAGCCGCCGGCGCCGGCCGGGGGCTCGCCGCTGCCGCCGGTGCACACCCGCCGCCCGTCTACCGCGGTCGTCAACGACGTGCACGTGCACGTGCTGGACGGCCAGGCGAAGGACGCAAACGGCGCGCGAGCGCCGGCGGCTGGGAATGACGGCGCGCAGAAGACGGCGGCGTCGAAGGTGTAGGTGGCGCCAGCGGTCGCGCGTGGTGCTGTTCCACGCAGATGGCGCTGCAGCTTCGGCTGGCGCCTGGAAGGAACCGTTCGACGTGTTGCTCGGAGCGGGGGAGATGTGGTGCGCTCTAGTGAGATGAGGTTAGTGGATGGCTGGTCTTGCATGTTTCTTTGCAGGCTTGGCCATTTCTACGCAATGATTTTGTATTTTGACTTATCGACAATGTGATAAAGGTTAACGTTTCTACGCGACGAGTCTCGAGGCCCGCTCAGCTTCTTTTAACGTACATGTCCTCAGATATTGTGTACAAATGCCACGCATATTTATTTTCATAACGACTTGCGTTTGTATGCGAAGGAGCCTGATATCTGTCATGCGCGCGGATGGAGTCCATCACAGGCAGACCCGAACGTGTCCTTTTCCGAATTTACCATTCGCTTATCATCGGGCTTCGTGGTTTTGTATCATAACGTGTACAAATTAGGTTTAGCGCCATATTTATGCATGCGCGTGCTCGTTCACTGGATACTGCGTGACGCGCCCGGCCGCGCCCGACCATTCGTGACAAGATGCGTGTCCTCTTGAAAACCCCTCGACAGAGCTGGAAGTGAAGCGACACTGCCAGAACCCGATGTATTACGCGCACAAAGCTCGTGCACGCGCGCGCGGTTCACACAGCATGCTTGGAATCACTCCAGGGAATCCCCGTTGGCCCTTTTAGGCGTGCGTCGAGCACTTCTTGACCGCATATTCCACGCCGGATGTCATGCAAGGACGCATCATGCGCACGCGCTCAGGCAGTCTAGGCCAGATTTCCCGTTGGATACTCATAGGGGGGGGGGGGGGGGAGGGGCTGATGGCAGCCGGCGTTGAGTTGTTTAACCGTGTGTCGCCTCGCGACGGTGTGGGCAATGGACGCTCGGCTTATGGTCGTACAGGTGTCGGGTGTCAAAGAGCGAATGATATGAGGGAGAGACTTGGGGCATTTTGCCACATGCTTGTCCGCAAAGCATGTTTTTAAAAGCATTTATCCTAGATATTGTCACTGAGAGTGTGAGAGGCGCACCTGCTGAAATAATGCCTGCTGACCCTGGTTGGCAGCGTTTCGCGTGGTCTGGTGTGTGCCCTGCGCAGCTGGAAGATGCTGCGAAATGAATGTCACGAGCGTCTGTGCTATGTCCGAAGTTGATGTGTGAGCAATCGCGCAGAATCGCCGCTCAACAATTTTTGCTCTGGACAGTAGGTAAAGGCGTAGGAGCTTGGTTGTTTAAATCGCAAAGTAGGGCAATAAAAAGCGCGACGAATACATAGGGCGGAGAACATGTTAGTCATGTAGGGTGCATGTTACGTTCATGTATGTTCGTGTTTACCCGCCGTTGTAGTTACGTGGTGTCTGATGCGGGTGCATGCGAGTGCGAGCGCTCATGAACGCGAGTGCGTGCGCGCGTGCCCGCGTGCGCGTGGGCGCGCGTGTGTGTGTTCCGTGTGTAGCAGGTGCCCCTTCCTGGCACCGTTAGATGGTTATTTCGCAGCAGCCGAGACAGATTCCGAATAATGTCCGATTCGAATCCTGCCAGGGGTCGATGATACTGCCCGACTGAAGACTGTTCGCATCAGAACGCATCAATTATTCAAACCCTCGCGCCACCTCCGCCCCAATCGACCGGTTTGTAACCCGGTATTCCCTGCCAACAGCTCGCTTTAAAAACCTGTTAAGTTTCCTGACACACGTGCTTTGTTTGCCCTCATTGCTCATAATGCTCGGATAATGAGTGCATATACCGCTTGTCTGACGCCTCGCTTTTCCGTGTCGGCACCAGGTCGCGGTTCATAGACGGCGTTCCGATTCGCTTTGGTACAGAGCTTTCACCGGGTTGACCTGGAGCCAGTCACACGGTGATCAATACATTTCCACGTCCACGGCACGGCTGTGACGCAACAGAGGGCCGCGAGCTCGCGAACTTGCGAGTCTGGCTCGGCTGTGACGCAACGGAGGGCCGCAAGCCCTCGAGCCCGGCTCGGCTGTGACACAACAGAGGGCCGCGAGCCCGGCACGGCTGCGACGTAACAGAGGGCCGCGGCCCCGGGCCCGGCTCTGCAAGAGAACGGCAGAGCGAAGCCGCCGGTCAACCCGAGCGGGAAGAAAATGTGGCGCACTTCTCGCCAAACCGAGCGAGTCGCGCTACCGGTGGCGAGTGAATACGTGAGCCGTGTTTGTGGTGAAGCACAAATGTGACGCAGGCCTGACTTGCTTGCCTGGTTGGTTGGCTGACTGACTGACTGACTGACTGACCTGGTACCATGTGCTTCGTCAGTTTATGGTTCTGAGCGGAGACTCGTCATCCATCTGGGAGGAGCTCACCTTTGCGCTGGGTCTCAAGAAAATACCCTCCCGTAGCGTGGAGCGTGTGTGCTGCAGCTTCCACTCTCCCAACTGTGCGCTGGCTGAAGAACATCCATCGGGCCTGAACCCCCAGGGTTTAACTATCAGACCCGCCCCCCCCCCCCCCCACCCGAGGGCCCATCCTGCTTTTATCACTTTAAAATCTGCACGGTGTTGCTTTCCAGTCAGGTTTCCAGTTTCCTACACGGTTGCTCTCCCCGATGTTCGCGCAGGTGAGCGGTCCCTGCGACCTCCGCTCAAGATTCTCCGGATGATAACGTGGGACCCGCCTAGTGTGAGTTCTGAACCAACCGTCCCCCGCCCAAAAAGCACAGGACACTCGGTGCTTCCTCCGACCGTACGCTGTTGTTGAAGCCCCCCCCCCTCCCCCCCACCCCCCACCGCCCCGACCGGAAGAAGCCTGCCACCGAGCTTAAGTCACGGAGCGCTTCAAACGAGCCATATTACTACGCGTGACGTGGCAGGGGGAAAAAGTGGAGCAGCCTGGGGTCACCTCTAAAGACAAAAACGCCACCGGCGCGTTGCCTTCTGCAAGCCCTGGCGCAACGTTATCCAGGTCGGCGGAATTGATGAGGGCCTTTGCAGGGCGGTCGATCGCCGGCCCCGCGGAGGACACCGACGCATGAGCTCCTCACCGCGACACCGCTGCGCGACACGCCCGGCGAACTCATGAACGCAGGTATATTGAACACTCGTCCGTCGGCTCTCACTTGCAGAGAACGGGAGAGCGGCGCACACCAGAGCAGAAGTGTATCACCCAACTGCCGCGTGCGAGGCACACGTGCGCAGTGAGAAGTTAGCCACGCGAGCGCGCGATCCCAACTCCGCGCGAGCGCGCGATCCCAACTCCGCGCGAGCGCACGATCTCAACTCCGCGCGAGCACGCGATGCCAATTCCGCGCGAGCACTCGATGCCAACTCCGCGCGAGCGCTTGATGTCAACGCCGCGCGAGCACGTGATGCCAACTCCGCGCGAGCGCTCGATGCCAACTCCGCGCGAGCGCTTGATGCCAACGCCGTGCGAGCACGCGATGCCAACTCGGCGCAAGCGCACGATCCCAACGCCGCGCGAGCACGCGATGCCAACTCCGCGCGAGCACTCGATGCCAATTCCGCGCGGGGGCGTGATGCCTTGTCACCCACCTCAACCGGCAGGAGATCAACCGGCAGCTGCCGTACCTCGCTATCGAAACAGGTCGGCGTGGCGCTGTCCGATCATCTGCGAACGGTGCACTTCGTCTGCGCGAGGCCGAGGACGCCGGCCGGGCGGGCGTCCGTCCAGCGCGGTGACGGGACTGCCCATCCGCCCCTTGTCGGCTGCGGCTGTCATGCCAGCCCGGGGCGGGGGTGCCCTCACATAGCAGCACGAAAGCCGCGCCGAGCGGCGGCGGCGGCGGCGGCGAGGCGGTACTACTGGCAGCGCCGGTACAGGTAGAGGTAGGCGAGCTCACGCGGGGGCCGGCGGCTCTCCGCCACCTTCTCGTCGTTGAAGATGCACCAGCGGCCGTCCTTGAGGATGTGGCACACGTAGTGCCCCACCATCGTGCTGCTCCCCATGTGGGAAATGAAGGCGACCAGCTGGTACTTGCCGGCGCCGTCGCGGTAATGCTCGCCGGCCGGCGTCGGCTCCTCGCCCAGCTCGGCCTGGTGGCTGAAGATCCAGTCGGCGGCGCGCTCGACGCTGTTGTCCGTCTCGCGCAGCGCGCGCTCCGCCTGCGAGGTGGTGAAGCCCATCGACACGATCAGCGCTACCGCCTCCGGGTCGGCGCGGAAGGCGCCGGCCGCCGGCTGCGTGCCCGGCACGACGAACGGCGCCGCGAAGTCCTCGTCCGTCATGTGCTCCATGATCCAGTTCATGGCGGTTTCGACGCCCGAGTTCTGCGTGTTGTAGAGCGCGCGGCGGCAGGCCTCTGTCGGGAAGCCCATGTCGGCCAGCTGCGCCAGCACGGCGGCGTCCAGCTGCGGCTCGGCGGCCGCCAGCTGCGCCGCCGGCTCCGGCAGCAGCTCCTCGCCCGGCTGCAGGCCGCCGCCGCGCAGGCAGCTCAGGTCCAGCTCGTCCGGCATCGCCACCGCCACGTCCAGCTTCTTGGGCAGCCAGTCGTCGCCGACGGTGAACTTCTGCAGCTGCACCAGCAGGAAGTCGGGGAACGAGGCCAGCCGCACCGTCTGCAGCGCCGTCGTCTTCGCGTCCAGCGCCGTCGAGTAGAACTGCTCGACGCGACGCTCGGCGGCGAACGCCTCCAGACACGCCTCGAAGGGGATGTTCGCGCGCACCGGCGGGCCGGCGTCGGCGCCGCCGGCCGCCGCCTTGCGCGCCTCGTACTCGCGCACGGCCTCCTTGTTCGTGGCCGCTTCCAGCGGGATATGCAGCGGCAGGAAGAACTCGGTGCGGTCCGAGTACTTGACGCGGTGCGAGCCAGTGCACTCGACGCGCTCCTCCACGCGGAACCGGAGCGCGTCGGTCGGGTCGGTGCGATGCCGCGAGGCGCGCGACACCAGGTTGATGAGGTGCAGGATGAACTCCTGCGCGTCCTGCTGCCGCTTGCCGGAGAACTCCGCGTGGCCGCGCCCCACCACGCTCTTGAAGGTGAACGGCTCGATGCCCGGCTGGCCGGCGGCGGCGGCGGCCGGCTCCTCCGGCTGCTGCGAGTACCGCCCCGACAGCAGGCCTTGCGCCAGCTTGCACATCTGCGCGTCGAAGTCGTCCGGCACGCGCGCCGGCTCGAGCGCCGCCAGCGTCGCCTCGGCGCCGGCGAAGTACCGCTCGACAAAGTCCGGCACCGTGAACATCACCTGCATCACGCTGTTCATGTAGCACGAGTTGCCCAGGTTGCGCAGACCCGTGTAGCCGGGCCCGTACAGCGGCTTCAGCTGCTCACCTTCCTCCTGGATCGTGGCCCACTCGCCCACGCGCTTGTTCATCTCGATCTCCAGCTCGACCATCGACTTGTCCGTCTTCTCCATCGCCTGCACGTTGATGCCGAAGTGGGCGAGGTGGCGGCCCAGTTGCGGGTCCAGCACCATGTCGTCCTCGTCGTAGGAGAAGACGTCGGCGCGGCCGTCGGCGCTGATCGTCCCCAGCTTCACGGCCAGCGGGTAGCCCGTCTTCTGGTAGTACTCGACCGCGTGGTTGTTGCCGCCCGTGCCGTCGAAGAACCTTCGCCCACAGAGGATCGCTCCGTCGGTCAGGTTGAGCCAGAGGTTGTCCGTCTTGTCGCACTGCTGACACTGCCAGCCGCGCGGCGCCACGCGCACGCCGTTCTCCAGCTGCCGGAGCGTCTCGGCATGGCGCGAGACCACCCGCACCTCGCCGTCCCACGTGCCGGTGGCCTGCCGCAGCTCCTCGCGCCGGCTGGCCGAGTCGGCCGCCAGCACGGCGGCCACGGCCGCCTGCGCCGCCGCCGGCAGCTCGTCGCAGGGTAGCGGCAGCGTGTGCAGCCTGGGCACCAGCACCAGCGCGTGCCGCCGCTCCAGGCGGCCGCGCTGCGCCTCACCGTCGAAGCCGCCCTCGACGCCGATGGCCAGCCGCGTCACCTTCTTCTCGGGCTCGTCGGCGGCCGGCGGCGGCGGCGGGTGGCGCACGTGCACCACGTGCAGGAACACGCGGCTGCCGGTGCGCGCGCTGAACGCCTCCAGCCGGTCGCGCGCCACGCCCAGGAACGAGCGCATGCACACGTACAGGCCACCCGGCGACTCGGGCGTGTCGAACGAGTAGATGCACTGATCTTTGTAGACCTTGGAGTCGGGTCCGGGCGCGCGGAGCCCGTCCAGATGCGGCCGCAGGGCCTCCATGGCTGCCAGCGTGACGCTAGGTCGGCAGCCGCTCACAGCTTCGGCACCGGCTCAGATCTGCCGGGTGGGGAGCGGGCCTGAGCGAACAGCACATGACGAGAATGCTCGAAATTGGTGAGGGTTCTCTACATGGCAAATGACCACTCAAAAGGGTGATGCAGACCAAAATGCTGGTGAGGGATGTGGCAGTGATGATTGAGTTAGAATGAGCACAAGTGCCTCTGCTAATGTTGACATCAAAATGCACACACCAAATAAATGGATCAAAATCACAGTGATGGGGCAGGAACACCCATCAGTCGCCACTGCCTGGTTAATGTCAACAAAAAGCATAGAAAAAAATACAATATTTTTCTAGGCCATCTCTGCTGGTGCTGGTGACCCTATTATGGCAGCTATGTGAGTAACTGCTCCTCCATTTGTTTCAAACTTAATTTGCCATTTTGTGTCCTAAAAATATTGCTTTGCTAGCAGTTTGCACAGGATCTACAATGATACAGGACATGTCTGACAGCATGACAAACAAAACATAAATGCCTAAAAGCATTGCATTCCAGACATCCTAGACAGTTCCTGGAAAGGTGGTGACACCCCCCCAGACAGGCGGTACAGTAGAGTGACCAAGACGTCTGCAGGCATTGGTAGGATATGATGGAAAGGTTGGAGACATTCATAAGCTACACCTGAGTTATTACTCTGCAAATCAATCCATCATACTGATTTCATATTATAAATAGGTGTAACAAAGTATTTTGCCCGAATATTTTTGGATGACTTCACTTGACCATTAATGGTGACTTTGTGTGATCTCATCTAATGTGACAAAGACTTGTATACATGCCAGTCATTCACTTACACCATAACAGCCTACAAGACAGAAAACTGCCAGCCTCAGTGTGAATACAAAATGACTATGAAAGCTTTTGCCACTGATATCACATGCTGCCATACAACTTTCAACACTCCTTGGCATAGAAACATGAAAGAAATCTGAGATAAAAAGCCCTTTAGAATGTGTAAAAATAATTTATTTAAAACTTGGTAGACTTTCTTGCACACAGCACAAGTTTTTTATGCCACCTTTCTTGTTAGTTGTATGCCACCTTTCAAATGCATGAGCAGTTATGTTCATTATCATTAAGTACCCTGGGTCAAAAGCACACTAGCCTTTACCACATATTTAATTTACCATATATGCTATTTAATTCCTAAACATCTCATGTTCACTGATCCCCATTCCATAAGTCATGCTTAAAATCATGCAAAACAAGCAATAAAAGAGCACATTACCAAGCTCAGATAAGAGTGAGACCCTAAATTAAGGAAGTGCAGCCTCTGTGACCTGTATCACTTCAGTCTGTTAGGACTGTCACAAAAACACACTGATTTATAGTTAACAGTCACACCCCACAACCAGCCACGGCGACTCACGACTTCAGACAGGAAATGCCTTCATGCGCAACATCCAGCAGCCAGCACTGCTATTGAGTGCAGGGAAAGTGGAGAGCCAGGCCGTATAAAGGAGGATGGAGAGGTGGAAAGCTTGCAAGGTCGGCGGACTGCGGAAACATTCTGTACTAGAACCCCACGTACCCCGTACGCACGCCCCCGGGGACGATAAACAATATAACCGGTGGAAGAAGTGGAAAACTGACGATGACAATGATGTTGACTGGAGTTTAAACGCCCATTAATGGCAACAGTCGCCATCACCAAACAATGCACCTCGTCCACCCTTACCCTTCAGAAGCAAACTCGGATGGAGCGGCACCTGCAACCAGTTTACCCCAGGGTCGTTCGTGACTCGCGACGGAACCTCAGGCGCTTTGCTCGCGACTGTTCCTTGCGAATGACGGCACCCGGCAAACAGTTTTAGGTTCTAAAAACGTTGCATGGAATGCTAATCTGCACTTAAGACGGCTAGATCCTAAAATTGATCATGCTATTAAAACTTGAAGGCGACAATTCATTGCGGCATAATGTAAGGCTACCAAATGCGCCTGATGACAAAAGCGCAATATTTCAGAAAAACACTTTTACTGCAATAAAAGCGATAAATCCACCCTGGTCACGTAAAAGTCGGATTTCAGAGGAAAATTTCATTTGAGCCACCCCCTCCCATCGCTTGCCGCATGCATCAATGTCCTGCATAAAATTTTGCGTATGCCCATAAGCCATGACCATACTTGAATACTGAGCATAGCTCTTTGTGACGGTCCCCATTGTCTCAAAATATAAGAGGAGCAATTCCGGTAAGGCCGATGATTTATGCTGAAATATTTTAGCCAGCGGACGTGCGTCGAACTGGCAGGGAATTGATATTTACATCCAGAGAAAATGACGAACCTTTCCACTTTGCTCAAAAGATATCGAAACATGGTATAATTGGCCGCATTATCCCGTTGGCAAGAGCGTACTGCGGGCAGATATAGTTGGTTAGCCGAAACTTAATGGAAGTGTTGAGTGTCAAAATACACCAGTTCGCCAGCTCAATTTGAAGAATTGTGCGTTTCTTCACCACGCTTTATTAAAAAACATACTAGCTGTAAATGATACGTTAACGTGTCATGTACAGCTAGTATGCTTTTTTACGTCAACGGTTTAATACGTCACCCGATGTTAACATTAGTCGTCTTGAGTAGCCAGTAACTGAAGAACTTGATGTCATGTTATAACTTAAAGACATTCAGCTTTTGCCCAGCATTTGCCAACGTTTGCCAACAGCTGTTTTGCACTGCTTGGCTTCCTTTTAAATCCCATGGCTAGCCAATAGTGATGTCATCGCGTTCGCCTCTCAAATATTTGCAGGAACAAAGATAGCTGTGGCCTGCAGAGGTCAGCAATTATGTCACACCAAAAGTTGTGTCATATAAACAATTTTCGCCATCTCTTACGAGACCCGGAAAAATCCATGCACACAACAATCATATGGTCGCAGAGAGAATGTTATCCAGTAATAGGGTAATATATATTATATATTACATAAATGTAATATATATTATATAAATGTAATAGTAACCATATTAAGTCACCTAAACTCAAACGTCATGGCATACCTTGCCATACCTTAAATGTCATGACAGCGGGTGCAGATAACATAAAACATGCGTATCAGATTTTTCAAGTCGCGCTTTGTGCGCGAATTGAAATATCTTTCTTTGCGTTTTGGCACTTCCGATGCGCTTATCACATGCGATCGGAAGGCCTCTCTGGGCTTCCCTATACCACAAAACGGTCGAGGGAGATAGCGGAATGCCATCGGCCCTGCAGTGGAAACGGAGCGTTTGAAGCGCCTGGTCTTGCCTGTCGGTGCACTGAAATCAAGAGTGACTTTATCCACTCCCCCAAGAGAGGAGTGGCGTAAGCTTTCCTTGGAGGTCCCTTGCTCGCTTTATCAAAATGTCCGCTATGTTTGGGATCAATTGTAATTTACAGCGCGTGAGCACGGGTATTGGTAGGTAATAAAACAGAACAGACATTTTACGAACTTTTTTCAGCGGCCGCCATCAGGCCACAGCTCTTGCCAAGCATGACTTGTTGCGAGTGTATTAACCTCCACCCTCACAAGAGAGAAATTTTCGTCTGGTTAACACTGCTATCAAAATGATTTTAACTTGCTAAGTATAACACCGGCAGGATCGCGCAGGGCACAGCGCGGCTCTCGACCAGCGACCAATCACCGCCACGAGCGCGGCACCGTGAGATGGGCTGTAAGAGGCACGAGTCGCACGTGAGCGCGGTGTCTCGGACATCCAACCGCGTGTCTGTCATTCGCCGGGCACGGTGTCCGATCACCAGAGCGACGGGGGCGGTTTTTTCTGCAGGGTCCGGGCCGCATGAACTCATAAGCAGTCGGCAGGCATCTTTCGGTCCTGAGAAGTGACTTTCACATACCATTCACTGGATGGCGTTCAACCACGCCAGCATACTTGTCAATGCCTAACTGTTCTGGAGACATAGTGGTATGCGTGCGGAGAGGTTTTAGGATCCTGATCACCGGCAATTCCTTCATTTTTTTCTCAAATCTCCACTCCTTTTTCTACGGTTTCCTTTCTAGTCGACGGCGTACATCTTGATTCATGCCCAGTCTTTGGGCCACAACCACGACAAGGCTTTGTGAAACGGTGGTGATGTTGGCTAATTTAAATATTTGAAACAAAAAGGCATGTTTGTTACTTTTCATCGTGTTGTATTTATCAATGCCCTAAGGGAAAGGAAAGTAAATGAAAATTTAAAAAAATTAACGGGACTATCATTATTTTCATCCATGTACGAGGTCCTGACCAACAGCCTGCTTATGCGCCCGGCCTGATCAAGAGCCAGAGGGTCCTGAATAGAAATCTAAAGGAGCACCCAATGCCCTCAGGGCAAGCGGGAACGCAGGGATCCCCAAGCATATCAATCAATCATCGAGAAGGTTTCGATGAGACCGTCAAGCTGGCCAGATGGTTCTCAGAAATTCGGTGAATGCCAACCGCGTCTTGAGACTGAATGAGAGGTCGTTAAATCTCCGCACCATCTTTCATTTCAACTATAAACTATACAATGTGTGACGTATAAGATGTCTGCGCGTTACGAAACGATCAGTGCCAGCCGCGACGAGTAATCACATTAGTATCAAGGATTGCCGATTTCTTAGTCAGAGCCTGCTCTAAGTGGCCCACTGAACCGTTAACGCCTAGGGACCCAGCACGTCTGTCAGGAGTGTAAATCATGAAAGTAGGTGGTCCGAGGAGCATTTTGCAGGGAGTGTTTAGTCAGGAGTATTTAATCAAGAGTATTTTGTCAGGAGTATTTAGTCAAGAGTGTGTCGTCAGGGTCATGTAGTCAGGGGCATTTAGTCAGGGGTATTTAGTCAGGAGTATTCTGTCAGAAGTATTTAGCCAGGAGTATTTTGTCAGGGGTATTTTGTCAGCGTAGTACCTCAAACAGACCGTTATGTTTTATCTAAACGATTGACGCCCCTGCCAATATCATATGAGCGTTCAGTGCAACTGATTTTGCTTGGCGCGCATGACAATCGGGAGACGGAGCAAATCAAGGCCCGAAATTAATGGTTCCAAGAATGTTTAAGGGGTCAGTGACGAGGAGATGGTAAAGTGAGCTTGAAACGATGAAGCGATCACGGACTGAGAAGTCTCGAAGGAGCAGAATGCCTTGAAAATTGCACCTTGCAACACCCTTGAAGGTTGTACGTTCCCAGACCTACATGGGTTGGCCGTATTAATGCATATTCATATAAATGCATTTCCGGCCCCGTTTCGATATACAATCTACGTTCGCAGGGCAATCAACGTTTTTATAGAACCCAGAAAAAAAGCCTGACAAAGCCTCTGAGTTACATCAGTTTAGAAAGAGTCCACTGAAGTATCGTATAACTGTAGTGCCGGCAGATTATTACAGATAGCTATTTAACGTCTGTTTCCTTCAGATTATGCCAGCAGATTATTACACACAGTTAGTTAACGTCTGTTTCCTTCAGTTTAGTGAGTTTAAAACACCAACGGAGTTATATCTTAAGGCAGTTTCTGGTTTCTGCTCCAGTTTTGGACGGTTGAGATAAAGATAAGACGAAGAAAATCATGCCTCTCGAAATCAATTTTCCAATATCCGGTGATTTTTTGGAGGGTCTTTCACCATCAGCGAGGCTCTTCGTCCACCCTGTGTGCCCCCCTCCTCCCCTCCGCCGTTATCAAGGCTTCAGCTGCGCTTCTGTGTGCTTGAATTTAGTGCCAATTTGGAGCCTGCGCGCCGTATGCGAATCCCTTCTGATGGGATTTTTTGGCCTTCAGTACGCGTACTAAAGGGCCGCGAAAATAGCCCGCCCTGGAAGATGGGCCAGCGATTAACAGAGGGAGAATTGCCCCTAATGTGCCTGGGTGCCGGTCGCCCCCGTAAATACGATGTGATGAACATAACGCTAACGCGGCGACACATGTGCGCTTTGAGGGAATTCGAGGGGCTCGTGGTTTTTCTCCGCCTTGGCATTACTCATTAACGCTACGGAAAATAACGTCTGAGGCGAGGAATTAAGTTTGTTTTAGAAGTAACATGATGTATTGGAAGTTGAACGACCCGGTCGCCCAGCTTTGTAGAGTGCCTGTGTTGCGATTCCCCTACCCGTGGTGGGCTGGATTCGGGAGCGTGGGGATCACTTTCAGCGCTCGCTTTTTGCCTTTGTCTGAGATGGTCCGCGGTCGGCAGCACCGGCCGCGCCAAAGGTCAGATGACGTCATAGGGCGGGATGGGCCGTGCCGGGTATTACGCCGCGTCAAACTTTCGCCATAAATTATGCCGTTGACCTGAAATTTGACGATCAAATGATAGGGCCAGGGCTCACGCATCAAGCTCTGCTTAGCGTGGGTTCTGATGCCAGAAATCCATCAGATCAAATGGTTGGAACTAAGCCTTGAAATATTAACAATTCAGCCGTTACTCAACGTAACAAATGTTGTGTCCAGACACCGCAATGACGCAGTGACGTAGTGGGAGTCTTGAGACCAAGCACGATAGTTTTATGAAAGTGGTGGTACGGAGCTATTTGGTCTCCGGGGGCCAACCAGTTCAATACCAGAAATCACTTCCGGCAAATAGGTCACACGGCCAAGCGACATTTCCTGACAAATCTTCGGTGACATGGAAAGGCTCGTCGATAACTTCTGAGTGTGAAGAGGTGTCGTGTTTTTGCGGACGTTGCGTGCTTTGTCTTCGAGCCCTCTAATTTAATGTTTTCCCCGGTGCCTGATGTCAGGCATTGACTGAGGGTGCAGGAACGACCTGTGTGTCGCCCTTTTATCTCTGTCTCAGCGACACATAGTGGAAACTGTTATACTAAGGCAGCCAATAAAGCTACCAGAAGTTCTCAAAATTGGCTCCGAGTGGTATTCGTATAAACTAGCTCGTGTAACGCAATTAGACATCCAGGCCGATTCATTTGTCCTTGACTCCCTGTTGAATTGCGCCACTTAGTTGCTTGCTTAGATTAGATTGCGCCTAGTAATGACTTAAGCCTCCATAAGAAGAAACGCAAGTGATTAGTACATCGACTCCTAGTTACCAATAAAATGCTGGAGGCAATATCACTAAACATATTTCAACCGTAAAATTCCGGTTCTTGTCCTCTTTTTAAGCTGAACACGTTTGCAAACACAAGAAGGTAGCCAACGTTTGCAATGGTAAATGTTGACAAGCGCGTCCGACACCGCTGACAAGTCGAGGGACAGGTTGACAAGTCAAGGGACAAAAGGACAAGTCAAATGAAAATCCATCTCATTATCCTGTGGCGATCTGAGAATCTCGAGATTCGTGTGACGGTACTGGGTGACTTTTCAGAAATTCATGTCGGTGCTGACGCCGTTTTCGGATCTAAGAGTATCTTATGTGTGATTTCAGTGTTCCAGCGGTGGAATGTTTTAGATGCTGCATATTTTAGCGCTCAGGACACGCCGTAACAAAGGCCACCTCATTATCCTGTAGCGAGTCTGAGGATCTCTAAATCCGTGTGCCCCTGCTTTTTCTTTTGCCGAGCGGTTATCTGACAGCACTTCACTGGGCCTCTTACATGTGATAAAGATATCTGCATCGTCGTACCTTATATCGTCACCATACCTACCTTTATCTGGATACGACCAAGAGCTCAAGACAATCAATGTTCTCCATGGAGATGTCAAAATCTCGAATGTGTCGGTGTACCCAGGGTATGTACTTAGTGTGGATGGTAGACAGCATAAACGGTACGGACACGGGTGGGAGGTGACCCTCCCACGTGATCTATCAGAGGTCGCGGATAAGTAGGTCGGGGGAGGGGGGCTACCCGCATGTTTTGCTAGGTTTACTTGTCTTGATGGAATTGTAAGGTAATATATAAGTTACTAACCGATTTTCCTCCAGCTTCGTCACCGACCTCAGATGAGGTTCCGCCGTTGAAGACTCGTGTATGATGGGGGGGGGGGGGGGATCTAACGACACCAGCACGAAAAATATGGGAAAAGGTTGCTCGTCAAAGCTGCCAGGACGAGCAGCTTTCTGCGGCTAGGCCTTCAAATCACATTAACTTCGATGGGCGCTGGCTTGCTTGTAACCGCATCTACCACACCACATTTTGCGTACACGTCTACGGCCAGGACAGCCTCAGTTGGACAGCGGTCTTCCCCCGCCCTCGGCTGGTCATTCTATCCCTGTTGATCTCCTCCTGTTCAGCGGTCGGCGCCGTCTAGATCCCGGCTTGATAGAACTCCGTCTCGGCTGTCTCCGGCACCCCCCGTGCGCTGTCACCCGCCCATCAACGCTCACGGCGCCTTCCTGACTCCGTGCGGGAAGCGCATGAGCGGGCTGTCCGCTGATTGGTCGGCGGCCCGGCCGGCGGCCAATCAGCGGCGCGTGGCGGGCTGCCGGCCGGAATGCACGGCCGCGTGTACGGCGCGGATTAAGAGGGTTTTGAGGTCCTCGGGGCGAAGATGGGACTGGGTTTGTGGGTCAGAGTGGGAGGTGTGGCTGACATGATGGAGGGTCGACAGTGTCGAACCGGCGCGGACAGCACGAGATCACCTGCAAGGCCGCCCCGCCATGCATCAAGCGACGACGCTCGTTTTGGTGGTGAGTAGATCGTGGTAAATCATGCACGACTTGCAATACGCCACATTTGACCTCGGAAGTGTCTGACATTGCATGCTTTAATTCACGCAGCGTTCCTTCCGCCATAAAACGTAGCTGATGGTCACCGTCGCGCTCAAGAAAGACGTACGATACCGTATTGTTTTTGTTTGCAATTAGTAAGGCATGCTCACACAACCCTGGTCCGTACGTGCGTTTTACCGCGATCTGGCTTAAATGTCGTATCAGTAAATGACACAGGCTGTCGCCTCAAATTTAGATTGTCTTAGTTGACATGAAAAGACTTAGTGTACATATGTGTTATGGTCCGATAAAGGCGCGCGTACACCATATGCATGACCTCCAATATTCCACATTGTTCAGAATGTTATGAACTTCGAGGCGATCCGTCTAGTAGGGAGCTTTGGGGCGATCCATCTAGTAGAGAACTGTCGCAGACGATAAAACGAATAGGTTAGTTCGGTTGGGATGTAAGATGAAGTGGGATCGCGGGATGGAATTCCACCTGCAGCAGTGCATTTGTGACGAACTCTCGCTCTTATGGGGGCAATTATTGCATCTTGTCACATGCATCCAAACCATGTGTGTCTGGGTGTCTGGATTGTTTTGGTAATTTTCGATGCAACTTTTTCATCGTCGATGTAAGCTCTTGCTGTTTATAGCAAACTACGCTCTGAGTTTAATGTTTTTGCTGGCCACCATTTCTGTGAAATGCTGTGCACATTCATTAAAAGTCTCCTAAAAATGAGAAATGGTCAAAATTATGGTATCAGCTTAGACAACTAGAGAAGGAGCTGAACGTGAATTTGTTATCCTTTATGCATGGAAAAGTGAGGTGTGTCGATGTCCATCCAGCACAGACGTGCTCAGTCTTTGTAGGCGGACGGGAACAAACTCCGACTCATTTCACATCAACAGATGCACATCAACAAATAATATGACCGCAAAGAAGTGTAAATTTAAACAGCTGTAATTCAAGAACTCCAAAATGCTGGCGCCCACCAATGTACGAAGCTTTCATGGCGCAAACCATGTTATCTGGACTGTGTGTGTGGGGGGGGGGGGGTTCAGGGTGGGGTCATCGGCCCTTGAAGGCATCGGACCCCCATCCCTTGTGCGAAGGCAAGGTCGCCGGCGGCGCTTGGCATGCAAAAAATCGTGAACAGTTAACGTTTGCATTTACACATGATGATGTGAGTTGGGTTCGGAGAAGGCACACGAACTTTTAGGCGTATATTTTATTTTATAGATTTAGCGTGGCCCACTGCGAAAGTATACTGCTCTTGCGAGTGCCTAATACATTATCATAAGATATGACGTAAGAGTTTAACTTCTATCCATGCATGTAAGCTACATAAAAAGCTACTGGTGATGACCCTGCTGCGATGATCCGCACGTAAACATCATAAAAACACCTAGCAAAGCAATGTTTTTTTTACATTCTCTCCCGAGACTCCTTCATGGCGTATGCAGGACTTCAAAGTGAGACGACGCCTCCTATTTTTCGATGAAATGCTTATTTTAGCGCACTGCGAACGCGTAGGATTCCTCACGAGGCGTGCATCAACACGACGTTTTTTAATCCACTCATCTGTGTGTGCGCCTACATCATTTTTTTACATTGTCAATGTCCATTCATATGCATATAGATATTTGAAAAAATCGACAAGGGGCGGGCGTGTGTGCCCCCCCCCCCCCCCCCCTCTCCCTCTCCTCCACCACTTGAAGATGCATCTGAAGTCCGTAGTACTCCATCGAGAGCGTGTTTTTCAATACGGCGGCGCAGAATGCGACCTTACTGGGCACGTGTTTGCTGTTTACATAGCACACTCTGCGCAAAGCTTGTCGCCCAGGACATGCCTCACGCACACGGCTCCATCTCCGTCAGTGGTGTCCCCTTGTGTGTGTCTCAGGCTGGCTGCGTCCGCTCGTGCCTCACTCCGAGTGTCCAGCTCCATCTCCGTCAGAAACCTCCCCTTGTGTGTGCCTCAGGCTGGCTGCGTCCGCTCGTGCCTCACTCCGAGCGAACGACTCCATCTTCGTGAGTGGGGTGTCCCCTTGTGTGTGTCTCAGGCTGGCTGCGTCCGCTCGTGCCTCGCTCCGAGCGAACGACTCCATCTTCGTGAGTGAGGTGTCTCCTTGTGTGTGTCTCAGGCTGGCTGCGTCCGCTCGTGACTCGCTCCGAGCGAACGACTCCATCTTCGTGAGTGGGGTGTCCCCTTGTGTGTGTCTCAGGCTGGCTGCGTCCGCTCGTGCCTCGCTCCGAGTGCACGACTCCATCCGATGGCCGTCGTTACAAGTGGTTCCCTGCACCATCTCCTGGTGAAAAGCCTTGTGCATAGCCATTCACGATACTCAGAAAAGCAGCATGTTCACCTTTCCTGAAAGACCTGAAAACAAGAAGGCTTTTTCCTGGAATGATGTTTCCTGGTGCAAGAAGCCGTTTGTAGCGAACGATGCTGTTCTGTTCGAAATGTTGAACTGAACTGAACTGTAGTGAGTTGTTGCTGTTCGAACTGAATGCTGTTCTGGGGTGCAAATCGCCGCGGGGAACTGCGGATCCGACCACGCTCACTTGTCGTTGTCAGCGGAATGGATTAAACCACCAAAAAGAGTTTGCGGAATTATTTTTCCATAGAAAGAGAAACATTTTAGCTCCAGAGATGATCTTCGAAAGCCTCCACATTTTCAAACCTGTCATGTTGCCACTTTTTGAAGTTCATCTCCGGAGCGCTGACGCGCCACGCCTACTTTAAAAAAAAGGACACAGCCGGAGCCGTGCTGACCTGACCCGCACGGAATGCAGCGGAGGCTTCCTAACTTTGCCACTTTTGTACTAACTAACTTGGCCTAACTTTGCCACTTTGACCACAGCGGAGGTGGCCTAACAACCACTTTTGCGGTTGTCTTCGGTCGTAACGTTAGGAACAACGCGCTTCCTCACTGAAAGCGCCGCCAAGTTTTCCCGCTTGACGTTGTTCTCATGCTTAAGTCAAAACTTCGCAGAAATCGTGGGGGAAAGCTTCCAGAAATTGGCAACGGCTCCAAATACATGATAGGAATATGACGTAACTTCCTACATATTTCGCGGAAAGGTTGTTTTTGGTAGGCCAAATAGCTATAGCTGTGGTATTGTATAAAATTTGCCACACACTCAGCTGAACTGGAACTGCTCTGCTGCGATAATGATACTGGAAGCCTCTTAACGAGCTGTGGTTACATTGGACTCTGACGCTAAAGTCATCCATCCCAAATATCCGAGGAAGCATAAAAACTTGCGTAACAGAGAGCAGTGCATTTCGTCAATGAAAGCAGCTACAAGATATCTCAAATTCAACATGGCTTCCTGAGAATAACAAAAAAAACCTCCCCCTGTTACCTAACACAGTTATGCGATGGCTGAAAGCGTCTCACACCAAAAACGCGCTGCTGTGGACTGGCACTGGCTTATGGGAGCGTCTCTGAGAGGTCAAATAAACACTTATTGCGGACTCTTTCAGCTGAGCAAGAGTACGTAGAAGGATTTGGTAACCTTTGTCCCATCGCAAAAGCGTTCATTTCAATTCCAGTATTTCCAATCGAGGTGCGCTATTTGCCATCAAAACAGGGGCCTGACTCCAGTATCTTGGTAACCCCAGAACCTGGACAATGCCCCATAAAACTAATCGAGAAGCTGACGAACTTCTCACCCACGCTTTTTGAGCATGCCCACATCCTAAAGATGGGCTAGCTCCTCCAGCACGCTCTGCTCACGGATGGTTTACAAAACGAAAGCTGAATGTTTTTTTTTTGCACCTTGGTCCGCGTGCTTACACTTCACAATTCGAAGTGCCCGTGTTGCTTATTCCGTTTTAACACGCTGTCGCGTCGTAAAATATAACGTTTTTCGTACCCAAATCCGGTTTTGGCCGTTTTCATGCCGGCGTGTACACAGGTTACTGAGGATTTGATGGGCCTTGATGATCTAGATTCCTGAGGATGCCCGATTACTGCATCACAATTTACAAGTGACGACGCCTCGCCTCGCTGGCAAGCCGCTCCTGATCCCGAAGACTGCGCTTACTTCAGCCGTGACGTCACCGTTGCGTTAGACCCGACCCGCCAATCAGCGACCGATCTGTGTCAACAGCGTCCCGATCTGATCGGCCGCCGTTGGCCGGGCGGGTTGGCGTGCACGGAGATCGTGTTCCGACAGCCGTCCCGTCCCCAATCAGCCGAGACGGGGCTCCTCCGTTCGGGAGACGCCAACTCCGCCGGAAGCTGGCCTCTGCTGACCAAAGCCTGTCGGCCTCGTTCCAGCACGCAGAGACCCGGTGCGCTTTGTGTATTTGCGTTCTCGTGTGCGGCTTGTGCACTTGTTTGCACCGTGCGTTCGGTAACATTTAAAGGGAAACGACGCGTTTTTAACGACAGGAGAAAGATCGTATCGGCATCAAATTGACGACGCCGTGACCTATATGGAAGATCGGGCAATACGTCATAATAGGGGCCCAAGTAGGTGCATACTCGCGGTGCCCGCCTGTCGCGCCAGGGTGAGCGGCAGGCGACGCCATACAACCTCAGCAGCTGACTACGTCGTAAAGCCCCAATGACGACGTAGGTGCATGTCTTTCGAGGGCCTACAATCGGTCTAATTATTCGCAAAAATGACCTCAGCGGGCGTCACGTCCAACACCAATAACTAACTCAAGTGGGTCTGATCCCCCCCCCCCCCCCCACAGGCCACAAGTCCCGATAGGACCCCTAACCAGAGCTGTAGGATGCTTTCCAAGTGGGTCTGATTCCTCTCCCCCCCCCCCCCTCCACAGGCCACGAGGCCCGATAGGACCCCTGTTCAGAACCATGTGATGCTCTTCAAAGCAAGCCACAGCACCATACCTTCTAGGAAAAACATTCTCTTCTGTGAATTTCGTGAGTCAGGGGCAGGTATGACAGCAACGACTTAAATATCTTATGAACCAAATATGCCCTTGGAGTGACCAGTCACGCATGCCCCAGGCAGAGTGCATGACCCCGTGCCCTGACCCCATTCTGGGGATCCGCTCCTGATTATAACCGTGTAATGCCAGCTGTATGGTCCTGCGTGTGTCATCACTGGCTCAAAATTCTTAGTTTCAGATTTCTGTATCGAGCCAAATCAGCATATGCCAATGACATAAAGCTCACCTCTAATCTCGCGGGCACCTCATTTCCTCCATCAAAAGTGTACGAGTCTACCAAAAAGGTCGCCGAGGCATGGGCCCGTGCATTGTCGGAACCCCACAACCCCGCTACCGTGCCCGAAATCAGACCATCCCGCGTGCCAATCATGCTCGGAATCGGTGCGTCGTCATTCCCAGTTCTTTCACCAGAAAATTACCGAAGAATGTCACTCGCGTGATGCTGGCTTTTGAAGTCATGCCCCTGCCAGCGCCCCGCCGGCAGCTGCCCGGGCGTCGCGCCGCGCCCGGCCGGCGCCTGGCCCAATTCCAGGCCGGCGCCGCTTCTCCGGGTGCTTCTCCGCTTCCCTGACGACTCACTGACCACGTGACGAGCTATCGGATCGGCGCCGTGACGGCCTCGTCAGCGGATCAGAGCGCGCGCGCGGGCCGCACCCGCGGGAGGCGCGCGCGGACGGGCGAGGCGTGTGGCGATGGCCGGCCGCAGGCTCCGGCTGTGTCCGTTTTCCTTGAAAGTGGGTGTCGCGCGTCAGTGCTCCGGAGATGAACTTCGAGAGCCGTGCTGACCTGACCCGCGCGGAATGCAGCGGAGGTGACCTAACTTTGCCGGATGCCCGCCGGCGATAACATCGCTAATGACGCTTAACGACTCGGCGGTGGCGGCGCCGACTAAACTTAAATAATTACTGTCATCATAAAAGACCTGTATCGCCTGACGGCTGTCAGAGCGAGGTGTGAAACGTATCACAGCATAATTTGTGCCACTTATTACCTCTGGAATAAGACAAAAGGGAGGGATCAAAGACGACAACCGATCAAAAATGACGTCGTTCACCGCCATAGCCTGGGGGCCTTCGCGAGTGATATGCTGAATGACGGAGTGTTTGGACATTTCTCTATTCTGACTGCCTCGATTAAAGGGGATCTCCAACCTTTAAACAGGGTTTTGATTTCAGATAACCTTATTTGACTCTCCATCGAACGGGCAGAATTTTAAGCCCAATTCGGTCCCAGTATTCGCTTTCCTCTTTGTCAATTTCAGATCTGCAAGTCATTTGTGAGTTCTAATTTGCTTGGTCAAATGGTATTTATTATATTAGCTTGTTGAATATGACTTGTACACATTTCAACCAAATCAACGTCAATTTCAAGCGGTCCGAACGGTATCATCAACTGATGTTTTAGCTTTATGTGCTGACCTGTGTAGAGAAGCACTAACAAACGCTCGGAAATTGCATGTAGGGCGTGCATGTGCATCGAGTGGAACGAGAAGCAGCTTGCTCTGCTTACAGTCAGGGCCGATCAGGGATAACCTGCTGACCGTCAGGGCCGGTTAGGGATAACGTGCTGGCAGTCAGGGCCGGTTAGGGACAACCTGCCGACCGTCAGGGCCGGTTAGGGATAACGTGCTGACAGTATGGGCCGGTTAGGGATTATCTGCTAACATTCAGGGCCGATAAGGGATTATCTTCTGATAGTCAGGACCGATTAGGGATAACTTGCTGACCGTCGGGACCGATTAAGGATAACCTGCTGACAGTATGGGCCGGTTAGGGATTATCTGCGATCAGTCGGGACCCATTAGGGATAATCTGCTGACAATCAGGGCCAATTAGGGATAATCTGCTTACAGCCAGGGCCGATTAGGGACAATCTGCTCACCGTCGTCTTGCGTGGTGGTAGCGATGATCTCGCCGCCCCAACAGCCTGACTCCTAAGTAGATGCTCATAATCCCTTTAGAGCACGAGCTACTCCAGGTCATTGGCTGAACCCCTCAAGCGTCCAACCTCGGGGACGACCCTGCTGACAATCAAGGGTATTCGCTTTATCCCACGTTACAACGCCTACGGACGCCAATGGAAAAATGGCTGCAAATGGCAAAATGGCTGATCGCTGAAGACGTTGAGCATCGCTCGCTCACACGCATCGTATACCGTCTATGGGCGGTTTGCCGACGTTTTATCTTGAATCAGGCCCTGTCCTGTCCTGTTTCTCATGCTCTTCGACTTTCGTGTGCGACTGTTCGCCTGTGGTTCCAGCGATGTCTGGCATGTAAGGTCGCGGCGCTCAACTTTGTGTATCCGGCATTTCATCACAGCGGTGGCAGAGGATGTGGAGCTGGAGGGGCTCTCGTTTTTTTCTGGACACGATTTCTCCAGATTTCTCCAGATTTCTCACGATTTCCGGATTTTTCGAGCCGGTATAGAGTGCCTGTCAGGTCAAAGCATCTGCCTCTAGCTTACAACCGCGTATGGGTGAACAAAGGGCTGCTTTTCATACCTTTGCTGAAAGCCGACAAATTTTGCCAAATTTCAAATTCGCCATTCCAGCCACGACTTTTTTTTAGTTTGCTCGATATTTGTTCATTCATCACTTCCTCCAATCTGCTTCAACATTTACGGCAACGCAACACAATGCAGCATCTTACCGATGATCTCGTCCGACTCAATTCCCACGAACCTGCCACATCGAACCACATCTCCCCGAACCATCGTCACACTCACCCCCCCCCCCCCCCTTGGGCCGACCCAGAACACCCTCCGCCTTTGATCCGTCGCAGCCCAGACGCCCGGCATTTCGGATGGTTCGCCGGGCCCGTCTGGGGAGGGGGCGGCTGTCGCCGACGTCCCCCGCCCGGAGAACGGGCGCCGTCGACGGGCCGCGATGTCAGCTACGTGCGCTATGCCGCCCCGGTCCGGGCCACCCGCCCGCCGCGCTAACTGCGCGGCGGGCGTGTGGCCCCGGCCGTCAGCGACGGGCTCAGGGCCGTCGCTGGAAGCCGTCGCTCAGTGCGGGTTTCCGAGACAGCGTGGCTGAGACGGAGTCTCTGAGATGGGGCCTCTGGTGCGAGGCCTCCAAGGCAGCGTGGCTGAGACGGCGCCTCTGAGACGGGGCCCCCGGTGCGGGACCTCCGAGACCGCGTGACTGAGACGAAGCCTCTAAGACAGAACATTTGAAGTAAGTTTTTTGGAGGTAGACCGTTTTGAGGCTTCTAAGGCGGCCCTCTGAGACGAGGCTTCGGATACAGGGTCTCTGAGACAGGACCCCTAAGACAGCATTTCTGAGACAAAACAAGTTATCACGATTGCAACTGATCCTTTCAGGGAATCCGTCTTCGCCGTCAGAGTTTTTACTTCTATTGTTGCTTCGACAGCAAGGCGTTCATCACTTATGCAATACAGCACTGGTAGCTGAAGTAAGCTTTGAGACACGCGCATAATTACCGGCTTTCCTTGAGTGTGGGCGTCAATAAACGCCCACGCACGCGAACATGAACCTGCGCCGACTTCAGATCGGCGGGCCCTGGTCGCCATGGTTACCAGCCCATCTGCTGGCGTGTCGGCGCCGGCGCCGTGTTTGAGCAGCTCGTCCATCGCTGCTCGGCCGGACAGGTGCCGGTCAGCGGGCACGCGAGGCACCCCGGCCCCCCTCCGCCCCCAATCCGGTCAGCGACCCATAAACTGCCGACCCATTTGTTGTCGGCGTCCGTCACCGCGGACGGGCCATCCGTTTTTGCGCGCGCTGATCCCGCGCGGCGGCGGCGGCGCCGATGAAAAACCGCGACGGGGGTAGATTGGAGTCGACCCGGCTTGTCTCCGGCTTTTTGTCCGGCGCCAAGCGGCGGCGTCCTGAACCTTGTGTTCGCTGTTTAAGTGCGGGTGTCCCGGGGGGTCCCAGCGTAGCCTTCAGTGTGTGACGTCATCAGTGCTCGGACGTGGCGGCCGCGGGTTATCGAGGTGTAACCTGATGAATGTTACAATGTGGAAGTGATTAAGCGATAATTTACTGTTGGCGACGCTGAGCGGGGTTGAGGTTTAAGTCCTTCTGAACGCAGCCCAGGGAGGGGAAGGGAGCGAACTGACTATGTTTTCCAAACAGCCATGAGCTTCCCAATAACAGTTTTGCCCTAACAGATCCGGGAGATAAAGAGTGGTGTTCCAGGCGGCGTGGTGTTAGATCTGAAACGTACCGGTCCTCGGAAGGGCCCCAGTGTGGCCCTCTCTGCGCTGCGCTGTGGCACTGTGTGGTATCGTCTTTAGAACGTAACGTAAAGGTGACGTAACGTACGTTCCGTCGTAAACGTAACGTAACCGTAACCAAGGACGTAAATGTAACGTAACTGTCCCTGGCAGGTCTCGGGCTGCTCCCCCAAACGGCTCGTGGTGCTGGAGCCAAAGTAACAGCCTCCTCTGGGAGTCACCAGGCAGGCGTTCCAAGCAATACGTGGTATAAGGCCAGCGATGTAACCGCCCGGTAGGTACCCCGGCGGCCGTCTTAGCGGTGTGTGACGTCAGACCCCGGGTGACGTCTTAACGGCGTGTGACGCCAGACCCCGGCTGCCGTCTTAACGGTGTGTGACGTCAGACCCCGGCGGCCGTCTTAACGGCGTGTGACGTCAGACCCCGGCAGCTGTCTTAACGGCGTGTGACGTCAGACCCCGGCTGCCGTCTTAACGGTGTGTGACGTCAGACCCCGGCGGCCGTCTTAACGGTGTGTGACCTCAGACCCCGGCTGCAACAGCCCCGGGAAGATCCCGGGTGGCCTATGTCAACGGAGAGCTGTTACCGAACGGCGTAGCAAACCAAGCCTTGACAAGTCGGGGTGGTAACCGTCTAGCCCTCCAAGCTGTGCGGTGTCAAGCTTGTCAGTGCAAGCAATGCGGTGTCAAGGTTGTCAATGTCAATGCGTCTGGCCCTCCAAGCAAAGCTGGAAATAACGGTCGCAGGTGATCCTAGAATGACGTCATTTTGAATGTGAAGTGGTCTTGCTAGAATGACGGCATTCACACGCCCCACACATTCACATAGAATGTGTGGGCCGTGAGTGTATCAGAAATGAACAGCGTGTGTCAAGTGTAAATTACGTGGGCTGGCAAAGGCCAGGAATGACGCCTGGCTTGAGAAACAATGGAGTGGACCTCTAAACGGTGTGTTGTTTCGCTCTATGACCATAGTACCAGTACGGTAGCGGCAGGATTTGCCTGAGTAGTTTGGCTGACTAATCCGCCTTCCTGACACTTGACTTACGGGCTTCTTGACAACCGTGATTGTGGCTTGTTGTGTGATGCTCTCAGGATTTCACCAAAGGGAGCGAATTATGACAAGGAAAACCTACAAAAGTCGCCATACATGCTTTTTACAAGTTATTTTCCGTGCGTCCTGGTGACTGCAAAGTTCTATGTGAGCAGTCGGCCGAAAAGCGTTGAGGCGTCTGACTGCGGAAGTTACTCACTTTCATTGCGGTGTACAGGGGTAAATACGTCTATTGACTGCTATTTCCTTACTGGCGAGCTGTCGGACCCTCTAGAAAAAAGTGAGCTACAACGCCGCAGTCCACCAGTGTGACCCGTTTTCCCCCAATGTACGGTGCTCAGTATTGTTCGGTTGTTCGTCGACACGCATCCGTCGGCTGATGCTATATTTTGAGGTTTGAATATCGGGCCAGGAAGAGGACATACGCGTCCTCTCCCTGGCGGCGCTCGCGAGACAGCAGCCTGGTTACCGGGCGGCGCGGCCCCGCACAGAACACAACAAAGGTGGAGCAGTTTCCGGGCTGGCCGTAGGGTCGCAGGGAC
>NW_023597055.1:2484198-2654204 GCF_011947565.3 Pollicipes pollicipes
CGGGGCGCTCTCGCTCTCGCTGGCGCGCGCGGATCAAGGTCATCGCTGACGAACGGGGCGCGGCGGAGCGGCGGGCTTGGAGTGGATGGGAGGAAGGGGGGGGGGGCTGACGGGGCGCGCGGAGGGGGGCTTGGAGATGGGAGGAAGGGGGGGGGGGCTGCGGGGCGCGGCGGAGCGCGGTTGGAGGGAGGGGAGGAAGGGGGGGGGGCTGAGGCGGCGGAGATCGACGGCGGCGGCGAGGTTTGACGGCTCGGCCTGGCCGTGACGAGCGAGGCGGATCAGGATCAGGATCAGGATCAGGATCAGGATCAGGTGGCGGATCAGCCCGCCGCGGTCCCGCGGTGTGGCGATGTGGGATGACAAGACGTTACATGGCCGATGCCAAAGATTTCGCGAGATTGGTGGTGCGGAAGGGGGGATGGCATCTTTGACATGGAGGACTGGTCAGCTGGGAGCACGGCCAGAGATCGCCAGAGGTCCCAGGATCATCAGAGGTCAGAGATCGCGGACGCGGTCCCGAGATTGCCTCCACATGAAACATCGACGACACTGTCATCCACCCTGTAATCAGCGCATTGCCGGGAACACGCACCCATTCATATCTGCAGCACAAGGTCAAGCCCACCCATTCATTTGCGTTAGCAGTGCCGGTTGTGGAACGCCCAGGTATTTGCCGTAATGACGTGAGTTCACTGTGTCCGTCCGTTCACCTCCACGCGCTACTCACTGGGCCAGAAAGGCACGGGCGCCGTAATGGACCGAGACGTGATTAGACTGTTGTTTTGATCCGCCCATCGGCCCGAATCCAGCAGGGAGGGGACGCCAAAGAAAACAGAAACACGGAGGAACGGAAGTGCAGGAGTCAGGGATAGCATTGACCCTGCTGCAGGATGTCAGGGCCCATGCGCCGACGGTCGGCGGGCGGCTGGCGTGCCGTTCTGGGCGGAGGGGGACTCCGCGGAGTGGACGATGAGGCTGTGCTTTCGTACATGCACGAATCCCGTCTTAGGAGGGTATCGGAAACCAACGCCTGTTACGAAATGTAATGTTAAAGCGATAAAAAGGAATAGCTCAACATATCTCGATGCCCCCCCCCCCCCAACCCCCACTTTTTACTGGTGATGGAGCCCCTCGCGTGCGGGCTACTCTGTGTAGAGAAATACGTCACGGAGGTAAGACAGCTGGTGAAAGGGAGAGCTGCTGATTAGCTTATACCGAGCAAGCCAAGCCAAGAGCAAGAGAGGACCTGGCACACCAGCCGGCGGAACTTATTTTATGCAGGCATGCAGTCATACGTCATGAACCACCCCATTGACTTATCGTCAACCAAGCTGCAAATTTGTCATAGGCTCTTGCTCCAGCCTTATGTATAAGTGATTTCTCATGCGAAATTCAACGCAGCACGCCACCGGTTCTGGACCACTTGAAGCCTCACAGCGGCATGCGGAGGGAGACAGCCCCAGGACCACCGCAACAGGCCGTCTTGGACCCGTCTTGAACTCCGCCGGAAGTGCCGGTGTGACTGGCATTGACTGAGCGGAGCACCTGTTTGATGTTGTGATGTCGCTTGTTTCGCGGCAGTGCAGTGACTGGGACACCTGTTGGTGTTTGGCTGCGGGGTTTCGCGCCCGCCGCGGTGGTGTTGGATGAGACACCTGTTGGTGGGCGCGGTCCGGGCTCTGCTGCCGCGCCACAGCGGACGGGCTCGGCTGTGAGCTGGGCTCTGCCGCCGCGCCTGCCTCCCCCCCCCCCTCCCTCCCACACTCCCGGCGGCGGCCTCGTCAAAGTCCGCCCCCGCGCATACCGGCTAATGACGGCTGGCAGCGGCTCCCGTAGACAACAGCCGCCCCGGCTGCCAGCGGAGCCGCCGTCTGGCCGCGCCGGACTCGGCGGCGGCCCGTGACGCAGGACCGGTCCACCGCGGCCCGTGACGCAGGACCGGTCCACCGCGGCCCGTGACGGAGGACCGGTCCACCGCGGCTCGTGACGGAGGACCGGTCCACCGCGGACCGCGACGGAGGACCGGTCCACCGCGGCCCGTGACGGAGGACCGGTTCATTGCGGCTCGTGACGGAGGACCGGTCCACCGCGGCCCGTGACGGAGGACCGGTCCACCGCGGACCGTGACGGAGGACCGGTCCACCGCGGCCCTTGACGGAGGACCGGTTCATTGCGGCTCGTGACGGAGGACCGGTCCGCCGCGGCGCTGGTCGAGGGGTCGTCCACTCGCTCACGTCGGCTGATTGCGTCGATCGACGGAACTAGAAGCGGTTGTGGTGCGCTGACTGAGCTCATCGCCCATGCTTGGTCGCCGCCGGACGACCGGCTTCGAGCCGCTGCACTGTGGCGTGGAGGAATCGTAGTGTGTCGTGCACTGCGCTGTTAGTGACGTCCTTTAGCGAACAGCATCCTCCTCCCGCTCCCAGGCACGTTCAGGCTAACCACTGCTTGCTATCGCGCACGACTCGCACGCATTACTAACCTAATGTTCTTACTAGCTGGTGTTATGATCACTCGCATGTATTACGCACATGTGACGCACGAGCTCGTATGCTGACGCCGTTGGTAAATGGCGTGCCTGTATGGGACTGTAGAATCGTCACCTTGTCGTTCGTCATGAGTGGGCGTTCATCCCATAAATATTGGTCGTCATGGGTTGTGTGAGTAACGTGTTGCTCTGCTGCATCTGATCGCATGTTAGAAATGTATATGCTATGATTCATTCAACGGACGACTGAATTCCCCGCTTCAGAGTGTTATGCCTCGGGTAATGATGAAGTCTAGCCTGTATTCGCATAGGCGCCCCGGATCACGCGTTGTGACAGACTCTCTCAGTCGCTGCCGGTGTCGTATGCCCCCTACTCTCTTGGTCCAAGCAGGAAAAGTTCTCACTTCCGGGGTGTTCGGCTTTCTAAGCTCCCGGTAGGTGGCTGTGGGGTCTGTTCCCGCCGGCCGCCAGCGGTCCCGCTGGCAGCCGGCGGTCCCACCGGCCGTGTCGCCGGGCGGCGGTCCCACCGGCCGTGTCGCCGTCCGGCGGCGGTCCCACCAGCCGTGTCGCCGGCCGGCGCGGTCCCACCGGCCGTGTCGCCGTCCGGCGGCGGTCCCACCAGCCGTGTCGCGGCGGGCGGCGGCGGTCCCGGAGGCCGTGTCGCCGTCCGGCGGCGGTCCCGGAGGCCGTGTCGCCGTCCGGCGGCGGTCCCACCGGCCATGTCGCCGGCCGGCGGCGGTCCCGGAGGCCGTGTCGCCGTCCCCGCCGTGCGCGGACGCTGACATCCATCCGCCGTGTCTCGGCAGAACGTCTGGCGACGCGCCCGACCTGGCCTACTCCAGACTGCCCTGGGATGACCCGGCCGAGACGGCCAGCCTGACCGGCGGGCCGCGGAACACGGCTGACCTGGACGAGGGTTCACGGACACGGCGACGGGCGGCGGCGGGCGGCGGGGGATCAGGACTGGCTCGAGCAGGCCTGCGCCAGGAGGGCCTGTTGTAGCGGTCGGCGGCGGCGGCGAGGCTGTCAGCGGCGGTAGGTAAGGGCTGCCGCAGCCGCAGGGCGACGTCCAGACGGCGGCAGACGACAGGCGTGTAGTCGGAGTGGCCTGAGCGGTCTCCGAGCGGCACAACGCCCTCGGCGACGGGCCGTGTGACGACCAGCCGCCGCCGCAGCCGCCGACCGCGCCCGCCGGTCACGCGCGAAGACCAGCAGCGGAGAGACGCCGTCCGCCGGCGGCTCGTCGACGGATTGGCGCGGCATGCCGCCACAATCTGTGCTCGTGGAGCCACGCGCCCCCGCGCCGCGCCAGGGGCCGCGCCCCAGTGTCCGTCAGCCGTTTTGTCGCTGGTGTTTCGCGCGGACCGCACGTGAGACCAGCCGTCGCCATGGCGACGCGGGCCGAGTGAACAAAGCGTGGTGCTTGGCATTTGGCGCTTGGTGTGTGGATGCGCTTCTTCGTCTGCAGCGGGTCCCCGGCGTGCCGTCGCGCTGCCGTTCCGGGCGGGGTACAATCGTACCGTACCCTGACGTGCCCGTAGTGCCGTGACTGTGTGCCTGTACCGGTCCGACCCGTCCAAGGCACGGAGGCGTGGCGACTCGTACGCGGCGGGTCCGCATCGTTGTGGAAGTATTTGGCTCGACCTTCGCGGACGAGCTGTAGTGGTTGCAGTGTCGCATCGCCTTTTCCGGGCAGTTGCCTCCGGCCGCGGTCGCCCCTGCGGGCTTCGACGCGCAATGTGGCGGTGTTCGGTGTCGCGGGCGCGGAGGTTTTCTGGAGGTTTTCTCCAAATCTGGCGGGCGTTGGAGACCAGTTGATTCGGTGGTGTCCAGGCGCGTCTGGTCACACGGCGTTGTGCGGGCTTTGAGTCGGATTCTTTCACGTTGCGATATGGTACACCGTAGACAGAAGTGTGCGATTGTCTAGTCCACGCGTCCTCATATGAAATCAGCCATGTTCATTTCCAATGCGCGTAAACGGGTGTTTGGGAGGAGCTGTGTCCACTCCGCCTGCTTGCTTTTGAGGGTGACAGTTTTGGCGCCGGGTTGAAATCGACGCGCTTCGCTGGCTGTACGACGAATGAGCTGTTAGCGTGTCATTTAAATAATACTAGCCATAATTGGCTGGATCAGATGGGGTGTGACGTCATTGCCGTGGTGGTGGGCGTGGCTTCGCTGGTGTGAAGCGTCCTTTCTCCATTCTGGCTACAATACACTCGACAGCCATGGTGGTCGCCATCTTTGATTTTTGAGTGCAGCTCTCGTCAGCCGGAAGATGGCTGCAGCGTATGAAAGTAATAAGACCTTCCCCGCCGCCTCTCGGGTGGCTCATGCCAGCAACGCTCTAGGAGCCCCAGATATTATGAAAAGAAATCAAATCTGAGCGAAGCGTGTCAATAGTCGCCGAGCCGGCGAAACTTCGGCAATAAAGTGGGTCACAGACAGTGGCGAGGAGTCGAGCCGTCAAGTTTGCGCACAGCCGTCGGGGCGAGTTCGAGCACTGTCGCCATGTTGAAATTTGTCGCCGGCGTTTGTCGGTCGGGCGCCGAGCAAGCCCCACGTGGCCCGTGCCCCTCCCGAGACGCTGGCAGCGAGGGACACCTTGGGTACTCTTGTTTCTCGTCGGACTGCTCCAGCAGGTCTGTGCAAAATATGGTACGCGGAGATCAAGGAACTATACGTGCAGAGATATCATTCAGGAACGTAAAAGACGAACGAATGGTCGGCGGTGGTCGCAGGATCAATGACCTCCACGGTTCGACGGTGATGACTTCAATGCAGAGCACCCAGTTCCAATCCAGGCAGTTCGGCATTAGTAGCCCATGCTGCTTGAAGTAAAGGTGATAAGATGTGACCCGTCTAGAGCGTGAACAGCAGTTAACACACAAAGTAGGTGGCATCCGTAAACCACACGGGCTGCAGATGTCGGACGGGTTCTTCGTCATTCGAGGATGGGAGAAGGTGCGGGATTGGCAGCGCGGTGTGACCGTTTCCTAGCGACGACACGTCTGGGGACGACGTGCCACGACCCAGCGACTTATCTGATGGCGACGCCGACCCACTCATGCTGGGTTGCCCATCCCATCCCAGCCATCCCCATCCCATCCCAGCCATCCCCATCCCATCCCCAGCCATCCCCATCCCATCCCAGCCATCCCCATCCCATCCCAACCATCCCCGTCCCCATGGCTGGGAGGGGGAGCCAGTGGGATCCCCGGTCCAGCACGACAGCGTGGCTGGAATGATGGGATCCCCAGTCCAGCACGACAGCGTGGCTGGAATGATGGGATCCCCAGTCATGACACAGACACCGTCATGGGTGTGATTCCTGAAAAAAACAACAGCGAACTGCCAAGAGTGTCACAGGATGCGGTCCGTGCTTGGGTATGCGGGCTGGGTATTGTGTTTAAGGGCACGTCGTTTGCCAGGGCCAGTATGTGTCCATAACTCCTTCTTCAGTTAGGCCGGTGACGTGACCGGACTGAGAGGCTCGTGGTGCTCAGAAGGTAGGCGGCAAAGAGGAGGGAAGGTGGCACGGTCCCAGCGCCTGACTGGACAGCGTGCAGATCAGGCCGCTGGGGTGCTGCATGCGTCTCAGCTGGCGTGCAGAGCGGGCGCTGGGGGTGCTGCACGCGTCTCAGCTAGCGTGCAGAGCAGGCGCTGGGTGCTGCATGCGTCTCAGCTGGCGTGCAGAGCGGGCGCTGGGGTGCTGCACGCGTCTCAGCTAGCGTGCAGAGCAGGCGCTGGGTGCTGCATGCGTCTCAGCTAGCGTGCAGAGCAGGCGCTGGGTGCTGCATGTGTCTCAGCTAGCGTGCAGAGCAGGCGCTGGGTGCTGCATGCGTCTCAGCTAGCGTGCAGAGCAGGCGCTGGGTGCTGCATTTGTTTCAGCTCCGCCAGAATGACCACCGGCGCCCTGCGTAATCGGTTCAGGGTTGGACAGTTTTAGACGGGGCTGACCGCGTTCTATTCTTGCCCTGATTTCGACTGCCTCACTGTCGCGGCTCGGTCTTCCCGGGCCTCGCCAGGCTCTATCGGAGATCGGTCCTTTTATGCGTGTCATGGCTATCTGCCATGTGTTGGCCGTTTCATTAGGCCGCTGTAAACAGCCGATAGCACACGCAGGTCCTATCAAACACGCGACCAATCGCGGCTGAGCGTCTCGTGTCTGACGTCATGGGCGACGCCAGCTGGAGGCGGTGACGTGATCACGCGGACCTGCGGAAACGCTTGGTAGCTGGGCTCAATGGTCCAATCTTGGGTGACACAGAAATCCAACGGCTGGATACAATGGCAAATGCCTGAGCCCGGGAAATGTGATGGGGCTGTGCAGTCCAGCACTGATTGAACCGCGCTCAGTTTCCGGCCGCCGCCACTAGGGGACGGCCGCGGCAGATTATCTGGCGCTGCTTGCTGCATCCCGAATTGCCCATTGGCGGACGGCTGCCTTCAGTGGTCACTATTAGGACAGCAGTAGAGTGTGGTGGGGGGGGGGGGGGGGGGGTATGTCATACCCGTATTTGTGGAGGGAGAGCAGTGGTGATGGGGGCGGGAAAGTCAGTGTTGAGGACGGCGGAACCAGTGACGAGTGAACAAGAGCCAGAAATCAACAAAACGGACCTCGTGATAGCAAAAATTCGTAGCGCATGTCATTCACTGACAAATTTCTCGGGTTTGCTATGAAGACATCTGTACATGCGGCTTATTACATAGACAGCGCCCACGATCAGCAATGAGGCGCAAATGAATCTGAGAGGCCAAAATGACCTTCGTCACTTGAGAAAGCGCTTGGCCCATTCTTTGATATGCATCGAAAGCAATGCCATCAGCTGAAGGTACTCATGGTGCCTTTTAGGCTGGAGGTGGGCTTTATGTCATTAATATCCTAGTTCAGCTGTCATTTGCCATCATATCATACGACATTTATACTCTAGATCAGTCCCAAACATCCACTCTTCGTTCCAGGTGCCTAGATATTGAAATCCTTCCTCGAAACCCCGCCAGGAAAAACCATGCCTGAGGTGAGGATATTTACTGCACGAGATTTGAGCTCTTCCGGCTTGGAAAGACGCTGCATAGCTACAGGATTAAAGGGAGAGATAAGAGGAAGAGCGGCTCTGGGTGGTCTGAATAATCAAGATCACTGCTGCCGGGATTTGCCCCACTTGAGACCCAGCGTAGGGTGCGTACCGTGGCCAGGACGCTGTTTCAGCTAGAGTGGGTGACCGCGAGGTGGACACGTGGCCGACAGACACGGCTGACAGTGGCTGACAGCCACGACTGACAGTGACTGCCAGCCACTCATGGCTGACAGCCGCAGCGTGCTCCCCGTGGGGCCAGACACTGCGAGGACGCAGGATGGAACAGCGAATGAGGATTTGTGGCTGCGGGGCGTTGACAGATAAACCGTGCGTCGCATACGACCCCTCCGAGCCTTGGATTGTGCCAGCAGCGAGAGCGCAGAGAGCGGCGAGGCGTTTCGAATGAGTCATCTCGGAGCGCTGCGGACTTCAGCCGTCTCCTCATCTCCGCCGCTATCGCCTCCCCCGCCGTCCGTTTATCACCGCGCTTCGCCTGTTTACGACGACAGCTTCGTCATTAAGATCTGTCTGGGGGGCCATGCGTAGTCGGCGCCGAGTCCGTCAACATTAGCCTATTACGCTCGCACAGCCCACCCCCCCCCCCCCCCCCCAACAGCGCCGCATTGATTAAGCCATCGGGCCGTCGCGTACGACCAGCCCACTGTGCCCTACAGGGAGGCTTTGTTCGTGGCCACGGAAATGGTTGGTAGTCGAGGAGCGTGGTTCCCGCCTAATTTGCCCTCACCGCGCGTGTAAACAAACGGGCCCTCATGATCATTAGCCGTCGACAGCACTCAGCGGGTAACCGGGCAGAGAGAACTAATCTAGTGGGGTATCGCGGCCGCCTTGTGGCCGCCGACGACTGGAACTCGATAACGCCTTATTGTGTCACTCCAACGGCAGTGAAAGGCTTCTGCTGTCTCGACGACTATCGCAGTGGCGGGCCTTTTTACTGAAGTGAGCGTGTCCGGAGTTGCCAGATTTCATCATCACTTTTATTCGCGACTACCTTGCCCATGTGTCGCTAAGGACACGCAGAACAGTGATGGCCACATCCGGTTTTTTCAACAGGCACGTGACCTTTGAACTGCAGGAGCAGCCATCCTGGAAACTCAACCCAAATCTCGCCAGGGCTGGGGTCCGACAAGTCTCGTGTTCGGCGATACTGCTCGCTTCGGCGAGCATCGCAGTAACCAGGCCGATCACTTGCTGAAGTCATCGCACGGTTCACGCCGTGACAGTTGTCGATGCGACGGCACTGGCCTCACCGGCCGCGGGTGTCAACTCGTGGTCCGGTTACCTGGGCTGCCACAAGCCCGGGCAGCAAAAGAGGGTCAGAATGTCATCGAGCATGTCGCCTTCGTGACCTTCTCGGAAGAGCAAACGTCAGCGAACATGTCCATTTCCCGTTAGGTAAATACCAACGGGTATGACTGATCAATATGACTCATTCATTGCAGCGCCAAATGCCAATCCGTTGATGGATTTTGGCCTGGTTCTTCAGTGTACGTAATGCTTAAAATGGTAGGGGAGAATAGGGAGAGTTGTATCACTTGTTAATCATCGCTCCCTCCTGCCATTACTAGTGGGGATAAGGCTAATATTGTTATATCTGCAGACAGCGACACCCCTCCAGCTTCGCATGCAGCAGTTAAGTTTCGAGGAGCGCATCTTCATTTCTCGGTGAATAACTTCTGAATGACCTCAAATGGGACAACTTGCCTTTCAAATGAGGCAACTTACCCCTCCCCCCCTCTCCTACTGAGGTAAATTGCATCATATGATGAGGGAAATTGTTTACGTTCTTTTTGTTACGGAGCAACTTCCATCGTAAGCAGGCCGGATGCATCATCACATGAAGAAAAACACGCTCGCCAATGCCATTTCGTAGTTCGTCGCGATTGCGACATGACACATTTTGCCCTTTTAGCAATCAGCGTCTGTTTCACGACCATTGCCACCTCGGTTTCAGTTGCTCAGGTGGAACTCACGGGTCTACATTGGTAACGTAACTGTCGACTTGTTGTCTGGCAGGCAATAAGTCATGGCAAACATGTCAGTCAGTGTTGACAGCAGGCCAGTTAATGACATCATGTCGGCACATTGCATCACTGATACAACATGCCCCACGCGCGGCTGATATAACAGTACCGCCCGACATCTTGGAAGGAAGTTTGCGCCACCCCGAAATCCTTGGGAAGCAGACGCCAATTGTTTTGCAGTATATGCGACAGATGCTCTTCCCCACCCACTCTGTACAGCTTCAGATTAGTCTAATAACGCCGTGAGCCCACATTTACAATTACCGCATACATGGTATAAATATATGATAAAACACATATTTACATCCATCGCTGTAATTTTCAACGATATGCAAAAAAGTTGTCGCGCTCATCCCAAGAAGCATTCACGTACGCGGCCGGAAGTGCACTAAAGGTAGAGAGAGAGAGAGAGAGAGAGAGAGAGAGAGAGAGAGAGAGAGAGAGAGAGAGAGAGAGGAGAGAGAGAGCCGCTGCGCGTCAGCTGAGTGGTTCAAGACCGCCACCCACCGCATAGATTTGGAATAAATCACCATGATGCCACTTGGACACGATGCTTCTCACTCCACTCTCCCCTACTTCGGTGTGAATGTTTCTGGCCGGCAAGTGGATCCTGGGATAGCACGTGTGGTACTTATAATCCCCCAGGCGGCCGCCATTGGCGAAACACGACGGCCGGTTGCAAAATGAATGTGCTGTTCAAAAATCTCGCGCTGGAGGAAATGCTTGGGTACCGTGCGATTGTGGAACGGAATTTGTTTAACACATATGGCTGGAGCGGTGGGTGTGGGCTTCAGCCTGGCCTTAGGCCCAGCAAATAAACATTCGCTCAGTCACCACTGGTGAAGGCGCCATGCCTGTTTATTGAGTTTATTCGGTCGTGTGTTTCCATGTGTGCTCCAAAGCGGGCTAAACATCAGAGGAGGAGCGCTGGCGCCGGGATTGGATCGCCGATCCAGGAAGATTCCAAGATGGATCGCCGATCCAGGAAGATTCCAAGATGGATCGCCCTGAAAGCTCCTCATCCGACATGAAGCACCCCACTCCACGCTTAGCACGTAGGTATTTTGTCGAAAATGGCTGGCAAACCTAGTGTATCGGCATGATTTGTCTTGAATAGCTGATAAACTTGGCGACTCTTGGTTGAGATAAGGGTGCGGTAAACGGTGTGCGCTTCTTATAGCCCCGTTGCGCAGGGTGCTTGAACACGTCTTCAAAACAGCAATTCCTCGACTTCAAACCGAGAACAAGCCACGCTCTTCTGACCAGCCTCCTGAAGGACAGTGAGCGGCCAACTGAGCCGCCTCATAGTCTCCAACCCTCACTCTCCCGGCTGGCAGCGTCTCTAGACACGTGCTCGGTGGGTTCAGCGGTGCCCATGGCGCGTCGTCCGGCGGGTCAGGCGGTCACTCCGACCCTTCTCTGCGGGAAACACCACGATCGTCAGACGGAACGGCAGTCGACGCACTCGGGTGCCGGTCCTACCGTATAACATGGACCAATATAACCGGTTTTATTCGTTTATGCGTTTATACGTTTGCCAGTTTGTGTGTTTGGGTTGAGGCAAAATCGCTAAGTTGGGATGTTCCCGGGTCTTTGTGAGAAGGGAGCGTTAACAACCACTCGAGGACCTCGCACCCTGACAACACCAGCCGGCTCTCCATCTGCGCCTGCCTGACCTGTCCGTGAGTGGGCCGACTGCGGGGACATCAGCCGTTTATCTGAGGCGTTATCGGTCGCGGCCGGTCATCAGCTGGCTGGGATCGACGCGCGTGACCCGGGCCCGACCGAGGCTCGTTTATCACGCGCTCCGTGTCACCTTCCGACCCGCGCAGCGCTGTCGCCACCTGCCGCCGGCGGGGGGGAGACCCAGAGGCCGCGATGTCTGGTCATGTCACGGCAGACCGGAGCGGGCTGCTCGTCTGTTCTGGTGACGCGACGGGGCAGGAGGCAGGTGGTGTGGAAGTGTCGCCGGCTTTACGGCTATGTCGACCGGTCCTGATGGACCGACGCCACCTGGGGCTGATGCCGTGTGGCGTCACTGCTGCTGGCACCGACACTTGTACTAATACTGACACTGACACTGACACCGGCACTGACACTGACACTGACACTGTTGCACACTGCTGCTGGCACCGACACTGATACTAGCACTGACACCGACACTGACACCGGCACTGACACGTCAAACTGCCCGTGGCCGGTGACCGCCAGCTTCAGTCGCTTGCTCTTCTCCACCATGGAGGAGGTTTAAAGACAAAACACTGTCACCGACACTGATATCAGCCCTGACACTGAGAACGATACTGACACAGACACTGGCATTAACACCAATGCCGTCACTGACACCGAAACCGACACAGTTTCTGACACCGGCGTTGACACAACGATTTACCCGCGGCTGGTAACCCCAGCTTCGGTCGCTTGCTCTTGCCCGTTTTGGAAGAGGTTTGGAGACAAAACGCACGCCGTAAAAAGTTGAAGTGCCATTTTACGAGGACAGCTGCCGTCACAGGTAACACAGATAGCTTTTGCATTTGATTACAATAGCCAGACCATTACAGAGGCAAGCCAGGTAAGATGGTTTATGAGCTGAGATGGGGATCGTTAATAGTGACATCACTTCACAATCACGGCCGAAGCCCGCTCTTAAGTTCGTTCTCCTGCGCACCATACGTGTTTTCGGTAGCAGCGGCTCAAGCTACAACAAACAGTTTCCCTTCGTCACCATCCTTCTTTGGCCGTCTGTCGCTGTCAGACTCGGTCTCTGAAATTGTCCCTCTGTCACTGTACGGCTCGGTCTCCGACATAATCCTCTCTTTGTACCGACGTTTTCCTTCTGCTCTGTTTGGCTCTGTTCCGACATTGCTCATCTGCCGCTGTACAGCTCTGTCCCGACATTCTCCCCGTGCTCAGTTCGGCCCTGTCCCGACATTGTCCCTCTGCTTTGATTGGCTCCGTCCCGACATCGTTCCTCTGCTCTGTCCGGCTCCGTCCCGACATTGTCCCTCTGCTTTGATTGGCTCCGTCCCGACATTGTTCCTCTGCTCTGTCCGGCTCTGTCCCGACATTGTCCCTCCGCTTTGATTGGCTCCGTCCCGACATTGTTCCTCTGCTCTGCCCGGCTCTGTCCCGACATTGTCCCTCCGCTTTGATTGGCTTCGTCCCGACATTGTTCCTCTGCTCTGTCCGGCTCTGTCTCCGTCAGTCCCGCCTGACGCCTCGCTCAGCGCCGCTGTCCCAGTCCGACTATCCCCCTCCCCCCCCCCCCCCCCCCTCCATCCCCCACCGTCCCAGATCCGCACGTTTGAAGGTACCAGCGGAGCCCAAAGGCCGCTAACATACACACACGGGGGCCGTCCGTCGACGGAAACGGACCGGTGGCACGCACTTCCTGGTTGTGCGTGCGCCCCGCCCAGCAGACGGCGACAAAGAACGGGTTTCGACCGGGCCACGCCCATGCAGGCGAAGACGCGGCAGCGGATATAGGCAAAGGAAAGACCCCCGCTCAGGTGTTGGCCTATGCACATCCTCTACCCCCTCCCCCTCCCCAAAGGAAGAGTGCGAGCGCGACCGAATGAGATGGGAACTCCGTCCCAGGTGTGGTCTGTCCGCGCTCCTCTTGGTTTCGGCAAACCCACGTAAAGGCTAACTTTGAATCGGATCCCCGCCGTAGACAAAAACGTAGCAACTGGTGGGGGTTAAGCGATCCGCTGATGTCAAATCCCGCCATGAGTTCTTTGCGTGAATAGTCTCCCGCCGCGCAGGATATGCAGTTTGTTCGGAAAACGCTGCGGTTAGGTCGCGGAAGTGTTTTGAGGCGCGGGCGGAGGGCCGGCGGCATACCGGACATGGCAGGGAGATATCGACAGAAATCCGATGAGCATCGCTTTCGCGAGCAATCCGTCACCATTACGCGGCTTTATATATGCGTCCGGATGCGCCGTTATGCGATGGCCCGGCCCTATTACCATCCGCATTATGTGATCAAATATAGGCTGAGGGATGGCAAGCTTCGAGCGTTCGAGCACGTTGATCTCGCCAACGACGCGTGCCGTGCAGTTTCATTTCGTGTCTCCTGCAGTTTACGACGGTCTGGTTAGATCTCGCCAACGACGCGTGCCGTGCAGTTTCATTTCGTGTCTCGTGCAGTTTACGGCGGTCTCGAACAGAATGGTTGCAAGGTGTTGCAAGGTGTGAGGCTTTCATCAAGCGGAACGTGGTCTGCATCTTACCGGCATCTTAACGGTCTGCATCTTAACGGCCACTGGAACTCGACTCCCGCCCTCGTGGCTCCCGTGCGAAGGCGTTAAGCTAACATGACCGTATGGACAACGGGAGAACCAAGTGAGCGAACGGAGGTGCCACGGACGCGGAAAGAAAGCGCCGGGCGCTGACAGGCCGCGGTTTGACGGGCTTGGCGAGCAGCAGTGGCAAGTAGGGTGCCGCCGTCGCCCGGCCGGTTCGCACGCGCCCGGCGGTCCGTGAGGCTCGTCCGCCGGCGACGTCGCGGCGTCGCCCTCCGCCTGCGTCGGAATCGATGCTGCATCGACCGGCGCCTCCTCGGCGGTTTCGAGCGAGCGCCGTCCCCGCCGGCCATCTCCGTAAACAGCGCCGTCCCCTGCGCCAGGGACGCCGTCGGAGTTCATTCAACCCCGCGCCGCGCCGCGGTTTCGCGCCAACTCCGGCGCGGCCCCGCCGTGCTCCGATTCGTACGGCTGTATTGCTGACGGAACGTTTGCAAACGGGCCATCTCGGCGGTCCGGGGATTGTGTGGGGAAGGGTGGGGAGGGGGGGGGGGGGGGGCGTGGCAGCACACCGGCGGGAGGGCGGGGCTCGAGGCGTGGCGCCACGTGGTTTCAAGTCCCGCGGGATGTGTTGACGGGTCCTGGACTGAGAGGGAGCCGTTAGCGTAGCCAGTCGTGGTAGGGCGTGCTCGAAAGCCGGGTGTGCCGCCCTTGATCAGCGCTGCCCCGAAAACGCACCGACTTTAATGGTGGTTCGCCGGCAGGCTCAGTGAGTGAAGGGCTTTCAGTTCCTTAGCTCAGACCGTGTAGACCTTGGCCACCGATCACAGGCAACTGCCCGTTCATTTTCCACTTAAGCCATCCGAAATAACTCAAAGAAGGCCGAACAGGCGGCCATCGACCGTCCCGCGCGCGTGCAACCGGACCGCGGATTGTAACCGCCCGGGGTCCGAGTCGTTTGTGACCGCCAGTGGCCTTCGCAGTTACGACTGCGACGTTTGAATCGATTCGGACAAGTCCATGGTTGAGGGAGGGGTGGCGCGAAGATGAAAATGGCGCGTGGACCCGAGCCACTACGAAGACGTGGGGAATGTTTTTTTCATACATTCGTTAGGAGTTGGAGTTAGGAGTTTAATCACCGACAGGTGTTTTTGACAGCTAAATTGACGTGAATCACGATATATGTACCATTATGTAGATTATGGACAGTGTCAACTCAGCAGCCAACGGGTAGGCCTGGTTAATGCTCCCGTGCAACAATTGCTTCACGGAACAAACAGCTATTCCACTGATTTTCACCCGATCGAAATGGCTCCTTCATCCACATCATAACGCGTACTCTTAGCTGTAGTTTCAAACTAGAATGAAGTGGAACAATTACGCCGTAAATTCATTGTATTTTGGATGTGGAGGTGAGGAGAGTTTTGAGTTTGGAGGTGGACTTTGAAATTCCTATTTTATGGCGAGCCATTAAATATAACTCAAAACCTAACAAGAATCCGGAACGTGAGACGTTCATGGGAACATTAAATGTAGAAATTGTTTGTTATACCGAGGCATTCTACCGCACCTGAGGGCTGAAACCTCATGAGATTCTGCCTGCAGAACAGCTTTTTCACAAAGAAAACGTTAACTATGAGCAAAACTCGGGCATGGCCATGCGGAACATAATAGGTACAGCGGTCGTCATACTATTCGTGTATCACATCGAGCTTCGGACTGATGCTACTCTTAGATCTGACTTTTTTATTCCATTCCTAGATGATCGTTTTGGAGTTGTGGACACAGGGAGAGCGGGGTTTCTACCGATTGCAAGAACACAGGAACGCTCTTCACTCATCCACAAAGCCTCCAACCGAACGCTAGGATGAGAATTGTGGTATCCCGTTTTCAGACGTCCCCGTGACACGCTCTCCAGACAACTAATACATCACCGAACTTCACAGAGCGGAAACGCACTCTGGCATGACGCACATTATTCATCCACACATCCAAGACGCGCAAAAATACACACTCTACAAAATGAGCTTCGCGGAGCTGTTCATTTTTCATCCACACCGCAGGCTATCCACCACAGCACAGACCGCATCGCACATAAATTCCAAAACAACGGAAATTCCCCCAGGCTAATTTTAATCTTATCTCAAGCTATAAATCAGAGTCCTAGCCCCAACCATCCACTACGAAGAAAAGAAATATGGCGTAGTTCACGTTACCCGACATCGACGAGATGTGCCGTAACGCCGAAATATCCGTCAAAGAAAGTGCCGTGGAATCTTAAGTGACCTGAACAAGTCCCAAGTGATTAAAACAGCACCTGGCGCGCACCAACCTGCGCAAACCAAAGCACCCCATCCGAGAGGGCAGGCGCGTCCCGTGTGCATTAGGATTTCATAGCACTTACCCCACCAACAATGAAGTGTATCAAGCCGCATGCACACTGTGTTTGGCTAATTACATAGGAGGATGTCTTCGTCCGGTGCGTCCGGGACGGGACAATTTTTTTGCCATCGCCGCGCGTCATTCAGCAAGGACATGAACAACCCGTTTGGGTTTCACTTTCGGACCAATCGCGGCTTTGATGTGCTTCTTGACATGCCAATACGGAAGACAATATCGCGCAAGTGTCTTGGGCACAAAACAGGAAAACTTAAGAAACCATTTCCCTTCGTGATCTGAAAAACTCCACGAACGTCAGTAGCTGGCCTTTATTACGGCAGACAAGAACACTTGCTCGATTGGACCCGAGTACACCAGTTTTGTATGTCCTTGCTTGTCCTGGTATGCCCATTTACCATGATCTATGTCGTCCTCATATTGGCATGTTTTCGCCCTGTTACTGTCATCGAGTGTCCCGCTTTCCGCAAGGTACATAGTGTTTGCGAGAGTAAGATGGCTAAACCGGTTAGAATGACTCGGTATTAGAAACAACTTTTACGTGTCTCGATAAATGTCTCAGGTTCCGGAGCCTTGTTAAGCTTTGAGTGATATTTTGTGGCTCGCCGTCAATTGATAATTTCAAAACCCACTCGCGGAGGGCACGTCTGTTAAAATGCGGCAAATTTTGCCGTTGAGTTGTTGTATTCCATTCAAGCGTGAGACTGCAGTCGAGGGTTCGGCGTAATATCGGTAAACATGAGCAGCTTAAGAGAGTCTGCTAACGATAGATAGAGATGGCGTATCGCGTGATCGTCTGCATTGGCACGGTACGTGCAGCAGCACCGCTCATATTGTACTGGCATCGCTCCTAGTCCTTAAAACCCTTATGAAACTGGCCATTGGGCCATTAAGGTCGTTGTTTTACCCGAATGCCCCTTCCCACAGGCTTCTATAGTTCTGAAAAAGAGGAAAGGTGTCTCCAGATCTCTTTTCGTCGTTAATTGGCGTTAAGGAAATGTGCAACGTTCAAGGATTGATAAACCGTGATCGATGTTCGCGGCGTATTAGACGAAATCATCCCGGCCACGTCATTGAGATGCCACATACATTGCTGACGTTTCACACACCTCTACAGGAATGTGAAGGTAACGGTGGAGGTGGCATGAGGAGGTAACAAAACTATCACAGGAGCCAACAGAGAACAACGCATGTTTTCAATGGCGAAGCTTTATCGCCTCGGCAACGAAAAACCAGGTATCGATCAACACACCAACATCAATTTGTCATAATTTATTATTAAAAACATAGCACTTGGTGTTTTTAGACTTGGCTGCCTCAGAATTTGTTGGAATGAACACAACTCAGAACGGAACGGGAGGTCGGGCGCCGCTCTTGGCACCGCGCATAACTTTCATTTCGGCGTCCGGCCGCCGGGCGGCGCTGCGAACAGACGTGCAGCCGCCGCGCCGACGGCGCGCGCAAATCATCGACGGCAAACACGATCACATTGTTTGTAAGGAACGCGACGAGCAGCAATAGGAGGTAAAAACAAAGTGCGGTGGCACCCCGCCGGCCGGTGCGCCATCCCGGGCCCGGCTGGGTCAAATTTCGGCGCCGGCGGCGCAGAACCGGCGCGGCTCGCTCTCAGCCCGCTCTCTCTCGCTCGCTCGCCCCCTCTGCCCCGCGGTGGGGTCGGTCGGCCTCAGATCGCTCCCACGCTCCGGCGCGCGCGCGCGGGGCGCGGCAGCTCCTCTCCACGCACACGCACGCGCACAACTATCTAGGGGTAATCACAGCTTCGACGGAGGGTGCGCCGACAGGCGCGCGCTCCCCAATGCTCAACACTGTACAGACGCCTGCAGCGGCGGCGCCGGCGCTCAGTTGTAGATCTTGATGGCCTTCTCCAGGTAGTTGTACCGGGAGCGCTTTGGCGTCTTGTTGACGTGCTCCAGGCCCAGCCACGAGACGGCCAGCGTCGGTGAGCCTGCTGGACACGGCTGCACGTCAGCGGCGGCGGCGGGTGCGGGTGCGGCTCACGGTCACACACGGCGCCAGAACGCCGCGCATGAGCCGGGTCGACACCGTACGCAACAGGCAAGGAACACAGGCGCTAACTGTCTGCCCGGCGGGTCCCACAAACCTAACAAGGAATGTGGAAATTCCGAACACGCGTAACCCTCCATGAACACCACAAGAATAATGATCTACAAAAGTCACTAGGTGGAATGACCGCAGACACCTGCGAACCCACATGAACAGATCCGAGATTAAACCAACGTGACCATCCAGCTCTCCTGGTAGGTTTGATTGCACAATTACTGCACTGATCTTTGCAAGGCTGAACGAGTTAGTGCTCCAAGGACCGCCCCTCTTCCCGTGCCGACCTCGGGCCACATAAAAACACTGCTAAACCTGAGCAGCAAAAACACCGTTCGCTGCAATGCAACAGCGGACGTGGCGCCGCAACACCAAGCATTGGCGAGTGGCATCACCATCTCAAAACGATCACAAAGACCTGGCACACACCAGCCGTGTTAACCAGGCAGGGAGAGGCGCGGCGGTAGGGGGGGGGGGGGGCAGCAGTGGGGAGGGGACAGCTGTCCTTTCAACTTCCAAGAGTCCCGTTCCTTGAACCGAAGGTCCCTTTCTTGCATCAGATAACCGCAGTTCCGGCTCTGCTTTGCAATAACAAGGCCCTCTTCCGGATTTGGAGGCCTCCTTTGTGAATCGGAAGGATCCTGCTCTGGATCAGGACACCCATTCCTGGCACAGAAGTCCTGTTTGTGACAGAGGTTCCCTTTGCTGTTTCAAGACCATCCCTGTATTCATCAGAAGGCCCCATCATGGCATTTCAATTGTAGACATCTTTTTACATGAATATTTTATACACGCAGCGATTTGACAAGGCGGCACGTACCACCGGTGCCTCCTTGAGAGCACCGCTGCCTTGTGAGGAGGCCCCCTGGGAAACCCTGTTCCCCTCCCCACACCCAAACACACTCAAAATCGGAGGCGCCGCCCCTGAACCAGCCCGCCCTGACCACCCTGCCCGCTGACCTGCGCTCAGTTTCGGTCGTATGTCCTGCATGTTGAGGTGCCAGTCGGCGTCGTCGGGCACAAACTTCTGCGTGCCCTGCGAGACGACCGCGAACCGGAACTTCTCGAACTCCTTCTCGGGCGCCTCGAGCCGCTTCTGTATCCGCTCCTTGACCGCCGAGAACGGCTCACCCTGGCCGGCGGCGACGGCGCGGCGTCAGCGGGCAGCTTGGGCGCGCGGGCGCGGGCGCGGGCGCGGGCGCGGGCGCGGGCGCGGGCGCGGGGCGCGGGCGCGGGGCGCGGGCGCGGGCGCGGGCGCGGGCGCGGGCGCGGGCGCGGCGTGGCGGGCGCTACACGACACGGCACGGCGCGGCGGACGGGGGCGGCACGCGCCGGTCCAGTGCCCGGCTACTGGGCGCCAGTAGCCGGCCCCATCTGGCGCCGGGGAATAAGGACCGCGCACCAGCATCGTTTGCTGCAATCGGTTTTTACGGTGAGCGGGTCTAAACCAGCTAGGCAAATTACGTCAGCAATTAGGGCACCTCATCCGTCAAGTGGTCGGCAGCCGCTCGACGAACAGTCAGCTGTATCAGCATGCCAGCAGTTCAGACATCGCCCTTCGGGCGCTATCCGGCACAGCCCGACACGGCGGCGACGGCGGGCTACCCTCGGCGGCACGACACTGCGCCGGCCAGGCGCGCTCAGCACTCACGTCTTTGATTTTGAGCAGGAACGGCACGCCGAACGTGGAGAAGATCTCCTTTTGGAAGTGGGCGCACGGCACGAGCAGCTCGTCATCCTCGAGCTTCAGCTCGTCCCGCGGCGTCTCCTCCACGCGGTACACCTGACCGAGGGTGGGCGAGAGAGCTCAGCGTCCACGCGGTACACATGGCGGGGAGGGACCTCCGACCTGGCACGGAACTCGGCTTCTCATTCCACTACCCCCGATTAAATAACTCCATGCCTATGACCGACATGGACGACAGCAATTCCTTTTGAACAACAGTCAGAACGTCTTCCCAGCCTCCCAACACTGTTCAACACACGAGACCAATCCACAAGCCTCTCCCAGCACGGCTATCTTGACACATCCCCCACGATTGATGATGATGATGATGATAGTGATGATTATGATGCTGATGCTGATAATGATCATAACGATGATGATGACGATGACGACGATGATGATGACGATGACGACGATGAAGATGACGATGACGACGACGATGATGACTATTCGGGCCTAAGGCCCCCAACTGCCCTAGTCATATGACGCCAGCAAATTCCCACGTTAGCATCCCACGTCAGCACCCCTGGCGAGACTGCCTCATCGCCGTCCGTCCCGGCGTCGGCCGCGCCGCCTCGCGGCCCCGCCAGCCCACCTTGGCCGAGCCGACCGGCAGCGTGTCGAGCGCAGTAAGCTCCTTGACGACGCTGAGGATCTTGTGGCCGACCACCTCGAGCAGGCGCAGCTGGCCCGAGCCGCCGTCGGCCAGCTGCACCTGCTTGGCCGCCTCCTCCAGCAGGTCGCCCACCGTGCCGTCCTTGTTCGGGTACAGCACCAGCTCCTTCTCCTCCTTCAGCTTCGGACCAACCCAGATGCACTGTCGCGAGGGCGAAGGGGGGAGGAGGTCAGAGTCGCAAAAGCAGTGCGGCTGGAAACTGAACGAGCGACGTGTGCTTGTTTGTGCGTGTGGTGTTTACCTCCCCACACTCCACCACTGAGGACCAGTTGTGCTGTCACGTTATAGTTGATGATGGTGATTATCTATGCAAGCATTGTCTTCTGGCTGTAAAGCATCTACGCCAGCAAAGTCGGCCAGTTGTCGTACCTTTGGGAGTCAAACTACCGTCTCCCGCTATCGCTACACTAGCCCATGAATTACGACTGAACCACTTTCTCCAGGCCCTTCTGCGAAAAGACGTCCCTCCAATGTCCGAATAACGTCCATTTCAAAGGTGTGTGGAATTCCAACACCTCATGGGTCAGGGATATTCCGATCAGAGGTCTACTACAGTCGTGGACCGCTCGGTCGTGTCAGCCACAGTCCGTGGGCAGACCGCGGCAACCTTGGTCGCCTCACCTCTGCCCTCCGCCCGCTCCACATCGGCGACACCACCCGCCCCGCACAGTCACCGTCCACGCGCCGCAGACACAGCGCATACGCTTCGACAACGAGGCGTCACTCCATCCTGGACCCCACGCTAGCGTGATCACCTCACCGCCGCCGACGCACGGCCGCTCTCGTACTGCCTCGCGGCACTCGACTCCGCCCCCCGTACCACGCCCCGCCGCCCGCCCTGCCTGGACTCGTCCCTACCCCTCACGCCCGTGCTCCGCCACTGCCGCCGCCGCCGCGTACCTTGACCTGTCGCTTGTTCTCCAGCTCGTTGATGCGGATCGAGAGCTGCTGGTAGTAGATGCGCTTGGGCTGGCGCGGCTTGTAGCCCACCAGCAGGTCCTTCAGGGTGCCCTCGTAGGTGCAGCGCAGCGCGTTGCCGGGGCCCTCCCGGTAGCTGGCGAGCGGGCAGAGCACCAGGTCATGGTCCGCTCTCGACGGCGGGCTACAGCACCGCTCGGCCGACAGGCCTCCACGGTCCCATCACGCCGGTCAAGACCCGGACACTCATCTTCAGAGACTGAAGCCTGGTTTAGTGCCGGACATGTGGCGCTGAGCCGGTGGGGAGACTGGCGTTATCGAGCGGCGGCCAGCGTGGAACACTCACACACGGAGGCGACTGTACGCCGCAGAGCATCGCAAAAATCACACGACGCAGCGTCGCGAAAACCCACTGACAACCCCCTCCCCCCTCTCCACCTCCCCCAAAACGACACGGCAGACCCGCGCCGCGCCACGCCCGGTCCGCCCACGCACTTTTGCGCCTTGAAGAACTGCAGCATGTAGGGGTCAGTGCCGAGCCGGAGGGCGACGGCGCGCGCCATCTGGTCGTAGTTCATGCGCTGCGAGAGCTCGATCACCATGCCCGGGTCGGACGGCGCCGTCTTGTCGCAGAACGTCACCTCCACGCGGTAGAACAGGTCCCTGCCGGGCGGCCGGCACAGTGGTTACGCGGGGGTCCACGTGCCAAACGCGCACGTGACGGCAGGAGGGCGCTCTACTCCAATCTGCGCGCGCGCATCACACTGCAATGGGAGAAACCTTTTTTCGTTGAAAGGGAACGTAACGCACGTCCTCACGTCCCTTCTCGTGGGGCACCAGCGACAGCATTGATCCAATTAGCACACAGGGGCCATGGCGCAATCGGGATTCGAACCCGGGCCCCCACGTGGTAGTCCCACGCGCTAACCACTCGGCCATTATGCCAGGGGAGGGACGCGGTCTGCACCAAGTCAGAAGATCAGGTCAAGTCAAGTCGTCAAGTCACCAAGTCGCTTTCTGCAGGTAGGCGTGAATCGACTAACCTTAGCAAGTCTTGTCCACTGGACTTGTACCTGATTAATAGCTGTCATAGATCAGCTAGCCCCAGTATTCACCAGGAAGTCGTCGTTAACGCGACGCGAGTGTGATGACGGTGTGCGGACCGGCGGCTCCTCTCCACTGCGTCAGCGCTCGAGTCCAACACACACCCTCAACGCGTAAGTCAGAGCCACAACACATCGTCAGACCTGAGACCCAGACTCAGACCCAGACCTGCTGTACGAGGTCTGGAAGTCTGCGCCGCCAGCGCCCCTCGCCAATCAACCGACCAACAACACCCACCGATCGCGGCGCCACGCAAACGACCGTGACGACCGCGGACGTCGGCGCGTGCCGGCCGCCGCCGCGCGATTCTCACTTGAAGTAGTCCTCGACGGTCGGCAGCTCGCCGTCGCACGGGTCGTGCTCGGCCTTCTGGAAGAGGATGATGTCGCCGTCCATCAGCTCCTCCAGCGCCTTGTCCAGCGACGTCTCCAGCTCCTCCAGCCGCTCCACGTAGTTGGGCTTGAGCTCCTCGTACAGCTGCAGCTCCGTGTCGGCCGGGAAGCCCGCGCGCTCGTTCAGCAGCGGCACCAGCTCCCCTGGCGGCCGATGCGGGAAGCGTCAGTGGCGGCGCCGCAGCAGAGGTGGCGCGGCGGGCGGTCATTTGCCGCGACGGGAATCGACCCGGCCGACAACTGCGCCTCGGGACCGGGAACACCTGTGACCGGCCGCGCGCAGCTGGGGCTGCTCCCGTCATCCGACTCACGCTCGAATGATAACTGGGGATTCAGGAGGCGACGAGTGGCGCAGCTATTTCTGTAGCCCGAGGTCATTGCCAGGAATGGACGTACTTCACCCACGGTATTTGCCTTACGATTATCCGCGGTTCGTTATTAGAGGCCAGTAGAAAACGAATCCACGACAAAACAGTCACGTAAAAAGCATTTCTAACCGTCTGATCGTTTTATACCACAGCGACTGAACCCAAAGTAAAAAGCCATTTATACCACAGCAACTGACTGAATCCAAAGTAACAAGTCGACGACAGCACGCCTTACAATAAGGACCAGAGACCAAGCATCCAGAAAACAGCAGCATTCAATATCTTCAAACCCACATCCAGTGGCTCACGTCACCCCCCACTATCCAGGAGGCCCTGGTTGCCTGGCCGTGCCGGCGGTCACGTCCACGTCACCCCCCACTATCCAGGAGGCCCTGGTTGCCTGGCCGTGCTGGTGTGCCGGCGGTCACGTCCACGTCACCCCCCCCCCCCCCCCCCCCCCCACTATCCCACTATCCAGGAGGCCCTGGTTGCCTGGCCGTGCTGGTGTGCCGGCGGTCACGTCCACGTCACCCCACACTACCCAGGAGGTCCTGGCTGTCTGGCCGTACCGGCGACGTCCCCCCCCCCCCCTCCTCCCCCCCCCCCCACTATCCAGGAGGCCCTGGCTGCCTGACCGTGCTGGTGTGCCGGCGGTCCGTCCCCAGCTCCGCCGGTCATCTCGTCACCCCGCGCCCCCGTGCCGCCACGTCAGCACTCACGGACTTTGCTGGTGATGGCGATGTACTGATGGCCGCAGTAGTGGATCTGCTTGGTGCGCGGGTCGTACAGCTTGAAGAACAGCAGCACGTCGCTCTCCTTGTCGAAGGGCGGCAGCGTGGCGCCGGCCGGCCGGTCGGCCGGCAGCGTCTCCAGGAACAGCGTCCAGGCGGACGTGGAGTCGGCCAGGTCCGACACCTGCCCGGCCCGGCGCACGGCGGTGAGGTGGGCCGACGCGTGTCCCGGCACGGGCCGGCACGGAGCGCGAGGCAGCACTGCTGTCCGCGGCCACCGAAGACGGCGGATAAAGCCGATGCCAATCTTCTCATCCGAGCAAACATTTGCAACCGATACCAAAATCGCCATTCCGCGCCTCAAGATGAGCACAACTATCAACTAGTCCGCGCCCCTCCCGTGAAACGATGCACCACCAGGGGCAGCGCAATGCTTCACATCATTACACATGCCGCTCCTAACCAGCACCGTCCGGTGCAGAGCGGACTGACAGCCAAGCACGGGCGTACCTTCTTGAGGAGGTCTCCCTCCATGTCGATGACGGTGGGCCGGTTGGTCTGGTTGGTGCGGATGGTCATCGGCCACGGCCGCAGCTGGTCCACCGGGATCTTCTGCGGGGGCGGGGCGGGGCGGAGCGCGTGACCAGCGGGCGGCGGCGCGGCACACGGAGCTCCGCCCACTCTCGGAGCCACCGCCGCTCACGCCGACACGACAGCCATACGGCAGGGTGCGGCGGGACGTACAGCACACGGCTCGGTCGGGCCGCGCGAGTCGCCGGCTGCCGAGGTCGAGGCGTTCGCCGCGGGACGGCGCCGACAACGGCAGGTACGACGTCAGGCCCGGCCGCTGTCGCTCGGGACACGACACCGCAGAAGAGGAGGACGGGGGCGTCCCCACTCACGCCTTCACGAGGAAAAGTGCATGCACGGCCACCAGAACGTGACGGGGCAGCTAGACAAAATAATCCAGCTTATCTCTACCATGTGGCTGGTCTGGCCACCGCCGGCCCCGTCCACGAGCGGCCAGTCTCGAGTACAAGTCGCAGGACCGGCCGCTAAGCGCGCCGGCGGCGGCGCCGGTCGCCTCACCAGGCTCTCGGAGAAGAGCTCCATCATCTCCTGCAGCGTGGCCGACTTCTTGACGCGGAACGTGCGGTAGTTGACCTTCTCCGGGTCGAACAGGTCGGGTCCGTGGTGACCCTCGAAGCTGTCCTCCAGCACCACCTGACGGCGCGGTCGGGTCAGACCGAGGCAGAGGCGAGCACACCCACAGAACGGCCGTCTTCGCTACCCAAGTTTCAAGGACAAAGCAAACTACAATACACAGATGCTTTAAGGTGGTGATGATGTCAGATGCTTTAAGCCGGACTCAACAGTTCACAACAAATGACAGCCGTCCCAATGAGCACAGGGTTGGTCGTGCGAAAAGGCACGAAACGTGAAATACCGCACTGTCTTTGAGTTCCCTAAGTGCCTTTCTAGATCCAACTGAAGAAAGATTATACGACAGATCGCTCATGCAGCAATCATGCTTCTTTTGCCGCGAGATGCTAACCGCGTCTGGCGGACATCAGACCAACAACACGGGGCCCGCTGAGTTTTATTCTTCGAGCGGTGCATGAGGTTGCTCATGTAAAACCGAGCCGAGGGCCGGATTTGAAATACGGCTGCGTAGCCGGTGCGCATTCAATAAATTTAGAAATTCTTAACTCCCGGGCAAGCTTCAACAGCTATCCCACAGATATGACCCGTGCATAAAGCCACTGCTGTGTGAATCGCTATGACAGCTTGACGACACTTCGTTTGGGGGGGGGACCTACCACACTGTAGCACACGCCATCCCGCCGGACCAGGCAGCGGCCCTTCTCGTCCCGAGCCCAGTCAGCGCCGGTGCCGGACGTCATGCGCCGGCGCCGGAGCGCGTGCTCACCTGGACGGGCATGTAGAGATGCTGCTCGTTGCGCTCCTTCCTGCGGATGGCCTCCAGCCGCTTCTCCTCCTGAAGCCGCTCCGTCAGCTGGCGACGCAGGCGCGCGACACCAGCGGTCAGGCGGGACATAATGTACAGTTGGACGCGACATGACTCCCAATGCCGAAAGCTTATGCACATTCTACCACCACACATTACTTGTACTGCACAGCCTTGTACACAGCATGGGTCCTACACGACACGATGAATGATTCCAAAACTAAAACTGGTCATTACTTATGTAAAGAAGACTCGTGAAGGCTTCACGTATACCCGACATTGCTTCAACTGCAAAAACTCACATAACACGAGCATTACACGACAAAACGTACGCTGCCAAAAACATATACTAGTCATTACTTTCACCACACAGACATGACCACAAGCCTTTGCTGTAGCACTAATTCGCGAAATGCAGCAGAATTAATACCGAGTATAATTTGTTTTAGGCGTAAGTTTTGTCGCGTAGCACTTATGTCGCGTATAAGTTTTTGCAGTTAAGTAATGCCGAATATAAGTACTAACCGCAGAAATGTTTTCAGTAAAAGCATTGACGAGCATAAGTTTTTGCAGCATAACCTTAGTCGCGTAGCACCAATGTCACGCATAAGCATTGGCAGTAAAGCAACGCCAAAGCATTCCTGTCGGCAGTCTTTGTTATAGCACTTTCTGTCGTGGGAGCATCCAGATGGCGGCGAAAATCACAGTCGAGACATCTCCCGGCGTGGCGAGACAGCGCGCCCGCACCCGGCGAGCGCCGCTCCCTCTCCCTGCCAGCAATCTGCGACAGCTGATCCCCGGTCGGGTGGCCCCACCGCAGCGGCGCCACACAGACACAGACCAGCCAGCGCCGTGACTCCAGGTGCGTCAACGGGCGGTCACCGCCGCCGCGTGCACCCCTGCCACCGGCGGCGGCCGAGCGCCACCGCTGCGCGCGCGCGACCCACCTCCAGCGGTATGTCGTCCTCGGTCACTTCCTGCAGCACCTCGGCCAGCAGCGACTTGCGGATGTAGACCAGCATGTAGGCGTTGGTGCAGTGTCGCACGGTCAGGTTGAGCTCCTCGTCCTGGCCGCCGAAGTTGTGATCGATCGCCTCCTGGCGCGTGCAGCGCGACACCACGTCGTCGTCGAACTTGCACCACTGGCGGCGGCGGCGGACGGGGGGTTAACGTCGGAGGGGTCGGAGGACGGGCACCGAGGCGCCGTCCGTCCGGCTGGCGGGCGGGGGGTCCGATCCGAGGCTGTCTCCCCGCGCGAGTGAACGTCACTTGAGCCCTGTCGTAATGTCGGCCGCGGAGTGTCGGGAGTTCCCCTGCCCCGCCGCCGTCCGGTCCAGGGCCCCGGGGACGCAGAGCGCCGGCGGCGCCCGGTGGGCAGCAGGCGCTGGTATACACCCGGACCAGACCTCACACAGCCGCCCACTACCGGGGCGGAGGCGGCCTGCCAGTCAGTGAGAAGCCCAGCGCTCCGCCGAGACTGCGCCAGGAGTGCCGGTCGGCCGCACAGGCAGCCTCCGGACGATTAACAACAGGCCACGGGCGCAGTCCCCGCGCCAGAGAACAGACGTACAAGATACAATGCACCGCCGGACCAGCGACAGCTCTGCCGTGACGAAGCGTCGGCAGGTGTGGAGCACGGTATTGATGGGGCATTATGAGCCGACTACGTCACGAGCGGCGCCGGGCGAGGTTCGCGCTCGAGCGAAGCGCTCCGCGCCCACCTTGCCGTCGCCCCTGGGGTTGATGAAGACGACGTAGTGGCCGCCGTGGTTGTCGCCCGAGTGCACGAGCACGGCGTGGAGGACGTAGTCGGCCGCCGGCGTGCTGTCCGGCGCCTGCAGGAACGCGTTCAGGTGCAGCACGTCCGGGAACTCGAACCTGCCAGCATCGGCGGCCGTCAGTCGGGGCGCGTCCATCAAGAAGCCCAACACCATTGGGAAGCCGCGCCTGCCGGCCTCATAATCCAGGCCAGGTCATGATCCGACGCGCGACGACCGTTGCAACTTGCAACCAAGATCCGACGCTGCGGCTTTGCACCGGCTCTGGAGAAACTGCGCGTGCGCATGCGCCAGCGCTCCGTTCACCCAGTGTCGGCGGTTCATGTCCGCGGGTGCGCGTGCTAGTTCGCGGTGAGCGTCACCATCCCCGATAACATCACGCCTCACAGGTGGCCCATTAAGCGACCTTGCATTAACTTGAGACCACAGCCCACGCGGACCAAGCGGAGCGACGGCGACGTCATTTCATAATTGACCGGATGTCAGCCGGGCGGGCGCCGGCACGACCCGGTCTCTGATCTTTGCGATCAAACGGGCGGGCCGCACCAGCGGGCAGCTCAGACAGCGTCGGCCGTCGGTCGCGGCGGTCACCGGGCGCGTGCCCCACGCATCGCCCGCGGAACCGATCGCCAAACAGAGACCGAGTCAAACTCCTGCCCCATCGCCGCGGCTGCCGACGCTGCACGGTCAGCATCCGCGCAGCCTAACTTAACTTAACCTTCGCTTTCGCGATGAGCACCGGCATTGCTATGACGACGACTGGTCATCATCTGCGAGCAGTCGTCCAGTCGTCAGCAATGTGACTGGTCATCGATGACCTGGTGGTGATGACGACTTGGGGGCGCGCCGACGACCGAGATCATCTGGCGCCATAGTCCCGCTCAAACCAGAAAGGAGGCCCGCGCTCGCTGGTGCGACAGCCGGGCTCGGGAGGCAGGCATGCGAGCCGGAACCATCCATCGGACGGCTGACCGGGCGCCCGTCCCTCGCGGCGCCCTCCTCCAGCGTAGACAGACCCCGCACCCCTCCACTGACCGTCCCGCCCACCCGGGGCGCGCCACGCCACGCACCGGTCGTTGAACTTGACGCTGCTGTCGGTGATGGGGTCGTACTGGAAGCGCATCAGGTGCAGGTGCAGCACGGGCGGCAGCGTCTCGAAGATGACGCCCTTGACGGCCTCCTGCAGGCCGTGCTCACCGGCCGCGTACTTGTTGTCGCCGTCCAGTGTCTGCGGCTCCACGTAGTCCTTGAACGACTCGTATACTGGCGGCGCGCGAGGGCGGAGGTCAGAGGTCAGAGGCCAAGCGGGGAGCGGAACGAGGCGCCGGCACGACGCGCTGGGGATTATCGAACTGCCGATAAAATAGCAATAACAAAGAACTAAGACGTACAACGCGATGTGACAAGAAAATCTAGAGCCCTGTAAGCGCCTCGCACATCTAATGAGAACAGGAAGGTCATCATTTAACAGTGAATCAACTGGGTAGGGTAGCTGGGCGAGCGAAAATCAGAGCCATCCAGTGGCTACGACCGTCAAGTCCCTCAGCCAAGCAATGCTCCAAAACGCTGAAATGCTCTACAATGCTGTCTGTGGTTCAGCGGACGATGCCGAGGCGCCGGCTCGCCTGCGCCCGATCCCACGTGAGCGCGGCGCGAGGCCGAAGCGACACGTCCGCCACTCACTGTTCTTCTTGTCCTTGATGTTGAGCTGGATGTCGTAGTAGGTCTCGGTGAGGCTGGACTGGTAGTCGACGTGCTTACACCGGCAGTAGGAGATGGTCTTGCCCTCGAACAGCTTGGGGATGACGCCCTCCACGCACGTGCCCTTCATCTTGGTCTCCAGCTTGTCCAACAGCTGGAGCAGCACCGCAAAGTGAGGCGACTAGACATCACGTGAATTACGTCGCAATAGTCATCATAACGCGTGTGACTTGGACGTGACAAGTAAAGCAGTGTAGTCCGATTTCCGTCCTCCTTCGGCTTTAACCACGCACGCTCCCACAATGACGTTGGAAGAGCAAGGCACATTTAAAGCGTCGGGAGTATATCGTCGCAAAGCCACGGCATGAAGTCAGCTCAGCTCCATAGCTGGTTGTGCAGCGCCGGTGCTACCGGGTACGCGTGACAGGTTATGACTGCAATGCGGCACATTGCCCAGTAATAATGATTCACTTCTTACATGCGCGAACTGCCGCACATCGGAGGGGCCCCAAGGCTCCGACCAAGACTCGCGACGGGGATACGGGCCTGGCCGTATCTTCCAGATATGATTTTAGCGGAAATATTACGGGTGGTGAAGATAATGAGCATAATTTGATGCAAACATCATGCAGAAGCATGACAACATACAGGACATTTTGCGACACGGTGTGATCGCTGTGCGCAGCGCAAGATTGGTAAGCGTGAATTATACTGACATCAAGCGTTGGAGACTGGTGCCTGCTCAAGCTTCCACAACTAAATGCCCACCACTATGGTACGAACTACGCCGGGTAGTAGGTACCTGACGCGAGTCCCTCAAAGTCCCTCAAAGAGTCCCTCAAAGTCCCTCAAAGCCGCCCAACTTCATCCAGACAAGCCAGCCGCTGATCAGAACGTTCCCCGTGGAGGCCACTCAGAACATCGGGCGCTCAGAGCTCTAGAGAACTCATGCTTGCCCGGGTGCTCGCCACTCCGCAGTCTCCGCCCCGGAGTGCTTATTGGCCCGAAGAACTCCCGCTCGGGCCACAGGCCGCGCTCGGCAAATCCAGCGTACACCACCGACCGCGGCGCCAAGTGCAGCCCGCCGCGCAGCCACTGCTCGCAGCACCTCTCTCGTCCACGCCTGCCGCCACTCCCGGGCAGGCGCGCTCCCCACTCGGCGCACTGACCACTCTGAGGAACTCCTGCACGTCGTGCTGCATGAACGAGTCCATGGTCTCCCAGCCGAACGACTTGGTCAGCTTCTTGGTGCCGACCGGCTTGTCCGAGAACTGCAGCTCGTAGAAGACGCGCTGCAGCGCCAGCGCCACCGACTTGGACGAGTCGTCGTTCTCCGTCGGCATCTTGTACACCGCCTGCAAGCGCAGACCATTAACGACCGGGTCTTCAACTCCGGGCACAGGAGCGCGCGCCGTCTCTCGTCAACATCGGAATCAACAGCGCTCCTGAATAGAGAGCCCGCGCACGCGTAAGCAGATGTTCAGCTGACACATGGAAATAGGGGTGGACGGACGGCTGTCGTTACGCGCCCACAGACACAGACAGACAGACAGACAGGCCCGCCTACAGGTGTCCGCCGCTCCGAGCTCGGAGATTTAGCACCGAGCAACACCGGCGGGGGGTCAGCAGAACGCGTCCCGCGCCGGCTGAAAGGCCGAACTCGACTGGCGGATGTGACAACGGACGGGACGGAAGGGTTTGAGGTGGTTCCACTTGCCTTCCATGACTGGTACGAGTGCCGAAGGTCGACAATTCCCCGCGACCTCGTGTTCTCCCCCCTCCCTCCTACACACGCGCACACACACACACACTGTCAATCATCGTACACCTGCGCGACTACGCTGTGTTACACCTGGACTCGATTACTTGACTCGGACCTCCAGACATACGGCCTACCTCAACCGTAAACACTGACGTATTTTCGCGTGAGATCAAACGCACCCACCCCACCCACGAACCCACTTACTTAAGTTGTAGGTCGTAGGCAACCAACCACAGGGTTGTAGGTAGGGTTGTGGGGTTGTAGGTCGTAGTAGGTTGCGAGGAACACACTACAACGCAAATATAAAAGCACATAAAAACGTTACACCACCGGGCCATGCCACTTTGGTCGACGCGCACAACTTCCATGGCGCACGGTACGGTCCGTTGACTCCCCGCACGACTTTCGTCCGCCGGGCGCGCGCTCCGGTGGCGCCGCAATCTCACCTTGCGTATGGTGTTTGTGAAGAAGAGCGTCTGCAGCAGCGAGTTCATGTAGCAGGTGGCGCCCTGGTTCTTGAGACCCACGTAGCCGGTGTGCTTCTTGGAGTCCCAGCTGACGCCGTGCGGCGCGTCAGCGTTCACCTTGACCTGGGGTCGGCGCAGGTCAACGGGGTGAGGTCGGGCGGCGGCACCGGCTTCGTGAAGGGTGCGAGAAGCAGTGGATGATTAAGACACTTAACATGACCACGTTTAAGCTCATTTATTGAATGAGTTCTAAGTTTCAGGTTCTTTATGTTATATCACATGCCAAAAAATCAAAACAACCAGATTTCTTAAGTCACACAACCGGCCACGACCGTTCAACGTCATCCCAGCAGGCCTTCAGCAACTGACAAAACACGCTGCAGATTTGAGGTCAGAATCCAGCAGCGTCACCTCAGCTTCGGCACGCCACGTTCGACATCCCAGCCAGCACATGTCGCGACGCAGCCGGCGCCGCCACCGCCCCCATACGACAGAGTACGCTCCGCTTGTCACCCGCGGACCGCACGTCCTCCCGGCGCCTCGCGCTCCACACGCGGCCGGCACGCACCTGCAGTGTGATGGTGTCGTTCTTGATGTAGCCCCTCTCCTCGTCCAGCACCTCGTTCCAGGTCATGAAGTGGCTGAAGCCCCAGTCGTTCTCCTTGCTGTAGAACAGGTGGGTAATCTCTGCAACGGGCGACCGGCGGTCAGGCGCCGGCCTCGGCGCTCGCGCCGCCGTCCGGGAGTGTCCGGTCAGGGGGTCAGTGGCGGCTTCAGGCTGTCGCGGCTGGGGCGCGGCGCGACCCGGTGCCGTGTTCGGGCGGTCGGCCGCGCCAGCCACGCTTCCGCCGGCGTCGGGCGGACGACCGAGCCACCCGACGCCGCCGTGGTAGCGCGCGCCGCCTTTGCGATTGTGTGGTGACAGGCGCGGTGTTGCCCCATCCGCGACCATTCGCCGATACACGCCGCCACTGACCAGGCGCGCACGCCGGCCGACCCTGGACTCCGATCAACATGGCGTGGCCTCTACCCGCCGGCGTCATCTCCAACTCGTCCCACGACCCACTACTACCCATCCCTTACCTACCCCCCCCCCCCCCACCCCCACCCCAAAGGCAGCAATCGAGGCCACCGGCCGCCACGTGTTGACACCCAGCACCCCGTCCCGCGGCCGTGCCGGTGCCGGCGTCACGTCGCCACCCGGCCGACCGCGTCACTACAGAGCGCGCGAGGCGGGCGCGTCGGGCTGGCCGGCGCCGGCGGTCGGCGGCGGCCCGGCCACTCCACTCACTTCTATTGAAGTCGTCCACGCCCTCTTTCACAGAAAGAAGCCGCAGCTCGGCGCTCGCGTGGCAGCTCCAGGAGGCCGACTCCGAGTCGGCATTGCACTGCCCGGCACGCGGGGGCGCAGCGTTAGACGAGGGGCGTCGTGCGCGCGCGCACGCACGTGCAGCAGAGGTGGCGCTGGCTGAGCGACGAAGCGACGTCTGAATGAAAACATCGTGAAGACGCCCGCAGTGGAATTGTCATTGCGTGACCCCAGATGCATCAGAACCAGAACATGGTCCCAGGACACACCCAGTCTTCCCCACATCAAGACAGAAACCAAGTCCAAAAGAACGCGATCCACGCGTACAACAGCAGCTTCTAGTCTAAAGGCGCATCAGAAGCAGCCCACCATCCCAACATGGGCACGTCCGCACCAGCACAACGCCGCACCGGAACCCCACAACACAACACAACACAAACGCCGACACGACGCTGCGGCCGCCGCACTGTACGCTCCGCCACGCTCCGCCCTCCCCCTCCCGTGCCAGCGGTGGCGACGCACCTGTAGGAAGAAGCCGAGGCTGCGCTGCGGCTTGCGGTCCTGGCCGGGATTGGTGCGCGGCATCACCATGATCTTCCACGGCAGGTTGCGCACGAAGCACGGCGGCGAGAACACCGACTCCTTCAGCTTGCTGAAGTTGGGCACCGAGAACGAGAACGTCGCCTCCGAGCGTGCCTCGTCTGCCGGTGGGGCGGGGCAGATCACATCAGGTCAGGTCAGGTCAGGTCAGGTCAGGTCAGGTCATGTCAGGCGGCCAACGCACGTGATCCGGGGTATCTCCGTGTTCGCGAAGTTACCGCACCACTAACGCCTTATTCGGGGCGTCTACACGAACCAGCAAACCATAGCTCAGGTGTTTACACGCTCCACACGCATCCTACACACAAACCACAGCCACGGGATATGCGCGAGTCCCTCAACCCCGACGACAGACTCAACTGCGCAGAAGGCATCAGTCCGATTCAGCGCGCGCCCCGGTCCACCAGGACCGCCGGCTCGCGACCAGCCGCCGCCGACCGAAATCGAGCCCCTCGGCGGCCAATCGACGGGCGCCGTTCGATAACTCCGATACACGGGTGAGCGACGGTGTGCGTGCGTGCGGCCACCTCCGCGAGCGGGAAGGACCACCGTTGCCGGCGGCTAGCCGGCGGCGGGGCTCACATCACACGGGTACCGCTGTTTTGGGGCGCGCTGACAACAGCTGTGGTCGCTTACCTTACATTTAGGATGTTACTAGTTCTACTACAATTAGCTCACACTTCGTCCCATTCAGCACACCTACGGTCACTTCGCTTACAGTTGCTCCAGCTCTGTGTCCCGCTCCCACCGAGCCCAAATGTTTTAGTTCGCCCCCACTGGCCAGCAGTGACCCAGACACAGGTGCCGGTGGAGATGAGGGGGCGGGGGGGGGGGGGGGGGCGGTGGTACGCACCCTCCTCCATCTCAGCGTCCTGGGTGGTGGTGACCAGGCAGACGTCCGTGTCGCCGTTCAGCTGCTCCGGCCGCGCGCCGCCGTCCGGCGCCGGCTCCACGGCCGCCCGCTCCGTCTCGTCCAGCGCCTCTGTCGAGTCCGCTGGCGGCCGGGCGGCGAAACGTCAGTTACGACGGTCGGCGCCGGGTGGCAGCAGCGGAGGCCGCTGATGCTCGATGAAGCGGCCATTACGTGCGCATCCACTGGGGCGAAATGACTTTGAATTGACTATGTTTGCACAGCCTTCCACGTCACTCTCACCCGTCGTGTACCGTACAGAACGGGATGTTATGACTCTCGCATTTCAAGAATCACAAGCCGTGGCTGAAGTGCACAACTGTCTAAACTGGAGTTGTCTGAAGTGCACAACTGCTTCTTGCATGCTGTTCATGATCCTTTAGTCCTGCAGAGGAGACAGGGTTCACCATCTGTGACATACGTCATGTCATCTGTATAAAGCATCAACAACCCTACTGCCAGCACGTTATGTCACGGACGCTGTTTTCATTTACTCTCGCCCCTCTTGTGAACAGCGGCGTCTGATCCTGGATGTAGTGAGGTGGGATGACGTACTGATCGCACTACTCACATGCCTCCACATCTGGATCACAGAAAAGTTACTATTCAATCAGTAATAATGATGGGGGCTTTCCGTTTCGCCGACTGCCAGGGCCATTTCGATACGGATGCGTTTATTCAAATCATGTGGGATGTGGTGGTGGCGTGGCGGGGGCCGGAACCCAGGATCGTCAGGTCCAGAGCCGAGCGCTGTAACCACTACACCACCACCAGCTCCCAAAACTTACCAGTTCAACATTTTCTGAATGCAAACTGGCAATCAGCACAAATGCATACTATTACCCAAAATTACCACCTGTACCAAACGGTATCTTGGCGCCCCAAGGCTTTAATCTAAGTATGCAGGAGACTGAATTATCACCATAAATTTGACCAGTCAAATAAAAAATCAATATACATGAGTCTGAAATGCTATGGCAGGGAACAGGAAGACGTCCCGTCCGCAAATATATTTATTAAAACGTTACCACCTCTGCTCTCCCCAGCCACTCAAAGCTTGGAGAAGCTGGAAAACTCACCATGTGAAAACACAATCCACCCCCCCCCCCCCCGCCCTCCATTGGAGCACCAGAACAGCATAACTTCACGTAAGGTTGTCATTGTTTTGAAGGCACACAACAGATGAAGGAAATTTTGTTCGGTTTCTTTAAGGAAAAACCACGCCCTTCCCATCAATGTCATGCATAAAACACAGCCAGACGGCAAAACAAATGGGTAAGTACGCGCCTTCAATACAATTGATGCAATTTTCTATCGATAAAACTCGATGTTTTTTATAATGTCTCGGAACTCACGTCCCATATTTGGATCATTGCATGCCAACTCCACCAACGAAGGGTCACTTTTGGTACCCGACCATCTGGGATCTCGACGAGACTACTAGACGAGACTAAAGAGACTAAGTACAAATTACATAAGCAGTGCATCTGACGACCTCCTCACACAACCCAATGGGCTATCTCCGCCTGTTCTTACCGGCAAATCCTGCCTCAAGTCGGCGGTGATGCGTGCGAACCCATGACTGCCCTCCCTTCACTACGCGCGCCGTCCCAGACCATTTCAGACGGCCAGTGATAGGGCGGAAGGGTTGGGGGAGCGGCCGTCTGCCGCTGCACGCAGGAGCGCCGATTCGGTGCTCGATGGATGATTGGCACGAAAATGTCCGCTTCGTTTTTCGTGCAATACAAGGTAAAAGGCATGGGAATCCATAACTTGTGCTTGTTTTAAAATGCAAATGTCCATGTTTATTAAAACTAGATTTTCCAAAGTTCACCGAGTTGGGCTTTCCGGCGCTTCGAATGCGCGATCATACAACGCACATGGCAGATATATGTATGTCGTACTTTTGGCCCATTGGTGTGTGAAATGTAGCCATCTGTGGGGCCAGCCTCCCCACTAATTTGAGCATGCAAATAGGCACAAACAACCAATGTAGTAATGCTTTCCCAAATATGGTTGGGTAAACATTGCCTTTTCAATGCATGAAAAATGAGAAAATGTACTCAACTCAAAAAGCATAGCTTCCATCACCCACATTTTCTCAAATCATTTTCTGAGCTAGGGAGATCCTTACTCACAACATTTTGCCTGAATCTCAGCATGGGAGGCATCAACTGGCTGATCTGGTGTGGAATGACCCATTTGACACACTTCACACTTAAAAGGTGACAAGTGTGTGTTTGACATTCCAAAGGAATGAGTTCCACAGCTGCCAGCATGTGTGTGTGTGCCATTGGAGCTCCACAACACACTCAGCTGCTGAGGCTGTATAGCATCACCTGCCTCTCACCCTGGCAGGAAGGGCAGGCACATCAGGGAATCAAGCCACACAGCTGTGAAACATGGCTGCAGCACATGTGGCTTGTTCATTTATGGAGTGGTTAGGTATGCATAGCAGCCCAACTGGAATGCTATGGAATGTTATCCTTCATTAACAATCCAGGCACCCTAGTTGACATTCCACCAAAAAACATACCAGAATAACCCTGTATCTAGGAGCAGTGTGCCACAGCTGTCTGACAATGATTCTCTGATTTTGAAGTAAGCTCCTCTTTGCCTAAGACATCTGTCATGTCATGTGAATCTTGGGTGGGCTAGATGCATGCTAGAAAAGTCATTTTGGCATTGACCATTTTGCTGATATGCTAAAGAATGTACTTGCTGACCTCAAACATGACTTCAACCATTTAAGGCTTTTAAGAAGATCAAATTTGATGACATTTTCTGATCAAAACCAAATAAGGGAATGCAGGAGCACACTAGTGTCATTTTTAATAGTGCATTTTGGAGTGGAAAGTCTACAGTCAAAGATGGCAGGAAGAGCCCAGACATATATATTTAACAGGGGCTTATCAAGCAAAAAAGTGGCCACAGAAGACAGCAAAAGCAATTAATTACCTTGGCTTTCAAGACCAGCTTTCAACAGCTTTCAAGACTGGGAGCCCATTACAACTGTGCTACACCACAATTATGCAGTTTGCAAGTTCCACTATCCTGTGTTTTACCCACAGACAGCAAAAGTCAAATGAATGTTGTGATGGCAAGCAATGTAAAAATGTTGAAAAATGAGCAACAATGCTGAGTACCATTACACACCAAAAATGCCCAAATTCACACAACATTCTCTCTCACTCCTTGCTACTGAAGAAAAGGCTGGGAAAATAAAGTGGACCATCAAATGTACCTGTTGGGTTGGGTTACATGTCAGCAGAAAATGAAAATGTGGTTTTGAGCTTGGTTACAAATAAGACAAAGTATACTAAAAGTCCTGCATGGAGAGCACCTTGGTTCCCTCACATTAACATCCAATTTTAGCAATGACCAGGCTATCATAATTTGACTGCTGGAAAAATAATAAAATATGCACAGTTGTGCCATGAGATAACCAGGATGAGAAATGTTCTCTAACAATTCCATTCATCAAAATTGTTTGCTTCTGGCAGACATATGCTTGGACCCCAAGGGCAGACCCTGAATCCCCAAGTGTTCCATGCAACCAGGATCAAAGAATTTGGAAGGGGGCTCTAAGCACAAGTCAGCCTCTTCATTGACCAGAATGGTATGGCAACCTGCTATAAGCAATAAGCACTAACAATTTGCTGGAGCTCTTCTCTCTCCTAGCACTCAGACATTTTACTAGACACTCAGACATTTTACTTGACAATGTGAGACAATCAACCAAACCTTGTATGGCTGATTCACATCAGAATTCAACAAGTAGACCACCTGCAGGTTAAGGTGGCAAATAACTTTCAATTAATATGAAAAAGTAAGATCATTATGAAAATACCTAGTGCACAATTGCCACTTTGATCTGGCCAAAACATGTCTCTGTGAGATGATAAAATGTCATTAATGAGTAAATCCAACCAGGTTCACAAGAATGTGACAATGAGTTTAAGCAAAAATTATATTATGTTCTATCTGCATCACCTTTTAAACAGCAAAAATGGCCCTTCCAAGCCATGGAAAAGTTATCTTATTTCAATGGTCAATATCTCTACCATGTCCTGCACACATCATAAGTACTACATGCCTTTGTATTTAAAGGACTGCCAACATTTTTAGCAATTTTTAAGATAAGGTTTCATAAGAAAAAGATTATCAATTTAATCCACAGATTCTCTAGTTTTGGTCATGCATTTTCAATATAGATACAAGAACTCCTTAAACAGCAAGTAATTGCAAAGTGTACACACATGACAGGTAACATACCACAGCTAATGACACTGCCCCCACTAACAGCTTGGAAATCTGAAATCAACCTACAGCTAACATTGTAACACCTACTGACTTCACCTATTCTTGCAGATTAGCTGGGAAATCTAGTATCTATGCTGGCTGAACTGTCAACAATCTATGGATGCATACATAGCACATATAGAAAGTCATGACTTTTAAAATGTTATTAATGCATTAGTTGTAAACTTTACCATCATTGTTATTATTTGAAAGAAACATAACACATGAAAAACAAGAGCATACATGTAATCATGTCACTGTGCAAAAGCTCATACCATGTGACTGTCACTGCCATTGCCAGAGCATCACAAAGTGTATTTCCATATTCAGAATTATTTATAAGGCCTCCAATAGCCTGCTGCACTACATCTTATCCATTGCTTCCTAGAAATTTGTGCACCTACTTCCAGAACCTTATTCCAGAAATGGAAATAACTACCCCAGTTGGCATCATTGATTCAGGTTCCCATGCCTTGGAAGAAAACAACAAAAAAACAACAAACGACTTGTACCACCCCATCATACCAATACCCCGCCCCTCCAAAATTTCTGGTATGCATTCTGTCAGCAAGTGCTTATTTATTCACACCTGAATGCCATCATCTGAGAACAGTCTCAGTGAGAACATCTCACCTTCCTGAGTTTCCATGTCTTCAACACTGTTATAAATGCTGTCTTGATCTGGTTCTTTACTTTCTGGCTCCACTATGTGGTTCATGTTGTTCTCAGAGGGAGCGACAGGGACAGCCGCCAGTGCACCTTTCACTTTCCTGTGATTCGTGACCGTTTTATCTTTACCACCAGAATTTTTCCCCGATACGGTCACTTTTACGTGCTTGCTCGCGATGCGCCCAATGTCTGCAAGCCGAGTATTCCCCTTCGGCGAGGGGTTCACAAGTGCTCCATGAACGAACGACAGTTCCCAACAACTAATTGTCCGCTGTCAATGACTCATACTATTACCAAGCTCTGCATGCACTAGCCGTCACTGTCTCCGGTCGAAATCTCCAGCGGCATTCACGCCACCGGCACATTCTCGCCACACACAAAACACAACACACATGCAGATTACAAATGGCGGCCGTGCCAAGCCGTGCGGTCTTTGAGAGCCAGCGCGTATGGGTAATTTTGCTCTTGTAACCCTAGAATATATAAAGTTGATACCAAATTACCATATTTTGCACTATAAATGTGTGCGAATCCTTGCAAGCTCTTTTTTGATGGTATGCAATGCATCTGCGATCATTACCGGGTCTGAGACTTTTTTAAACACATACAAACCTGCGCGCAAAAGGGCGAGACTGCGTGCACAAGTAATAGATATCCTCGGCTTGAACAGAGTGGAGGAACGAACGTTTTTAGCGGCTGCGTGATATACAAAATGAGGCTGCCTTTTTTATCGCGTAGGAAAGGGCTACAGCCATCAAAACATCTGCGAAACTGTCGGCTCAGATGGCCTCTGAGAGCCGTGGTGTCCCGAACATGAATGTTCCCATAACATGACTAGGAGCTCCAAACCGGTTAAGGGGGCCAATGAAAGGCGATCGGGAGTGCGAAGGCGGTTTCATTCGTTGCGCCGCCTCATTTTCCTGTGCAGACTTCCAATCTGACACACAGATCTGAAAGGCTGAGGGAGCCTGGAGGTGAGTAAAATGTGTCGTCATGGTCTTAAGGTGCTATGGACCATCACATGGGTCATTGTAAGATCAACCGGTCGCAAATTTTGCCTTGCCCAGAGATAAGCCCGACGTCGGACCATCGACCTGATGTACGACGGCGGATCTGTGTTGCCGGCAAAAATATACATGCAATGTTTTTTATCATCTGCTTGCTGACAACAGTCACACTTGCAAGCATAGCGTCCAATTTGTGCCGTAAATGATACTTAACTGTTTTTTATACCATTTTTCCGAAACCGTTGTCTGCTGCCGTCCCTTACTCGGCAGCTTGCGTGCTAATCAAGCGTTGGTAGTGCATAAATAAAACCGATGATCCACCATCACCCGAGACGGTCATATCAATCATCGCCCCTAGATCGCCCTAGAACGCATTCCGGCTGCCCACGTAGACCCACAACCCAAGGAGCGTCAAAGCCCACTGCGGTCCCTTTCACGTTGGCCAGGAGGGCTGGCGAACGCGTTAGCTGCGCCTGACGCCTATCGATAACTTGAAAATGGTATCAGCACAAGTAAATATAGGACGGAAGGGCTGGGGACTGAAAAGGAGATGGCGAACGGCTTTTATAGGCTGAAAGGCAACGTACGTATGTTTTTGCCCAGATAATTTGCTGTGCCCTTTTCTACCACAATTTTTCGTTAAGTCGTCGTAATTTTCCGCTATAATTATGTTTTTAGTGCTTTTTGCATCGAGTTCCCTTAAACCCATGTGACAATGAGAGGAAATAAAAGCAAGCAAATAGACGGCCATATGATTTCCCACAGATGCTAGCATGCTTGGTGCACACCTTCTTTTGCGGCACATCTAACGTTTCAGAAAAAAAGCATTGTGGATGATTCAGTCTGCACTCTCTTTCATTTCCCGTGCGCAAGCGAAGTAGTCAACCTTGTATAAGAGCCAGCCTTCATGATTTGTAAGTAGCCCGGATGACCTAAGGTCAGCTCCTGTTTCAGGCACGTGCCGCCAGCCGGCACAGCAGACCCGATCTGATTCGCCGGCGGAGATGCCGGCGGCGGTACCCCGCCGCCCCGCCCCCCCCCCCCTTCCCCCTCCGCCGGAATGTGGCCGACGACCTATTTCATGATGGGCGAGTAAGCCAGACGGGTGACGTGGACGGTAAGCTGACCAGGACCTCGTGGTGGTGGTGACGTGGACGGCAAGCTGACCAGGACCTCGTGGTGGTGGTGACGTGGACGGTAAGCTGACCAGGACCTCGTGGTGGTGGTGACGTGGACGGTAAGCTGACCAGGACCTCGTGGTGGTGGTGACGTGGACGGCAAGCTGACCAGGACCTCGTGGTGGTGGTGACGTGGACGGTAAGCTGACCAGGACCTCGTGGTGGTGGTGACGTGGACGGTAAGCTGACCAGGACCTCGTGGTGGTGGTGACGTGGACGGCAAGCTGACCAGGACCTCGTGGTGGTGGTGATGTGGACGGTAAGCTGACCAGGACCTCGTGGTGGTAGTGACGTGGACGGTAAGCTGACCAGGACCTCGTGGTGGTGGTGGCGTGGACGGCAAGCTGACCAGGACCTCGTGGTGGTGGTGATGTGGACGGTAAGCTGACCAGGACCTCGTGGTGGTAGTGACGTGGACGGTAAGCTGACCAGGACCTCGTGGTGTTGGTAGTGAGTGCAATATCGAAGGAGCTTCTTTGAGGAAAATTTTATCATCGTTAACTCTTCTCATATGAGTTCAATCAGCATTGTTTGTCAGCTGCTGATACGAAGCCAACAAAAAGCTGTTGGAAAGTCGTCAACAGGTCCTTGCGTCGTTAATCACGATTAGGTCTATCTATGGGGACATTAACGACAAGGCTTCTTTCAAAGGAGCATGCATCGCCCCTCAGTTGTTTAATACGTTAGACTCGGCTCGGCTTGGCTCGTTTGACAAGCCTCGTGCACCGAGCCGAACCGTGTGCGGCGAATCCGTACCGAATAAACGTACCCATGCGGTTTGAATCGTGTCGGCTAAACAATACCGGGGTTTAAAATTACATAAGTTGTTAGTGCTTTTGAGAGGGCCATTATGCACATAGATAAGACAGTAGTCATAGCCTTATTCCCGCGGAGAGAAACCAGGAAAATGGAGATAAGGATGCGTCGATATTATTACTACTACTAACATCGCTTTGTTTTAGAATGTGACACATAATGTATGGTTATCACTATCAATATTATGTCTCTATACGTCGCATTCTCATAACTATATCTTGATATTATAACAAAAGCCCGATAAAGCATTCTCTTCGTTCCAAAATCATTCGTCACTCAAAATCACCATGGTCAGGTCCCGCTGATCTGACGCCCCTGAAGACGCCCCACCCCTGGGGACCATCGGCTGGTGTCGTGGTCGTCATCATCCAGCGTGCTCGCCAGCGTCAGCGATCACCAACCCACGCCAATAAGACACCTCCTGGACGCGGTCAGTGGGCGTCACATCCCGCGGAAAACGAGCCGTGGTCAGCAGGTGTCACATCCCGCGGAGAACGGGCCGCGGTCAGCGGGCGTCACATCCCGCGGAGAGCGGGCCGCGGTCAGCAGGCGTCACATCCCGCGGAGAACGGGCCGCGGTCAGCAGGCGTCGCATCCCGCGGAGAACGGGCCGCGGTCAGCGGGCGTCACATCCCGCGGAGAACGGGCCGCGGTCAGCAGGCGTCGCATCCCGCGGAGAACGGGCCGTGGTCAGCAGGCGTCACATCCCGCGGAGAACGGGCCGCGGTCAGCTGGACGGCGTCTCCGTGTCGGCGGGAAGAGGTTCCGTCATCCTGCTGCCGGCCATCAGCTGACGCCGGCCCGCTGTTCAAAGCATGTCGGGGTGGTCTCAGATTGCTGGCAAATGTCGGGATGGTTTTGGTGGTGTCGCGTCGGTTTTTGCCCGACATCAACATGTTAATTGTATTTGAATGACATGGTGAACACCGGCAGCATCTGCTTGCTCGATGAGGCCTGTGACAAACGCTCCGCTTGCAGCGTTGAAATTCGGGAGTGGATCCAGAGGTGCAAGCGCCACGACTCCTTCATGACCTATTATAGACATCTATATGTCTCTAACATACTGAGAAGGCAAAAATTGACCTCCGAAGCTTGGATTTAGAGTAGTTTGCGTCATGGAGATTCCAGACTTCATGCCCCTCCCCCTTGAAATACGTTAGGAAAGCTGTGTTGAGCCTTATACTCATATTTTCATACATTGGTACTGAAAATACCTTGCTGCAAAAACGAGCTATTGGACGTGAAATGTTCCTCAGACCACGGTTTTATGTTTTGGTGCTCGCTGACATGTTTTTGGTACAGGGCTATTTCTGCTTCAGGTCTTGTTGCCCATCACTATCTATTGGATATGCCTATGGCGCAGCTGATACGAAACTGGTTTATTCATCATATTCGGCACCATCCAGTTATCATTTCATATTGACTGGTGGGATAGGTGGGTTGGGAGATACGGCATATACGATCTAATTTTAACGGCAATACGATCTAATTTTTGTAGTCTGTGGGCTATTGGCAAGGGCATTGAGCAAGGGCCTGAGGAGACACGCCTTGTGAAGTGTATTGGATATGTGGTTTATGTCGCATATGAAACTGGTTTAGCGTGTTTTTTTCTGGGGGAGGGGGCGGAGGAGCGAAAACTCAGCAGAGATGATACTTCACATCCTCTCCTGTCATGCCGCCCCCCCCCCCATGTTGAATTGTCCCCCCAATGCTCTTCTGAGCCTCCCCCAATGCAAATGAGTCATAAAGAGAAAATGGGGCCAATGGAGCACAGCAATTGCGAGAAGGTGAAGTACATAAGAATGCAGACATGTTACTATCACAATCACATCAGCTTGAGATGGAAATTTACTCATTGGTATGAAGGCAATTTGGGAACCGCCCTGAAAAACTGACAGGAATTAAGCCATTGTGGCTGAAATCTGGGAAGAAATCAGGGCTTGTTAGTAGGTTAGGTTACCTTTGCTGGGTCAGGCCCCAAAACATAGGAAAGTGACAGCCCTGCCTATGATGTGGGGTAGTTTACAGATGCATTGTGTGCAGATCTGGATTTCCTGGTGGCTTGGATTGTCCAGTCTTTTTAGGCTTGAAAGTTAGAGGATGAGAAACTTAAGCCTAGCTATGACTGGATGTGGTACCATATATATTCACTTTATCTTATGACATGCTTGCAACATTTTTTTCCAAGGCCCACACAAACTGTTTATTTATGAATCATGTGCATCAAGCTTAGATTTGATAAGCTTTAGCTTCTGGTTTGTGTTTTTCCTTTCAGACCAGGATGCATAAGACAGACTTGTGCTTGGTGCAATGCAGATTTGGGATGTATTAAAGACTTGCATGATTTTTCAAGTTTAATCTTGATCTGAATTTTCAATGTTTGGTGAGGTTCATGGTTAAATTTGATTAAATTCTTGTTTGGATCAGCTGAATCAATATTGGACCAGTGTGGATCAGTATCAAGGTATTTGTAACACCCAGGATTTGAGGGATGATTGTTTTAATGGCTAGCAGCTATGATTAATTAAAAAATAAACATATTTGTGTCAGACATTCAGAGCAAAGCTTAAGAATACCACATTTTAGGGGATTTTCTGGTGACATGAAACATGTGTCTCTTTAAATATGTCCAAGATGCAGCTCCAAAATATATTCATCTTATAAACTTATGATCAGTGAAGAAATGCATTACTCTTTAAGGAATGAACAGGTTTCATTCAACAACATGGGAGTAGTAGCAAAATTTTTGTCACACACGCTTGTGGAGATGTGTGAACTGGGATCAGTCAGCAAGGTAGAATAACATAACATTGGTTTTATGAGGTCTGAGAATCTGTCTTTGTTAAGGAACCCATCATAATATTATCAGTTTTATCACTTGCATATGACAAGAAGCTTGCAATCTTTATTGAAACTGCTAATATGTTGCATCATTAAACCATGCTTGCTTTTCATCCATGTGTCTTAGTTCTATTCTTGTGTTCAATAGTGTAGGGGATGAGAACAGCCTCAGAATGAGAAAGTGAGTAAATATACACCAGCTACCTTGGTGCTTGTAGTTTTGTCTGTGTCATTACATGTTTATTGGGGGTGCTTATCAACCCTGCAATAATGAAAAAAGAAGACAGTAAAAGCTATTATGTATGTTGCACATGCCTATCACCATCATCACAGCAAAAATGGCATATTGTGATTAAATAACTTCTTATAATGATTGTGACAATCAACAGACATCAAGTGAACTTTTTGACACTTTGAGTTTTTAGAATTTGGTTTTAAAGATAAGTCAGGCATTTTGATTGTATCAAGTTCTGGAGTCATAGTTCAAATTAAGCTAAAGCAGTGCTCAATTGAGTTTTGCCCCTGCCATGCCATCAGGAATTTCCACTTTAAAGAAGAATTTAGTGGCAAAGGTTTAATGTGCTGGAATGCTCAGTGCAGTCACATTTGGTTCACGATAGTTGGTAAATGTCATCTGGCTGTACCTCATGCAATTCTCATTGAGTTTTGTATTTACTTGCATGCTTTTGGTTGTGCAAGCAACATTTATTTGGGGAATTTTGGGTGTTCCCTCCAGCATGTTTTAGGGAAGAATGACAGGCGACACCTTCATTGCACATGCAATGAAAGCTGAACTGCCATTCAGATTCAGTAAGATTCGTAAAATTGGGGGTGGGGAGGGGAGCATTGTGTCATGGCTTTCGTCGTGAGCTTGGGCCACAGGGGCTTGTTTGCAAACATCACCTCTAAAAATATCAGTGCAACTTATCATTGTCCTGGTATTTCGCCACAAGCCCTGACCATCCAGCAGCAGCCCCCCCCCCCCCGCCAAATCTTCCACCGGCCACGCCCCTCGTCTTCGTGACACCATCGCTGCCGGCCGTGTGCTGCAGGTGGAGGGAGGCCACCAGACCGTCGCCCGGGCCGGTAGCCATGGCCGTGGCCAACGACCCGTACATCGGCGCGTGGAAGGTGAGCGCGAGCGGCGCGTGAGCCGGTGTCGCTGCGCCCGAGGGCGGGCCGTGGCGTGGCTGTGTGGCATGACTTATGGGACATGACTGGTGTGATGAGATTGATGTGATATGACCAGTGTCGTGGACTGGTGCGATGTGACTGGTGTGGCGTGACTGGTGTTGGCTGGTGTGGCGTGAGTGGCGTGACTGTTTTAGCTGGTGTGGCGTGACTTGTGTCGGTTGGTGTATCATGAGTGTGGTGTTGGCTGATGCTGGCTTGTGTGGCATGACTGGTGTTGGCTGGTGTGGCGTGAGTGGCGTGACTGTTTTAGCTGGCGTGGCGTGACTTGTGGCGGTTGGTGTATCACGAGTGTGGCGTTGGCTGATGCTGGCTTGTGTGGCGTGACTGGTGTTGGCTGGTGTGGCATGAGTGGTATGACTGTTTTAGCTGTCATACCACTCATACTGGTGTGGCAAAGCTTGTGTTGGTTGGTGTATCATGAGTGCGACGTTGGCTGGTGCTGGCTTGTGTGGCGTGACTGGTATTGGTTGGCGTGGCGTGAGTGGGATGCCTGCCTTGCCATAGTGCCAATGGTGACTCAAGGCGGTATGTGCTCCTTTGTCACGCCAGGGTGCTCTCTGGCGCTGAGACAGAGGCGTTCTTGAAACTAGTGACTCGATGGATTTGCAACTCCAGCTTTTCCAGCCCGCCGTTTACGTCATTGGGTTTGGGACCAGTTCCTCTAAATAGATATAATTGCTGAAAAGGAGGTCAGTTTTATTAGAATTTCTCGGGTTAAGCAACGTCGCTGACATGCGTACCAATCTGACACGTGTCTTTCGTCTCAAGTGTAATTCACTTCCCCATTATACCTGTTCCACACTGGATACGTCATTTGCCAATGCACTTAACCACTGACGCATTCATGCCGCATTGTGTTGGTTTTTTTCTCATCATTGATCACCTGCGCACGAGGTTTTGATAGGGACGTGTTTCCGGGCCAACACAGATCACTGGAGAGGGAAAGTTTCTGTACATATATAGCGTATTGCTTAGCGGAAGGTCAAAGGAAATGCAGCATCGTTGTTAATGTTAAGTGACACTTAATTCGCTCCCTCACTCTCACGCCTGCTTTGTGGAGTGCTGCATATCAAATGAAGTCAACGGTTGGTCATTTCGTTACCGACCACGAGTGTGAACAAGTGACAAAAGGCGCTAGCACATTGATTGCATGTACTCTACACCACAACTCAACAATGAAAGCTACCCCAAAATTCGCCAAAAACGGCTTTCTGCCGGGATTTATTTTAAGGTCTCTTCCCTATTCCGGCAGTTTTGTCCCGCCATTACGCCTACCTTTTCCATCACATTCCGCTCGTGCTGGCCGAAAAGCTTCGGTCGACGGCCACCGCCTGGACCCAGCGGCTGTGCCGCATGGTAATGAGCGCTGCGGTGCAGTCTACCGTCCCAGTTAGTTTTCTCGAGCTCTGTGCACAAGTCGGGGACTGCGGCACCGCTGAAGTACGGCTTAGATGAGAGACACGAGCAGAAACATAGCTATAAGTGAAAATTCAAGACCGATTTCGATGAAGCATTTAGTTGTAAAAAGACGGCAAAAAGAGAGAAAAGAAGGCATATTGGTGCCGCCAATAATTTATCCGTGCTTTCCACGGATTACGGATTGGGCACGCCCCTGGCCTATACCTTGCGTTAATACTGCGTGACAGCTCATGCAATTTACTTGACCTGGCGACAGAACCTGTATCGGAATGCGACCTGCGACAGTTTCTGTCGTTGCGCGACGATCTTGCGACCACCAACGGGCCAAACCGCTAAGTAAGGAGCGACATTCACGACAACGAATGCTCCAACACATTCGTCTTCACAACGACCGCCCCTCCCACAAGGCCGTCCTTGGCTGCAGGTAGTTGCGGAATGTAGCGCCATTTGAGCCGTCCCGGCACACCGGCCGGAGGTCCGGAGCTCGCATTCTTGTGCGCACTTCTGAGGCCGTGACGCGTGTGGTGCCCCCTCGTGGCAGGTGGTGGAGGTGATCTCGCTGTGCGGCTCCGGCGGTCAGACCTCGCTCGAGGGCACCGAGATGAAGCTGGACGAGGCCGGCGACGTGACCTGGATACTGCCCGAGGGTGAGCCGCCGTCAGAGGCGCGAGGTCGTCAGAAGATGGCCGAGTGACAGGCAAATAGCGTGCGGTCAAATGCGCGGCCGGTACTTGAGAAAGTTTGAAGTACCAGTTGGGGAAAACATGGAACAGTTGCCGAACATTACTTGTAAAGGCTGCACAAGCGAGCATCACACGTCAGATTTGGTCGCGACAGAAACGACAGACAAAGTGTGTAGCACTTTGCACGGTCTCCCCAAATCGTGCGCCTTCTACGCATGCCGATCCTCCCGTGCATTGTGTCCCCACATCCCACAATCTGTCCAACATGCGCACACCTCACCCACCGTAAGCGTGACACCAGGGCTGGGCGGAGGCCGGCCCGCCGACGGGCGTGACGACGGCCGGACGGCCAGGGGTCCAGCAGCGCGCGAGGACCTTAGACTGACCGCCGACGCTCTCCGTGTCCGGCCGCGCGTGACGGCCGTGCCTCTGACGCGGCGACGGATGGGGTTTGGACCGGGCGGCGCTGAGACCGGACAACACCCCGTGGTGCTCGCGCGGCGGCCGCCGGTGGTCGTGGCCGCTGGCGGCGGTGCCAGTCTTCCGCCGCCATCCCAGAGTCGTACGGCTTATTTGGTCAATGTTTCGGGAGTTGCGCTGCCAATAAGCATCGTCTGAGCTTCAGGTGCGCCGTTTCTCCGGCACGCTGCTCCTCATACGAAGCAGAAATGTCGTGCCGGTCGCGGGGAACTGCCGCGTGCGTTACGAGTCTCGCCGTCCTCACTGGCAGGGTCGCGTTCTTCATTGGTCATTGGAAGCCCGTTCACTGCTTCGGGTAGGCCCGTGCGATCCGTGACGTAGTCACAAGACGTAACTGTGACGTCACTGCCGAAATTTGTTGCCAACTTGGACGGGCGGCGAAGTTAGTGCATTGAGTCGCGGTTGATTAGCTGTTGTTTACGTGGGAACGCCTAGCAACGGCCAGAGCGCATGTTTACAGGCTTGCGCCTGTGCAGTTAAATGCATACATACACATACAATGTGATATATATATATATATATATATATATATATATATATATATATATACATATATTAATAGGCGGATGTTCGTAGCATGTGAAGTGGGTGATTGGCGATGATGTTGACCGCGGAACGTATCCATAACGGCACAAATTCATGACATCTAAGTGCTATTCTGTGCTCTATATTCCCATGCACCGAATCAACTGGCTCTACTTCTTATCCGCCTATATTTGGACTTGTCCCTGTCTTTCATAGCTACGTCCCACGTACTTATCCCTGCGACGATGCGATCCCACCTACTACCTACTTCTACTATCTCAGTGGATGGCTTTTGGTTATGCTGAACGACGCCGAGGAGAGAGGGTCTGACCAACTCCACCGACCCGCCTGCGGTGGGCCGTCAGCCAAAGGTCAAGGTCACCCGTGGGCGCTCGTGATGCAGATCTGACCGTGCAAGTGTGCAGGCGGTGCCGTGCCCTTTAGCCGACAGCCCGGTGCGGGAGGATAGGCGGAGTTGGCCAGACCCGGTCTCCTGACACCCTGTCTCCTGACACCGAGGTCTCCTGACTGTTTCCTGGTATCGAGGTGTGGACCCTCCTGGCATCGAGCTCCCCTGACACTCTGCCTCCTGATACCGAGGTCGCCTGGCAACCTGTCTCCTGACACCGAGGTCGCCTGACACCGAGGTCGCCTGGCGCCCTGTCTCCTGACACCGATAATTCATGACACCCTGTCTTCTGACATTGTGTCCGGACACCGAGGTACCCTGACACCCTGCCACCTGACACCATTGCGTCCCGAAACGTGTCTGATAGTTAACGGCGTTTTCTAGTGTAACGTGTTCCACTGAACACGCGCCGCCGCCAGGACACCGCGTTACCGTCCGTTGGGGCTCACACCTCCTCTATATAACCGCGATGACCTGAGCAGCCCCGCCGATGGGCCGGCCCGCCACTGTGTGACTTTGCCCTGCGCTCTGTCCGCGCCTGCCTCGGCCGGGCCGAGCGCTCCCTGAACCCGCTGACCCTCACTAACCCTCACTGACCCCTGCTGACCCCTACTGAACCCCTCTGATCCCCGCTGAACCCCGCTGAACCCCGCTGAACCCCACCGACCTCCGCTGACCTCTGCCGACCCCGCTGACCCCACTGACCCCGCTGGCCCCCGCTGGCCCCCGTTGGCGTCGGCAGGCGGTGACGTCGACTGCGCCCTGTTCCGCTGCGAGGCCTACGACCTGGTGACGGACCACTCGTACAATAACGACCGGCGCTCGCTCATGCTGGCCGCCGTCAGCGGACATGCCATCGTCTTCAAGGTCAGTGCAAGGTTGCCGCTCCCACCTGGCCGCGAGGCGGCCGCCGAGAAGCCGAGGGGGAGAGGGGTAGTTGTCGTCAGCATTTTAGATGGCATCAGCTCTCCGAGAAGTCCCATGGGGATAATCAAAGTGACCGCGGTTAAGGTCATCGTCACCATCTTCGCCATCATCATCGCCATTGCCACCATCATCACCATCATGCTCACATTGACCGTCGCTGGCCTTGCGGCAGGTGGACCACCCGACGCCGCAGGACCTGATGGTGCTCACCTGCGAGGACTGGTGCATCCTGCAGTGTCAGCGCGTGCCGTGCCGCGAGCCACCGCCGGACCACGCCTTTTCGCTGGCCCGGCTGCTCGGCGCCGAGATGTACGCCGACCTGACACTCACCGCGGCGGACGGCACCCAGGTGAGGCGGCGCGGGCGGGGCCGGGAGCTGGACACCGGCCGCTGGACTCTCGACTCCCGACAGAGGACTCCGAACTCTGGACTCCGGTTATCGGACTCAGGACTCCGGACTTTGGACTCTCGACTCCCGACTGAGGACTCCGGACTCCAAACTCCGGAGTCTGGACTCTGGACTCTGGACTCCGGGCTTTGGACTCTAGGCTTTGGACTCTGGGTTCCGGCGGGGCACGGCCGGGTGGGAGGGGTGGGGCGAATAGTGACAATAAGGTTGTGGGGCGCGTGGAGGGAGGTGACGTTAGGACATGACGGGATGGCGACGTCTGTTTGACAGTGATGATGATTGGTGGTATCGGGTGCTGGGAGATGATGACATCATACCAAGAGGGGTGGTGACGTCATTATGGGATGGATCGTGGGCCAGGACGGAACGAGTAGTGATGTCTGTATGGAAGGGGCGTTACGTTACGATGGGGATCTCAGTACCCAACCAAGTTATTAGGAACCTCAGACCTTTGTATGGTGCTGGCGTGCGTGTGAGTAGACAGCGACCTCAATTTAAATAAGTTAGAAGTGTAACCATAGATAGGCCATCTACGCCGCTCGCACACGCTGGTGACCTCAGAGTCAAATTGCGGGTGATATCGGTAGATGACCCTCAGCACCGCGCCAGTGTGCGGCTGCTGACACCCGGCGTCGCCGGCCCGTCCCGCCGCTGACGCCGCCGCCGCCGCCTCCGCCGCCAGCTGCGCGCGCACAGTCTGGTGGTGCGCCTGCTGGCGCCGACGCTCGACTGGCCGTCAGACCCGCTGCGCCACCTGCCGGCCGAGCAGCTGCGCGCGCTGCTGCACTACCTGTACACCGAGTCGCTGCCGGCCGGGCTGCCGGCGGCGGCCGCCGGCCGGCTGGCCGAGGCCGTCCGCACGCTGCCCGACCTGCAGGCGCTGGCAGAGCTCTGCCGCCGATACGTCACCAACGTCTCGCTCAGAGAGGGTGAGTCACGCTCAGGGAGGAGGGTAGTGTTCAGGGAGGGATGATGTGTTCAGGGAGGACAGATAGTGTTCAGCGAGGGCGGGAGCGTTCTGTGAGGGCAGGTAGCGTTCAGGGAGGCATGGCGCGTTCAGAGCGGGTGGGCAACGTTCAGGGAAGGCACCAAGCGGTCAGGGGGGGGGGGGGGGGGGGAGGCAGGTATCGTTCAGAGAAGGCAGACGGCGTTCAAGGAGGGAGGGTGCTGGGTCAAAGAGGGCGGGCTATGTTCCGGGAAAGAGAGTAGCATTCAGGGAGTGAGTTCGCTGGCTCAGAGAGGGCAGTGTCCAGGGGGTGGGAAGGGATGGCCGCTGGTTCGGAGGTAGAGTGGGCTGGGCTGGCTCAGTCGCTCAGAAAGGGTCGGATTCGCTCAGAGAGGCGGGGTCTTGCCCAGAGACCGTGCATCTTGTGCGTAGAGGGTCGGACCCATTTAGATGGACAAAGGCTGACGGCGAACATGTACAACGCAGCTCACCGCCCGTATCTGCCTCAGCCTGGCGCAGGCGGTGACACGCGGGCTGCGGGTGCTGCCATCGCCCCCTGCCGCTCCGCCGTGAAGGGAGCATTCATGACGTCACCGTCGGCGGTGCCGTCATAAGCTTGTACCGCTCGTGATGGTTTGAAGGTTGAGTCTCGCCCGTGCCAGCGCCCGCGTCTCCTATGATGTCGGTGTTTGTCCTGCCCCCCAGACAAACACCGACATCCGCTGTCGGCAGCCCCGCTGCGACGTCCCCTCTGTCAGCACACACTGGCGCCCCTCAACTCTCTCCTCATGTTTGGCTGGTGTCCCTGACCCCCTTCCCCTCATACTGTCAGCATCCCTGCCCCAGCATCCCCCTGCCAGCGCGCCTCAGCACCCCCAGTATCCCCTTCCCTCCCCCCCCCCGTCCCTCTGCCTCCGTCCCCAGTATTGGTGACCGTATCGCCGCCGTGTGCCGCAGCGCTGTGCGCCCTGGTGTGGGAGACGCTGGGCTGCTGCCAGTCGGTGGCCGACCAGCTGGCAGCCGCCTGCCGGGATCAGCAGCAGGGCGTCGAGACCGTGTTCGGCTGCCCCGGCCGCGTCTCCGCCCTGGTCCGGCTCTGCCTCCGACAGGTGGCCGTCGGTAGGTGCTCCGCGCTCTCGCTCTCGCTCTCACCCTCGCTCTCGTTTTCTTCCTCGCTCTCGCTCTTGCTCTCTCGCTCTCACTTTTGTTCTCTCGCTCTCGTTCTTGCTCTCGCGCTTGCTCTCGCTCTCTCACTCTCACTCTCGCCCTCTTGCTCTCGCTCTCGCCCTCTCGTTCTCTCGCTCTCGCTCTCTCGCTCTCGCTCTCTCGTTCTCTCGCTCTCGTTCTCTCGCTCTCTCGTTCTCGCTCTCGCTCTCTCGTTCTCTCGCTCTCGTTCTCTCGCTCTCGCTCTCTCGTTCTCTCGTCCACTCGTTCCCTCGCTCTCTGCCCCTCTCTCTCTCCCTCTCTCTCTCTCTCTCCCCTCTCTCTCTCTCTCCCCTCACTCTCTCATTGTCTCACTCTCCCCCGCGGTGCCGCCCGCTCTGCCCGGAGTGTCGCCCGCCGCTCGGTGGGCCACGTGACCGGGAGGCTGGCGGGGCTGTGTTTCGTGATGGGGACGTCTGGGCTGTGTCGTTGTCGCGAGACTCACGCCGGCCCCGCTCCGGCCATGGCGTAGCAGTGCCAGCATCGCAACTTTGATGCGTTATATAATCGCTGGTATCAATATCCCGGATGTGCTAAGCGCTGGGAAGCTCACCGCGTTTGCACGGTGGGCTTTCGACGCGGCTGCTGACCCATGTGGTGCGGTTGGGAACTACATTATCTGCGTGGCCTGTGTCATTGCCAGTCCATCCACTGTCCTACAACGCGTACAACTACTTGGACCATTATTGTCGGTACCTTCTCTGACCGTGATCAAATAGAGGAACTAAAACGCTGCCGGCGGCGGGTCTCGAACCCACGCCCTCCGTATCGCACCCGTCTCCCGCCCGCTCACCGCGGCCGGCCGCCGCGCCGGCAGGCCTGAGCAAGCTGACGCTGGCGTTCGACCTGTACGGCCGGCACGAGGCGTCGCTGGACGCGGCCGAGCGGCGCGAGGTCATCCGGTACGCCCAGTCGCGGCTGCCGCTCTTCCTCGGCCAGCTGCAGAGGTGGGTACGCCGCCGGTCCGCCGGCCGCTCAAGCTGGCGCCCGGGGCCTGTGCCGCCAGCTGGTGGCAGGATCTGCGGACACGGGTGTGCGCGCGTGCGCACACGGCGTACGTGTTTGCGCTGGCATTCTAGCATTGTCGCGCCCAGGTGATGCTAGCACAAAGCGACGTGTATGTGCATCGTGATGCAGTGAAGTGTGGGTAATTCCGGGGCGTTGTGGTAGTGATGGAACACAGGCGTGGATTTGCGTTGCGAGCATTTCAACCAGCACTTCTGTTGTACGTCTGTCCACCCGCGAAACAAAGGGCTGCTAAGTCCCCGGGCCCCGGGCTGGGTGGGGGAGCCAGTGTGGTGAGCAGGCCGTGGAGGGAGCCAGTGTGGTGAGCGGACTGTGTCCTGTTCTAGGGTGCTGCTGGGCCTGCGCTCGCTCCTGTCGGCGGCCAACCAGGCGCAGAGGACAGCCCTGGCCGCTCGCGCCGTCTCAGAGGTCAGTCGTGGACCCCTCACCTAGGTCACCTCTGGCCTCAGTCTGGCCCCTCACCTGGGTCGTCTCTGGCCACAGTCTGGCCCCTCACTTGGGTCACCTCTGACCCCTCACCCGGGTGAACTCTAGCCCCTCACCTGGGTCACCTCTGGTCACTCACCCAGGTCACCTCTGGCCCCCCCACCTGAGTCACCTCTGACTCCAGTCCGGTCACCTCACCTTGATCTGGTCACTTTACTGCACCCCTGTCACCTCTGGTCCCTCACCTTGGTCACCTGTGGCCCCTCACCTGGGTCATCGCCGGCCCCAGTCCGGCCCTCACCTGGGTTACATTTGGCCCCTCGCCGGGGTCACCTCTGGCTGCTCATCTGGTTCACTAGCCTCAGCCCAGCCCCCCCCCCATCTGACCTGGGGGGGGGGGGGGCTGCAAAAGGTGGATAGAGGCGGTGTTTCATGCTAGGTAGGTCTGCGCTTAATTCCCGCCGGCGGGAGTTGCGCCGTGGCAGCCCCGCGGTTTCCATCAGGGCTGGTGACGTTGATGACCGTCTGCGGCAGTTGCATATGTCAGTGTATAACGGAGCGCACATGCTGGCCTCAGATCGGTACGACCATCCATTATCTCAGAGGTTGATGTCATCCTGATCTTCATAATGGGTAAACCCATCATGATCTTATCATAGCATATAGATAATGACATAAATATAATGTTTACCCATGTACTGATGGGTAAACATGAGCGATCCATTCGACTGGTATGCATTTATCGATAAGCGCTCGCTACGCATTACACGAAAACAGGCAAGAAGTTCAATATTGTTCAGTCTTGGTGACCGGGTACCAGTTTACTCCTGTTCTGAAACGCAGGGGGTAGGCATGTATGTGAAAGTCATGCACAGAGCAATGCTGTGAGAGTGAAGCTCACATGAGGACGTGCGCCCGGGTGACTGGATCCAACCACGTGTTTTTCGTCTTGTGCATCTGCTGAAGCGGGTCTTTTCCGACGGGTCGCTCGTCCTCCGCAGCCGGAGTGGCTCTGACCCGATGTCCGTCCAGTGTTCTCAGCAGGAGTGGCTCTTACTCGATGTCCTTCCGGTGTTCTCAGCCGGAGTGGCTCTGACCCGATGTCCGTCCGGTGTTCTCAGCCGGAGTGGCTCTTTCTCGATGTCCTTCCGGTGTTCTCAGCCGGAGTGGCTCTGACCCGATGTCCGTCCGGTGTTCTCAGTCGGAGTGGTTCTGACCCGATTTCCGTCCGGTGTTCTCGGTCGGAGTGGCTCTGACCCGATGTCCGTCCGGCGTTCTCAGCCGGAGTGGCTCTGACCCGATGTCCGTCCGTTGTTCGCAGCTGGAGTGGCTCTAACCGATATCCTTCCATTGCTCCCAGCCGGAGTGGCTTCAATCCCACTTCTTCTCGTGTTTCGCAGCTGGAGTGACTCTAACCAAACGCTCCGTCGTCTTTCGCGACTTGAGCAGCTGCCTGACGCCGCTCCGTGCTCCGTAGAGCTGGAGTGCCTCTGACCCACCGCTCCCGTGTTCCGTGACTGGGACGGCTGTGACCGGACGCCCTGTCGTGTTGGCAGCTGGAGTGGCTCTCGACCACGGTGTCGTCGGTACTGGAGGAGTGCAAGGCGTTCCTGGAGGGCGCCATCGACGCCATGACGCTCTCCGAGCCGGCCGCCCGACGCGACGGCTCGCTCACCTACGTAAGCCGTCGGACGGGGAGGAGGGGGGGGGGGGGGGGGGGGGGGAAGGGCGCGTCGGTTTGCCGCCGCGCACTGCTGCGGGCCGCCTGGCGTGGCGCGTCTGCAGGTGTCGGAGAGAGGCAAGGACTTCGACACCCTGGCCGTCAGTGTGACGTAGGGGACGGGGCGGGGGCGAGACGCTGTCTAATGGCTGGTGAAGCTGCGCACGCGTGCGTATCCGCGTGCGTGGATGTGAGCGTGTGCTTGCGTTTTGCAAACGTGTGCGCATTTTACCTTGTGTGGGGATCCGTTTGGCTGTGTGTGAGCTCACCTGCCGGACATCTGTGTATGTGCTGGTATATGTGTGTGTTCCCAACCGCGGCGGGCCTGCCTATGGCCGAAGTGCTGACCACGTGTCTGTATCTGATTGTGCAGAAGCGAACCTCTGCGAAAGCGAAAAAAGTAGGAGCGAAAGGAGTTGCACCTCTGTTGGTGCAAGTGCTAAGGCTGTGTGTGTTTATTATTCTGGGTGCTGAGCTGTGAGAGTTAGCGCTGAGCTGGGCCTGTACATGTGGGGGCGGTTGCTGAGCTGTGTCCGTATCTGTTGGCGGAGGTGCTGAGCTGTGTCTTTGGGAGCTGGCGCTGAGCTGTGTCTGTATGTGTGGGCCCTGGTGCTGAGCTGTGTCTGTATCTGTGGGCCCTGGTGCTGAGCTGTGTCTGTATCTGAGGGAGCTGGCGCCGAGCTGTGTCTGTATCTGTGTGCCCTGGCGCTGAGCTGTGTCTGTATTTGCGGGAGCTAGCGCTGAGCTGTGTCTGTATCTGTGGGAGCTGGCGCTGAGCTCTGTCTGTATCTGTGGGCCCTTGTGCTAGGCTGTGTCTGTGTCTGTGGGAGCAGGTGCTGAGCTGTGTCTGTATGTGTGGGCCCTGGTGCTGTGCTGTGTCTGTATCTGGGAGCTTATGCTGAACTGTGTCTGTGGGAGCGGGCGCTGAGCAGTGTCTGCATCTGCGGGAGCTGGTGCTGAGCTATGCCCGTATATGTGGGAGCTGGCGCTGAGCTGTGTCTGTATCTGTGGGAGCTGGCGCTGAGCTGTGTCTGCATCTGGGGGCTGGCGCTGAGCTGTGTCTCTGTCTGTGGGAACGGGCGCTGAGCTGTGTCTGTATCTGCTGGCGCAGGTGCTGAGCAGCCGGACCATGCTTTGTCTGCACACGCTGCTGGAGCGGGTCACCCGGGCCAACATCTATATACTGCAGAAACGGTAACCGGACGACACTGCGTGGCTTTGCCCTGCGCTTTGCCAAGGTGGCAGCGTGCGGTCTCTGCCAATATTGAACTGTTTCGTGGGACCTCGAGCTGTTCTCAGTAAAAGACCGAAGTTTTACGACGTACGGCGAATTTTTGATGGGATGGACTTCCGGGATCAGCCTTCATGCTGAGCAGTGCTTTTTGTGTGAGCCCTGACCCCAATGTCCAATCATGAAGATCCAGGTCAGCGACAGAACTTTGCGGCGAAAATTTAACCCGTCGTAATGCTCGGCACCGTTCACCTGCCCTCTGACGTCACTGGGTTTTTAGCGCGGCCGCTGCCATCAGCCGCAGGTCATCCCAGTCAGGGGTAAATAGCAAGTGTCTGACACTCGAACACACCCCACCACGGGCGGGGACATCAGAGGACATGGCGCGCTCCAATCAGCGGTGCCACCGGGAAGGGTCGTGTGCAACGTCGAAGCGGCCTTTGGTCGTATCAGTCCATAATCCTGGAAAAGGACATGCCGTGTTTAGAGCGTCAGTCTGGACCGCTTCTTTTGTGCAGGGATGTCACGCATGTGGAGCATCTGCGTCGTCCGAGGTGCTCGATGCTCCAAGTGTAAAGATACAGTGCCGCACCCTGCAGCACCCTAGCGATACAGTGGAGCCCGTCTGTGTCCGTGCGCCGCTCGGTGGCCGCAGTGTCCGACGACCGTGGCCGACAGGGAGTACCTCTCGGGCGTGGGCGAGGCGGGCGGCGCGCGCCTGCTCTCCCACAACGCCGAGCGCCTGCTGGAGCAGCTGCCGGCGCTGGTGGCGCGGCTGGAGGACGCCGCCCGCCTGGTCGACCAGCAGATCAACTGGCGCGAGTTCAAGTTCTACTTCATCGCCACCGCCTCCCGCGTGGTGAGCGCCGGCGACGGCGGCGAGGAGGGGGGGGGGGGGGGGAGGCGGTGTTGGGTGAACGGGAGTGACGGTGGGTGCGCCGTGTGGAGCTGGTGACGTCATTGGGGCGGGAGACGCATTGGAGAGGGGAGTGGGCGAGGATAGGTGCTGGCGATCAGCTTCTCCGGACTTGGTTGGCTCAGCCAGCGTGGTGTAGCGTCTGGGTAATTCTCCATTAGTACAAATGGGTCCAGCGTGGACGACTGCAGCTATCAGCACCACAGAATTACGTAAAGTTCAGTCTCGAAGAGGACGCTTCATTACGGAAAAAGTATCATGTGGTTACTGCATTTGGCTGCCTCAGGCGCTCACAATTCCACGACACGACACAGCGCTGACACTGACAGCATTGTCGCACGACAGTAAGACGGAACGTGTCCCGTGCCTTAGCACGGAAGTGTCGTGTCGGCGTCAGCAGACGTCTGCCCCGCGGCGGACACTGAGGCCGCGTGGGTGGGCCGCTCTGACGCACCTCCCTGACAGCACCACATCATGGAGCTGCTGCGGTCGCAAGCCGAGGTGCTGCGGCCGCTGGCGGAGCAGCTGCAGCTGCTGGTCGGCGAGGACGAGCTGACGCGCACGCTGGTCCGCCTCGGCCTGGCCGAGGCCTCGCCCACCGGCGAGCGGACCAATCACACGCCGCTCGCCGAGCAGGCGGCCAATCACACGCCGCTGGCCGAGCGGGCGACCAATCAGACACCGCTGTGCGAGGCCGGTCCACAAGACGACACCCCGCGGGTGAGTCGCTGATTGGCAGCTGCTGAGCAGGTGTTTTTGAGTTATGTTTTTGATGATGTATTTCACAAGCCAGGCAGGCTAGCTGGTAACAGCCGTAGCTTGAGCTATTTAGGGTAAGTGCACGACCTGTTGAATTCATGTTTTCTAATTAACTTTGCACTTTGTAGAATAGTGTTACTCTGTATGGCGAATATAGTACGCGGCATTGTAAACTGAGAAGAGGTGCGACAAATGACCGCTTTCATTATGTGCCCTTTCCGGATGTGTCATTGTTGTCATGATAAGGTGTACCATGCCGTGGTATGTACGTCAACACCATCCAACCCGCTCCGAACGCTCACTAACGTTTCGCGAACACACCGACAGCTGTCGCTGATATCGGCCGTGACGCGGCCTCCCCTCAGCCGTGACAGTGAACTCGCCCGCCGCTGCCACCGCCTGTTCGAGTCGGGCGAAAACACCGATCTGAAGTTTCCCGTCCTCGGAGACTCAGGTACGGCTGGCATGGTCCTGTTGCCGTCCATATTTTATCCGAACACCCCGGCTTGCTGAGGCTCTGGGCTGCCAATGATCGCCATTCGCACAGACCAAACCTAAAGACGTAATCTACGCCGTTTTCTTCATTCAGCACGTGACCCTCCTCGCCATGTCCCTCCGCGCTGGGAGCGTGCTGCGTTCGTGAGGCGTGAGTCGACCTCCGTGGCTGTGAGTCTGGCCCGAGCACTGACGCAAACCTCGATGCACAGTCCTGCGGGGTAAGACTCGGTGGCGGCCGAGACCACGAGTCGCCGCAATACTACCAGATACCTGGCTTCCGCTCTCCGTGATCCCTTAGATTTGAAATTACCAGGCATGCAAATTATTGCTAAAAACAATGTAGCCTGATCAAATGAGAGGTGCTCCGGTGTCATTCGTATGAGCCTTGCTTCTGAGAAGATTTGCTGTGGAGATGATACTGTTTTCTTGTTTGTGTATTGCCCACTGTGGTCTTTGTAATATCTCACGTCTGTTTTCAGTGCTGCCGTCCCTGCTGGGCACGCCCAGTCCCGCCATCTCTGAGAAGCAGCCGACAGTTCTGCTTGCGCACGCGCCGGTGGTGGCAGCACGGTCGGAGTGGCTGCGGCGCGCGCTAGCCTCCGGCATGCGAGAGAGCATAGACAAGTGAGCGGCCGGCGGCGGCGCCACGCGGCACCGGTGTGCGCTGATGTGCCGCGGATGAGGTGTGCTGCCCTGTGACGGGATGGCGCTGCTGGTCTCTGAGTGGGAGGGGAGCTATGGGACGGGCCGCCTCCCCGCACCCCAGGTCTTGGCGCTGGCCGCTCTAGACGGCGCGCTCCCTGACAGTCGGTGCATTCCGAAAACCTTGCGACCAGTGGCACTGTGTGAGTACTAACCCCATCAGTGGCATATTTTGTTTTGCTAGCAGAAATGTAGCGTGGGTGAACGCTTTGGCTCAGCACATTTCACAAACATGTCAGTAGCGTTACCAGAGCTGCGTTTTCCAACTCAGCGTGAGACGATTCGGCGTCCCTCAATCGCTGATCGGAACTTTCCTTTCCTTGTTGCTCACCGCCTAGACGTTTGAAAATCAACCAACTGAATGGCGCGGTGTGCTTCGTGTCCCGTTTTTGCACTTCTGATACTACTGAATACTCGGTCTTTGCATGCTGAAATGCGGGCTGTGTTTCTAGTTCATGTAGCTGTAAATAGGTTCAAAATATTCACAACCTGTGATATACTCAATAACCGGTCAAACGCCTGCCCCCCGCCGGTGACGTTCGCGCGCGCCATCAATATCCGAACAAACGCCTGCCCCGCCGGTGACGTTCGCGCCCACCATCAATATCCGAACAAATGTCTGCCCCGCCGGTGACGTTCGCGCGCGCCATCAATAACCGGCCAAACGCCTGCCCCCCCCCCCCCCCCCCCCCCGCCGGTTACCTTCGCGTACGGCGCTCCCGTGCTGCAGGCAGATCTCTATCTGCGACGCGTCGCCGGCCATCTTCCGCTCGATGCTGGAGTTTCTCTACTGCGGTCACGTGACGCCGGAGAACTGGCCACCGGAGCAGCTGATGGAGCTGATGGTGCTGGCCGACCGGTCAGTGGCCCCGCCGCGCGCGCCCTCCACTCTCAGTCGGAGTCGGTTGTCAGTTCTCAGTCGCTGTGCCCGCTGTCGGGGTTTGTTCTCAGGTCTCGATCTCTGTGCTCTCAGTTGGAGTCTGTTGTCAGTTCTCAGTCGCTGTGCCCGCTGTCGGAGTTTGTTCTCAGGTCTCGATCTCTGTGCTCTCAGGTGGAGACTGTACTCAGTTGTTATTCTCAGTTGGAGTGTGTTCCCAGTCTCGTCTCAGTCTTCAGTCTCTGTGTTCTCTGTCGTAGTTTGTTCTCAATCTCCAGTCGTTGTGCTCTCAATCGGCGCATGTTCTCAGTCCGTGTCCTCAGTATGTTCCCAGTCTCTGGTCTAAGTCTCTGCCCTCTCAGTTGAAGTCTTATCTCAGTCTCAGTTATCGGTCTCTGCTTTCAGAGCCTGTTCTCGACCCCAGATCTCAGTCTCGGCGGTCGCAGTCGGAATCTCGCGTCAGTCTCAGTCCTCAGTCCCTGTGCTCTTGGTTGGAGTCTGCTCTCAGTGTGTGCTCTCTGTCGGAGTCTGCTCCCAGTCTCGGCTCATTAGAGTTGCTCTCAAGCAGAGTCTCGTCACAGTGTCAGATTTCAGTCTATTTGCTCTCAGACGGAGCCTGTTCTCATCCTCCGCTCTCAGTCTCTGCGCTCTCAGTTGGAGTCTTGGCGAAGACCGGCCGTTAGCGACTGAACGTATTGTCGCCTTCTGATTGGCGGACGCTGCTGGTGCGCCGTTTTAGATTGGCCGATGTCGCTTCGTTGCCGTGCGTGTTGTTCGCCATCATGTTGCCCTTGTCACCGACTGACTGATGCGAGTGCTGCTCTGTGCTGCATTGGTCGGAACCGCTGTGGTCATTACGTTGGTCGGTTTCCGTCGCCGTGATTATTCTGCTCATTGGCCGACGCCGTCATGGCCGTGACTGATTGGTCGCAACCACTGTGGGAACCATGCTGATTGGCCGGCGTCGCTGTAACGCAACGGCCCATTGGCAGGTACGAGCTGGACGACCTGAAGCACTCGTGCGAGGCCCTGCTGGAGACGCACATCGACGAGGACTCGGTCTTCTGTCTGCTCAGCATCGCCGAGCAGTACAACGCACGCAAGCTGAAGGTAGCGTCGATCAACAGCTCAATAGCCATCAATAGCCATCAATAGCTCAAAACGCCCCTGCGAATGCGTCTGCACGATAGGATCCGTTTGCCGGGGCGCACGGCGCCGCGTGGTCCTTGGTTACCTTTTGTCGCTGTGCCCTGGGCGCGCCGCTTCCCGTCGCGTCACGCATTGTCCGTGTAGCTGCCGATCGCCACACTCAGGCTGGAGCACCGCCGCGTCATGGTGCTCAGAGCAGGTCACGCGGTGTCATTGTGCCGCCCCCGGGCGTGTCCAGCCGCCGGCCGAGCCCGACCTGCGGTCGCTCGTGCGGCAGAGCTCTGCGCTGGAGTTCGTCGCCACCAACCCGGAGGTGGTGCAGACGGAGCTGTTCCTGGAGCTGAGCCCCAGCCTGCAGGCCGAGGTGGAGGAGACGGCCGTATGGGCGCCGCCCAGGTCGGTCCGCCGGACGGGACGGGACGGGGCGGGGCGGGGCGGGGCGGGGCGGGGCGGGGCGGGGCGGGGCGGGGCGGGGCGGGACGGGGCGGGGCGGGACGGCAGGCGGCAGGTGCCGCTCCGCGGTCGGCAGTCGGTACGGTCCCGCGCCATGTCTGGGCATCATTGGAGACGTGGTGTTGGTGACGTGTGGTGAGGTGCCGGCCGATCTCAGGTCCTTAAATAACCGAACAAACTTAGGTCCAGTGGGCCGCTGGCCTGACTGGCGACCGTGTGACCCTGACCTGATCGGTGACCCCGGCCCCACGCCCAATCCATGCACGATGCGTGGTGTGTGACGCGACCGCGACCCGATGTTTGACCGTCTGACCCGGCCGTCCTGTTGCAAGTCTGTTGGCCGTGCGCCTCAGCTGACCTGACCCCGGACCTTACCCCGCGTGTGACGTGTGCCGCTGACCCGAGCGTGTGGCCGACAGGGCGCACCTGGAGTGTGACGCCTCCCACAAGCGGCCCCGCCCGGCGCCGGCGTCGCCGGGCGACTCTGCCGAGGAGCTGGTCAACCTCACGCGCGGCATCCACCTGCGAGAGGTGAGGCGGCACGAGCGGCGCGGCCGGGCCTGCTGCACCGCAACAGCGGGAGGTCAACACTCACCACTGTCGCGGGCGGTCGATACTGGGACGGTGTGGGCGGCGTCACATTATGTCATTATTTGCAGTAGGCTTGCAAGGCGCTCAGCCCAGTGCTTTGACGGTGGAAATGACACATGTTTGCATTTAGTTCATGTCCAGGTCATATGTGAAAACCACACACCAGCAGCGACAGATAGTGATCATCTGGTGGCAGCTAGTGATTGGCTTCATCAGCAGGACCGTCTTACACTCCTGGGCTCAGACATGGTCCCAGGGGACACGCACGGTCCCGGCCACTGCCCACACTCCTTCCCACCGTCGCCGCCGCCGCCTCGTTGCGCCGGCCGTCGTCGGCCGCTGACGCTAGCTCCCATCGCCGCCGCCAGACGTCGCGCTCGTCGTCGAGCTCGCAGGAGGAGTCCGGCCCGCCGGCCGGCGGCCGCCTCGAGGCGTGCCTGCAGCGGCTGCGCAGCATCGTCGGCGAGGACGTGGCGCGCGCCGAGCTGATCCGCGTCGTGCTCGCCGCCGACTACGACGTCAACCGGGCGCTCAACTTCTTCTTCTCGGCCTGAGCGGCGCCCGCGGCGAGGGCGCGCGTCGCCCTCTGCTCCGGGCTGGAGCGGCGTGGGAGTGTGCGGGAGCGGGACGCGACGTGGTGATGGCCGCCGACGGCAGCGGCGGGTGGCCGGGTCGGCCGGTCCGGTCGGCGGGCCGCACCGGCGGTGGACGGTGGCCTGGCGCGCTCGCCGCCCGCCGCGTCAGCTCGGCGGTGACGTCACTGAGCCCGCCAGCCGCCGGTAGGGGACGCAGCGCGCCCCTGAGGCCGGCCGGGCGCCGTGGGTGCTGGGCGCCCGGAGCGTCTCGCCGCCGGCCGCCAGTGTCAGGCCCGGTGTCGGTTTGGACAGTCAGTGTCGGTCGGTGTCACCAGCTGGACGCCGGGGTTTGCTGAGCCGCTGGTACGGTTTCGTTTTTGTTTCTGATGGTGGTTGAACTGTGAATGGAGGGGTTTGGCGGAGGCATTCCCGTTTTACCGTCTGGACGTGGATGTTATCGGGCAGTATTTTAGACCATCGTATGTTGTCTGACTTACATTCGGAACTCATGGATGTGCTGCATGAAGACGAAATTATGTATCAAAACGTCTGTTAACGTTTTTAGGCGTTGTGTACTAGTCGCAGTGAGTTGGTGGCTCCCTAACCTAGTCTCGGACAGCGGTCGGTTGCGCGCAGTGCTGTAACGCGTCGGGAATGTTCGCAGTAGCCGCCTGGGCTGGGCTATTGCTGCTGCCAGCGCGTCACGCAGGTGGCAGTGCTGAATCACAAGGTCCAGGAGGTCGCCATGGGTGTCAGCTTAAGAGACCCGCGAGCTGCATGGGCCGCCCTGCTCCCAGTGCCGTGCCAGGGCCACGCAGAGCCCGCGCCACGCGGGATCCCGTGGCTCGTCACCTCCCAGCCGTCGTCTCGCGACGTAACCCGTAGGGTCAGTTCAGATCGCGCACATTCCAGCCCAGCCCGCTGCCCTCTTCTCTCCACGGAGACGGCATCCGCAGAGACCGCGTGGTGGTGAGAGGTGAACGGCCTATTGCCCGGTGCCCTCCGCACCGGCTCTACCCCCGCCACGCCTGGCCCGCGGTCTGGCCAGCACTCTCGCTCGACCGCGTGACTGTGCTGCGCGCCTGGCCCGTCTCTCGAAGCTGTGATCTTTGATTGTGCGATTTGTGATAGCATTTGTACTTATTGACATTCGCCGCCGTCTGATATTGTTTTCTCTCGCTGGCGTGAGTCACCTAGATGTTCGGTCGCTTATTTATGTGCGGTGTGTACGTTAGTTTAACATATCCCATTTTCGTGTGATCGTGTGACAGATTGTGCACGGTGTTTTTTGGTCACGAGCGGAGTCGCTCTCCGTGTTGTGAGAATCATATTTAGTCACATATTTTTTTTAGCTGACGCCTTCCACAATCGGCCGAAGCTATCCGTGTGCGATACGCCGCTTACGTGCCGGTACTATTCCCATTCCAGTCTTTCTTTGCGCCGGCCTCGATGCTGTGGCTACCTTACGATTAGTTCGCCCTTTGAACTTCTGTGCGGGTCGTAGTTAAACGGAGGACGTCGGAGGGGAGGGGAAGAGGTATGAGGGCTTGACTGATTTCGTGGCGTCCCCTCCCGTCACCCGCCCCGTAAAGGTTCCGCGTGGGTGCGGCTTAGGCCGCGACACGACTAGAACCTCTCGGTGTGACTCGGGGCGCGAGAGGACTCGCCCCGTGCGATGACTCGGGCGTGGGAAACGACTCGAACCCGTCCCACGACCGGGGTCAGTCTCGCTCCCACGCGCGACGCGACGATGTTCCCATACGCCCCAGGCCTTCGTCAGTCACCCTGCCGTCTAATTGCTGTACCCGTGAACCTCCACCTCCCGGGGCCCCCGCGGCCCCCGCGCCGTTGGAGAGTCTACCCGGTGTGCTCTCCCTGAGCGGGTGCGGCGATCGTGTGCCCTCCTCAGGCAGGCGTGGCACGTGTGTGTCCCCGCGGCCAGGTGTGGTGCTCGTGTGCCCCCTCGGGTAGGTGCGGCGCTCGTGTGCCCCCCGGGCAGGTGCGGCGCTCGTGTGCCCCCTCCCGGGCAGGTGCGGCGCTCGTGTGCCCTCTCCCGGGCCCCCGTCTGATGTGCGGCGTCGAGCGTCATGGCAATACACGGCCTCCGGTCCGATGGCTGTTTGGCTGCGCGTGGACACGCGTTCGTGGATAAAAACACGACAGACACGTTCATCGGTGGGATATTTCCCGCATGATGGATTGACATCTGGCCTTGACATGACACTGGTCAGCGGTGACGCTGTTCTGGAATCAATCGCCTATCCACGCGACCGTAGCTCCACCCGTGACCCGAGCTACGGCCGTCGGAAACCCCTCTCACCCTGTCTGGTGAAAGGGCGGAGGTAGTATTATCCAATGATCTGCACGGCATACCACCGAGTAGTTAATTAGAGGCACGTGCAGCAAGCTTTGCTTAACAGGTACTCTAAACCTGACGCCAACCACGCAAATCATTCGGAAGAAACCGCTTCAAAAACGTCGCGGACTTCGGCCGCTGAATCAGCACAAACATCCGCCCGCAGAACAATGGCGGCAGTACATGATCACGGACGCCGGCCAACCGACGCACACAGCGGCGGCCAGAGTCATCTCGGTATTCTTCCAACGGAGGCCAGTCAAGCATATGTCGGCAAGTGAGGCCAGTATACATCCTACGCACAAGGCTATCACCCTTTAGACATATGGCTTAATCTTATATATGAAACAACAAACGATTTCTGTGATTAAACGCAATGTATGCGAGGTTCTCCATCCGCTCTCGTCAAATCATGGTGGTGTGTCTTACATTCTCTTGATACGATGAAACCGTCATCCTTTACTTGACACAGACACTGTATGAGCTCATCAAAAGACTAGTTCCAGGGGCCGCGACACGCTAACAGGGCTGCCGCTCCTCAGCCTTCACCCCAGTCTGAGCCCCGTCCACGAACTCCTGATGCCGCCGCACCAAGTCCGCCACGATCGCCTCCTCCAGCTCCGCGTCGCCGCGGCGCTCCACCGCGTCCGCGGCCGCCGGCGTCACCATGGTAACGCGCTGGCGTCGCGTCTGCAGCAGGTTGGCCACCACCAGCTGGTGGCCGTAGCGGGCGAGGGCGGCGCGCGCGCGCGCCACCAGCACGCGCTCGTCCGTCTCCAGCTTGAAGGTGGCGACGAAGGCGGCCGGACACCAGTCGGCAGTGAGCCGGGCGAGCGCCTTCGGCACGGGCTGCAGGTGCAGCGTCAGCGGCTGGTCCCCGCCGGAGACCTTGTGCTCGACACGTTCCTCCGCCGGCACCTGGAGCGCACCGGTGCGGCGTGAGCGCTGCGCGGAGTTGGGAGTTGTGAATTTAAATGCCACATGTGGTAACATTCGCGGGCGGTTGAGCAATGTTGTGGAGCTTGAACTGGTCTTTTCTGGCGCAAACCCGACATTAATTTCGAGAAATCCTAAACCCCGAAAATTTCGAGGGGTTAGGCTATTTCGCGATAGCATTTCGGGCCGAAATGGTATTACGAGATGTGTCATGCACATACCAGGCTTCATATGAACACAGTGCACATGATAAAATACACGATGCACTGCAACATATTCAGTTCTTGTCAGCTGTGCCGGATTCAACACTTCAATACCACATTTCCGTCAACACTCTCCACGTCAGCATAAACGGAACGCGAAGTGGCACTGTACCTGAAAGTCGGAGACGGCAGCAGCGAGCAGCAGGAGTAGACGCCGTCCGAGCGGCGCCAGCGCGCCGGCCGCGGCCTCCAGCAGCGCCAGGTACTCGTCCACACTGGTGAAGAGCAGCGTCATTAGACGGGCGCCGTCGCGTCGCGCCGCCTCGGCCGGCGCCGCCAGCCGCCGCGCCGCCGCCTCGCCCAGCGTCCAGCGACCGTCAGAGCCCTCCTCCAGGCCGGCCAGCAGCTCGGCCGGCCGCACGTGGCGCGCGTGCGGCGCCAGCGAGCCGCGCCGGCGCAGCAGCAGCACGGCGTAGCCGCGCGCCAGCAGCTGCTCGACGCACGCGGCGCCGCGCTGGCCCGTGCTGAAGTTGTCCAAGAAGCGGACTGTGCGCTGCTCAATGGGCGCTGTGGTGCCGCCTGAGGTCACCAGCGCCACCAGTAGCTGGTCCCGCGAGGCCAGCGTCAGGAACTCGGTGAGACGCTGGGCAATGTTGCCGTTTTCTGCTTCCAGGTCTTCCATTGGTGGGTGTGTGAATGTGAACTGGAATTTTCTGTGGAAGGAGTGAAACACATTAAAACAAAACATTGAAAAGATAATGTGTCAAGCTGGTTTTCCAATGATGTGACACAAAAATTGATGAAGCTGAAAAGTTCTCATAAGCTAAAATACTATGCCAGCATGATTTGCCATCACACATTTGTCATGAAAGCCAGAACCATGACATAAGCGGATGAAACTGTTTCAAAACATGAAGCATTGCCAGATGCATATCCAAAACTCTCATATGACCATAAAAATCTCAAAAAGACATTGAAACCCACAAAATAAAAGGATTCAGTTGTTTTGTGGACCTATCAGTTGTTCCTGACACCATGGATACACAACATTTGCTGGCCTCTATGTATTTCAGCCAACTCCTCTCCCTGATGTGGGAAGAAATATAATGCACAGAGACCCAGTGGGCCTAGCACAAATTATTTGAAGGAATTCACGATGAATTCTGAAGACACATTGCCAGCGGTTTGTAGGAAACTATCCGACCAATCCCTCACAACCGTATACGTTCAAAATGTGTTCTGAGCTTGCTTCATCCCAACGTGAATGTTATCAACAATCAAACATCATTCGGATTACGTGCGATATCCTTATTATTGGACGGGTGCCTTAACTAGCCATTTTGGAACTTCCTACTCTGCTACTCCCGCTGCCCATACCACTCGGACAACTCTGTGGACACCTCCTGGCAGCCCCGAACGTCCTGCGAAACATAACATGACAATGTATCCGTATCCTACGCAGAGCAGACAATTGTCTCTGAAAAGTGAAATGTTTGGAAATGACGTAACACTAAAATGATATATAGCATTTTGGAATGTCATCAGTTTTCATAGAACAACATGCATAAGAATTGCTATGAAAATATTTCTTTATATCAAAAATGTTCTTCAAATGGATGTTATCAGGCATTTTATTGACACCAGTTGTTTGTGAAATCACCATGGGACACACCAATGAAATGCTGCACTCATGTAGACGTCAACAGAATTTACCAACACAATCCTCAATGACTACGATTGACGGCGTGGAATCCTGTTTGGGATAAAGTGCATAGGGAGTGCCCCTGGATGGGATGTTTAACGAACTAATGGGGGATAAGGTAGTGTCAGGACATATAAAACCACAAGACGACTAAGCTCCCTAGACGTTGATCCATTTTTTGTATAGTTGGCTTCTGTTGATGGCGAAAGGTGGACGCGAATAGTTTTGGGGCATAAGAACAGGTGCCGATCTCTTATTTTGTGTCGACGAAGTATCGCGACTTATACCAGCGAGAGACGAATTGTTCGATTTTACCAGCTGTTCGGGATCTGTGAAACACAGCCCTGCACTTCATAGCTGTTAGCCATGGCATCAAATGTGAGTAAACTATGGTGGTATGTGACGTGCACATTGTTGTATGAATGCCTTGTGAATTCAGAGATTGGCTAAATGTATGTGTCTTTGCATGTTGGTGATGGTTAACTTCATATGTGAGGCATATGCTAAGTGCATTTGATGCTATCCCATTTCACATTTTTGCCCTGAATTTGCAGGTCAGGTGCATGCATTATGCATATTCCCCTGAATTCAAGCATAAAATAACAGGGACACTGTGTTTAATCAAGGAAAGGTCAAGTCGTAATGGATGCAGTTTGCAGTCCCGATCAATGAAAAACTCAGTGGGAGATCAGTTATGTGTTCCACAAAATTTGCAGCCATTTTGGTGGAACAATCTGTGAAGATTTTCCAAGTTTGGGCCACAAGGGTAGCATGCTTTTTATGTGCCTTTGTGTGCAGCAGCATATGGATTTCAAGGCCTGACATGTGAATACATCTGCAGAAAATTATTAGTGCAGTAAAATTATTATTTTTGTAAAGATACTGCAGCACTAAGGTGCAGTGGTGTGTAAAATATGCAATATTTTGATGGCATTATTGTCTGTAACATACTTTTGTTAGCCATGGCAATATGTAGATGAACATTTTTGAACAGAGTTGGTGGCATATTTAGCACTGATGTCAAAAAGGAATACAACTAGTTATAGGCCAGATGATTCAAAACTAGGTGAATTATTTAAGGATGACTCAGGATATGTACTGAGATGAGTGTTGGGCACACATGTTTATGTTGCAGGCACCCCTTCTGGATGATGATGACACCCCTGCATTTGGAGAAGAGAATGAAGACCATGGGAAATTAAAGTAAGCTAATATCATGAATGTCAACCATTCAGCTGTTATTGTTAGCAAAGGTAAAAGGACAGGAGTTGAGCCCATTCAGAATGTATCTCTCCATTCAATGTCCATTGGCAGGAGTTGCCAAACAGCATCCAAAGAGAGCACTATCAATTTTGTTTGCTAGAATTGACACCCAACTCAAAATGGAACGTTGTGGCATTCACCACCTCCATGTGATTGGGTCTGGTCATGGTCCATTTATCAGCTATGTTTTGACTCCCCATTTCCCAGCAGACTGTACATTCACTCTTGCCATGATCAATTCATATGGCCTCTTGCTCAGGTCACAGACCAGGCAAGAGGCCATATGGCAAGAGGCAAGAGGCAAGGTCAGGCACTTCCCAGTATCATTTCATTATCAGTATCAGTATCATCAGTATCAGTATCATTTCATTCATGTTACTTGCAGTCAACCTGGCATGGCCACCATGTGCCATGCACCTGACCTCTGCCAGGGCCAGCATGCACCCATGTGTGCCACATCATGCCCCATCTAAGTGTGCTGTGTGCATGCTATATCATGCCCCATCTTTTTGTGCTGTGTGTGCCTTATCACGCACCATCTAACCATGCTGTGATTGGTGTGGCAGGCACCCCTTCGTCACGCTGTTTCACCTGCTGTTCCGGTTCGGAGCTATCATCGTGTACATCCTGGCTAACTGGTTGGGCCAAGGCTTCATCAGCTGCTTCATCATCATCATCTTGCTGCTGTCAGCAGACTTCTGGACAGTTAAAAACATCACAGGTACAAGCAGGAGCCAGCGGTCGTGTCGTGCGCTCCCCTTTCTGGACTTGTTTTGTATTCAAATTATGTTGAAATAACTTCAAGTCAGTTTCAAAACCAGTCTCTTGAAGCCATACCCCTGATGTATGGTTGTTAGGCATCATTTCTGGCATGTATGACCAGCTCAGTATTCACTTTCCTCCTGCGTTTCATTGTATCCCGTCGCTCTACCAAATGCGCATGATGTGAGCGCTGTATGGCATGTGCCTGGATCCCAACAGGATCCAGCATTCCATACCATTGTGTTTTAACAGGAACATGGCATCTTTTTGTGGGCTCCAGGCACGTGCCTGAATGTATGACGCGTATCGCGGCCCGCGTAAGCGCGAGGGCGCCTCCGCTGTCACCACCCTCCGCTGTCACCACCCTCCGCTGTGACCGCCCTCCGCTGTGACCACCCTCCGCTGTGACCACCCTCCGCTGTGACCACCCTCCGCTGTCACCACCCTCCGCTGTGACCGCCCTCCGCTGTGACCACCCTCCGCTGTGACCACCCTCCGCTGTGACCACCCTCCGCTGTGACCGCCCTCCGCTGTCACCACCCTCCGCTGTCACCACCCTCCGCTGTGACCGCCCTCCGCTGTGACCGCCCCTCCGCTGTGACCGCCCTCCGCTGTGACCACCCTCCGCTATCACCACCCTCCGCTGTGACCACCCTCCGCTGTGACCACCCTCTGCTGTCACCACCCTCCGCTGTGACCACCCTCCGCTGTGACCCTCCTCCGCTGTGCTCTGCTGTGATCACCCTCCGCTGTGACCACCCTCCGCTGTGACCACCTTCCGCTGTGACCACCCTCCGCTGTGACCGCCCTCCGCTGTGACCACCTTCCGCTGTGACCACCCTCCGCTGTGACCACCCTCCGCTGTGACCACCCTCCGCTGTGACCACCCTCCGCTGTGACCGCCCTCCGCTGTGACCGCCCTCCGCTGTGACCACCCTCCGCTGTGACCACCCTCCGCTGTCACCACCCTCCGCTGTGACCACCCTCCGCTGTGACCACCCTCCGCTGTGACCCTCCTCCGCTGTGACCACCCTCCGCTGTCACCACCCTCCGCTGTGACCACCCTCCGCTGTGACCACCCTCCGCTGTGACCACCCTCCGCTGTGACCACCCTCCGCTGTCACCACCCTCCGCTGTGACCGCCCTCCGCTGTCACCACCCTCCGCTGTCACCGCCCTCCGCTGTCACCACCCTCCGCTGTCACCACCCTCCGCTGTCACCACCCTCCGCTGTCACCGCCCTCCGCTGTCACCACCCTCCGCTGTCACCGCCCTCCGCTGTGACCGCCCTCCGCTGTCACCACCCTCCGCTGTGACCACCCTCCGCTGTCACCACCCTCCGCTGTGACCACCCTCCGCTGTCACCACCCTCCGCTGTGACCACCCTCCGCTGTCACCACCCTCCGCTGTGACCGCCCTCCGCTGTGACCGCCCTCCGCTGTGACCCTCCTCCGCTGTGACCCTCCTCCGCTGTGCTCCGCTGTGAGCACCCTCCGCTGTGACCACCCTCCGCTGTGACCACCTTCCGCTGTGACCACCCTCCGCTGTGACCACCCTCCGCTGTGACCCTCCTCCTCTGTGACCCTCCTCCGCTGTGACCACCCTCCGCTGTGACCACCTTCCGCTGTGACCGCCCTCCGCTGTGACCCTCCTCCGCTGTGACCCTCCTCCTCTGTGACCCTCCTCCGCTGTGCTCCGCTGTGAGCACCCTCCGCTGTGACCACCCTCCGCTGTGACCACCTTCCGCTGTGACCACCCTCCGCTGTGACCACCCTCCGCTGTGACCACCCTCCGCTGTGACCGCCCTCCGCTGTGAGCCGACACACTGTGCGTGACGTCGCCATGCCGAATTCGCCGCCGCCTGACGGCCCGCTGACCCGCCAGGTCGGCTGATGGTCGGTCTGCGCTGGTGGAACTACGTCGACGACGACGGCACCAGTCACTGGGTCTACGAGTCGCGGAAGGTGCGTCACGACCCTCGCTCCCGGCGTCCGGGCCGGCCGGCAGCCGGGGGGCGGGGGAGGGGGGGGGGGCAGAGTGGGACGGCCGGAGTCCGGCTCGGGGCCTGGTCCAGTGTTGCCTTGCCGTCGAGTCGCCGCGGCAGCCGCACGCTGAATTGTCTCCCGCCGGTCTGGAGACGGCACAGACGGCGCACGTGCCGCCACGCGACGCTCCCACACCCGTCCGCTAACCTCCGGCCGGCGTTACTGCGAGCCGGTGCCGTGACGGGCCTCGCCGCGTCCTGTCGCCCGTTGGTCGGCCCTGTTGGCGCGCGCCGCTCCGTTTCGCGCCGCGTGCCGCCGCGTATGTGCGACGGGGCGGCGCGCCGGGGCGGCACGCCAATACGGCCGGCGACCGGCTGACCCGGTCGCCGGCCGTATTGTGTTGGTACAGGCCCTCACGATGCCGCGGTGGCAGGTTTTCTCGGTTCTGTCGTGGTGCTGCCTTGACCCAGTGCGGTCGTTGGGTCTGGTCTGCTCTGCCGGCGTGTTGCCACGGTGCCTTGCGTTTGCACGTCGCTGCGGTCCCCGAGTGCCTTTGTGTCATGGACCGGTGTCGCCTTGTGCTGGCCTGTGCTCCTGTGTTTTCCTGTTGTTTAGTTGTTGTGATGTGCTGGCGTGCTGGTGCTGCTGCTCCTGTCGCTCCGTTCCCCTGTGGTCCTGTCATGAGTCTCCTCGTCCCCCATGCGGCCATGTGCTATGTGCTCTTCTGACGCGTGTCCGCCTGTGTCCCCGTGCTCTCCCGTTCCCCACTCCTGCCCTCCCCCTCCCCGTGCCCCCTCCCTGTGCCCCCCCCCCCCCCCCTGTCGTGTTGCGGTGCGGCGGCTTGCCACTGACCGCGGCGTTAACGGCAGGGCCTCCAACAGAGCCGGGTGCACGCGGCCGAGGCCCGCATCTTCTGGGCGGCGCTCTACGCCTCGCCTGTGCTCTGGGTCATCCTCCTGATCTTCGCGTTCTTCAGCTTCACCTACGCCTGGATGGTGAGAGCTGGCGCTGCATCGGCGGCCGGCGCTGGGAGCGCGGGCTGGGCGGGGGCGCGAGCACGCGCTGCCGCCCGGCCGCGCTGGGGGTAGCGGGTGGTGGGGCTGGTAGGTAGGGATGTAGGCTGGAAGTAGGGTTAGTCGGTGAAATTGTATTTCATTGTGTCATAAAATATCGTAGTACATGTTTTTGTGTTGAGCACGTGACCTCCAAATGCGGTTTTGAACGCCTTTCTGATCTCAGTTTTGGGTTGTGAATTGAAAGCCGGCGCGAGAACGCTGTAGCTTGCTTGTCAGATCAGAGATCCACTGGATGGCGTTTTTGGTACAAAGCGTCACGAATCGAGCGTCACTATCAGGCGTGGCACAGCGAAGGCACGTCGATCACGTTGTGCTAGTTGCCACCAGGCGGCGGGCGCCGTGTTGCCAGACGATGCCAGATGACGCGCCCGTGCCGCCAGGTGCTGCCGGCAATCGGGATAGTCCTGAACGGTGCCAACGTGTACGGCTACCTGCGGTGTCGCTACGGCTCCAGCCAGGGCATCCAGACGTCGCTGGGCGCCGCCACTACCAGCTTCATGCGGGACCAGGTCATGAAAAACGTGAGTGCTGTCTGGTCGGGGCGGCGCGAGGCGGCTGGCCACGGCCAGTGAGTGCTGTCTGGTCGGGGCGGCGCGAGGCGGCTGGCCACGGCCAGTGAGTGCTGTCTGGTCGGGACGGCGCGAGGCGGCTGGCCACGGCCAGTGAGTGCTGTCTGGTCGGGGCGGCGCGAGGCGGCTGGCCACGGACAGTGAGTGCTGTCTGGTCGGGGCGGCGCGGGGCGGCTGGCCACGGACAGTGAGTGCTGTCTGGTCGGGGCGGCGCGGGGCGGCTGGCCATGGGCAGTGAGTGCTGTCTGGTCGGGGCGGCGCGAGGCGGCTGGCCACGGCCAGTGAGTGCTGTCTGGTCGGGGCGGCGCGAGGGGCTGGCCACGGCCAGTGAGTGCTGTCTGGTCGGGGCGGCGCGAGGGGCTAGCCACGGGCAGTGAGTGCTGTCTGGTCGGGGCGGCGCGAGGGGCTGGCCACGGCCAGTGAGTGCTGTCTGGTCGGGGCGGCGCGAGGCGGTTGACCACGGGCAACTGTGCGCTGCGAGTGAGGTGACTGAGAATGAACGTAAGCGGCTGGTTTTTGCCCTTGGGGCGGCAAATTATGCGTATCATTTTGCGACTATGACGGTTTTAGATGACATCAGATTGTCGGAAACGGGCCTTTTTCGCAACCGATATTGACGTGAAGCTGTGGGATATCCTCTAGTCAATAAATGCCCTCTCCCCGCCCACCTCCCCGTCCATTCCATTTTGACCACGATTTTATTTCTCGCTTTAAGCACCGGCTCAAACTAATCAGCGCTCGGCATTGCGGCGTACCCGCCATTCCCGAGCGGGCTATTTTCCCGCCATTCGCCGCGGTGCCTATTGGCGCGCAATTGTGGTCCCGCTTTTTATATCACATGTGGGGATAATTTGTGGTCGATGGGCTTTCATCGTGCTACTTGTGCGCTCTTGCTGTCGTTGTCATGCCGGCTGTATCAAAGTCTGGTGGTTAGTTGTTATACCATTAACGCTTAGGCAGTAAGGAGTGGCGCAGCGAGGCTACCGGAAATGCGGCGATTTCACGGAAAGTCTCCGATTAGCCGGTGCACTTAAGCTTTTACTGTGCAGATATCTCCCTCACTTCCTAGCGCTTGAAGCATCTGCACCAAAGCAACAGCGCCGAGCGAAGCTTGGCTTTGGTCTGGGTCGCGAGCCGGCTGTGTACCCTATTCCGGCCTGCAGTTGGCCTCGACTTTGATGGTCTGACTCGGCTGCCGGATTTGATAGATGGTGTTTGTCTGCGGTCAACACGGCCGATATCTCGGAACTCCGGCTGTATTGAACGCACCCCAGTGCGGCGCTCATCCGGCTTCAGTGTTCGTTCAGCCGTTTGGCATGCTGTGCGGAGGGCGCGAGCTGCCAGTTAGCTCCTGTGGCGCTGCTCGGCCCGGCCGCTTCAGGGCGTCATGCTGTGACAGCCCCGTCACTGGCCTGACCTGACCTGATCTGACCTGATGACGCGGCCCCTCCGTTTCAGATTTCGAGCATGATGTTCCGGCAGCCGGCCGCTAGCGGCACCTCCCAACCGCAGCAGACGGTCTGAGCGACGCGTGCGACGCTGTGATTGGCCCGAGGCGGGTCGGACGGTTTTGATTGGTCCAGGGTGACGTCAGCCGACTTTGTGATTGGCCCAATCGGTTTCGTATGGTTCTGATTGGTCAATGGACGTCGGCCGGCTCTGTGATTGGTCCGAGGTGACGCAACGTTGCCGCCTTGCGTTGGCAACCGCGTCCTTGCGCCCGCGACGTCAAGCGGTCCTGATCGGCGAACAGAGGCACTGTCCACCGTGGACACGGGGGCTTTTGGGCGCGAGCACGGGCTATCCGGCGCGAACGTGAGCTGGCCGCTGTGTGGCTACTGTCGGGCGCCAACAGATGCCACCCTGCTGAACGCCGGTTGTCCGGGGCCGGCCTCGTTTTGCGGGCGTCCACTGCTTGCATCGCAGGCGGGAGCGTCAGCTGACTCCCTGCGCCGGCCGTGTTCAGCTATTTATCCGCGTTGTTGTTTGTTCGGGCATTGCTGGGCGGGTCAGGTGGCGGCTGTGTGGCGAGTGTGGCGGCCCGGTCCGGTCCGGTCCGCCGGCGGACCGCGCTCCCTCCGTGTAAACGACGCAATATAGACTCGTTTGCGGTGGGCTGTGTGGTGACGAAGGCGGACGACGGGCCGGGATAAGGGATCTTCTTCTTTTTCCCCTTTCTTTGAGCACTGTGATTCTGCCACCCTTCAGAATTCATGGTAGAATTTTGGTTCGACAAATAGCGGCAGTCTTTACGGCAGCGGCAAAAGCAGGTGGCTGATGAAGCCCAACTCCCTTCTGCCTGCGCCTGTCTTTTCGAGTTCTTCTTTTTCCCCTTTCTTTGAGCACTGTGATTCTGCCACCCTTCAGAATTCATGGTAGAATTTTGGTTCGACAAATCCTTTATTTCAAATGACTCCATCGTTACTTGGTCAACAGCCGTCATTGCGGAAGAGTTTTTCTGGGACCATGCGCCCAGAGGTGCGGTGCAGCCTGCACAGTGCAGTGCAGTCAGGCCGACGCGCGTCCATTATGCGTTTGCTGAAATACACGTGCTTGTTCCAGACTCCGATACGTGGCTTACGGCCGCATCGCCAGTCTGCGACACGTACGATTATCGCAGACCGATGCTAACTTGGATTTTAACGCATCTTCGATACGGGGTGGCACAGATTATTCGGGAGAGAGTGCCGTGGCCCGCGGCCTCGTCTCTAGGCGTGGGTTGGAGGCTGATAAGTGGATTAGCGTTTTCCGTGACGCTCGAGAGTCGCCGTGATGTTACGCTGCCGGTGGCCGCCGCGACTGCACGCGCCATGCAATAATAAACAACACCCGAATTGAATGGACCTCGTTTGACGTCATCACATTAACTGCATGTTTACAAATGACTTTCGGGGCTACTGCTACGTACAATATATATATATATATATATATATATATATATATATATATATATATATATATATATGCACATGTATGCATGTATATATCTGTATTTATATACGCCTTCCGCAATAACGATAAATACGCATACACACATACACACACAGATATATATATATATATATATATATATATATATATATATATATATATATGCACGTACACTTACAACACTCCAGACATGAAATCGGCGTGGTGGTTCCAACGCTCTTCTAGGGTGCCGAAATCAGGACACGACACAAACTGGTGGCGGGGACCGTGCCGTACTGCATCACACCCTTGATGATGTTAAGTGTGTTCTTATGTTGAGGCTGCGGAGCGCGTTCGCGCGAGCACATCTCTTTGAAGAGACCCAGCTGACAACGGGGCTCACGTATGATGCTTATCGCGTGAATTCCGCTCGTTCGAGCCATTTGTCACCGGCATAAAGACCGCCAAATGTCAAAGTGAGCTGCGGCACAATGTGTCCAGTTCGATGCGTTCCCCGAGGCTATAATAAATGTTTTTCGACCGCAGTTCCCGGTACCGTGGCCACCTTCCTCTCCCATTTTTGACGACATAACTCCACAAATTTGTCTTTAGGTTCAGAACTCGTCCGCAATCTTTTTCTTACTTACGGTGCTTGAGGGATCATGTCAGCCTGGGCCCAGAGAGCCAGGTTGCTGCCTGCATTTGGCGGCTGCATACTCATGTCTAGCGTCTCATGTGTTGCCTCGGTGCTGCTGCCCGTTGTGTTGTTCACCTACCCACCCTGCGTCATGCTTACAGAGATGCAGTTTCGTAAAATAAGTCCGGGGGGGGGGGGGAGCAGGACAGAACGGCTCAGCCTGCTCCCAAACTATGCCAAAGACGGGTTTTCACCGGCTTTGACTCACTTCGTTCTCAAAGCTAAAAAGGTCAAGGAGGTGCTGGAGGTGCACCATCCCGCCTCTGGTCAGAAGCCTACCCCCGTGCTGCTCGGTCATCCCGGGGACACCGCCTCCCTGCTCTAATCTCACGTCGACATGTGATGCACATCGACCGCAGCCATCGACCGCGACTCGGCCGACCCGACGGTTAGCGTCGCGCACAGGTCCATTCATCTCCAGCGCCGCGCGAGCTGCTCTCGAGCAGTGAGTAGCTCGGCAAAGTCCCACGGTACGCCCGTCCCCGCGCGCCGGTGCGCCGCACGCACGCGACCAGCCAATCAGCTGCAGAGGGTCCCACCCACGCGCCAATCAGGGCGTGGGCGGCATGGGCCGATCATTAATGACATACAGGACGGATCGGGCAGGCACCAGGCTTGAGGACCTCAGCTTCCGCCTGGGGGGTAAGCAAGAAGCAGGAGTGAGGTCGGCTTGATGAGGATTGGGAGTTAGGACTGCAGTCACGTCTGGCAACAAACAGCGGAGACGCTTCCGCTAGCGCCGGTCAACTCCGCTGGGGACAGACGGTCCAGTTTTGCTGTTGGGTTCACTACCAGCCGCAGCGACGGAGAATGACAAGCGACGCCTACGCGGCAAAACCGCCGAAGCGGGCGCGTTTTACCGGAGAGCGTCAGCATCGCCCTGATTTCGTCGGGACGTGATGCGGCCGCTTCCGCACGTGTCGCGTGTCATTCGTTAGTCATGCCAGCGCCGGCCCGTGCTGGAAGCACTGGCGGCCGCCGTCACGCCCCCCCCCCCCCTTCCCCCCCCCCCCGACAGAGATGGACCTCAGCACGGGGTCCTCCGCGCCAGCCCCGCACCGCCAGCGACAGGGCGCCATGCCACGCCGGCGACCTGTCACGAATCGTGTGACCCCGTGACCCCTCACCCGCGACGCTGTCGGCTCGGGGCCAGCAGCACCCGGCTCGCTTTGCCGGACCGCTTGCGGCCCGTCCACCGAGACGAAGACGTGGACGGACGGTCCACCGGGACGTGGGTTCACCCGGCGGTGCGGTGTGGAGCAGGCCTCGGAGCGGCGACTTGCAAGCGTCCACCGGCCGCTGCCGGCGGTGTCCGGAAGCAGTCCACCCACGCGCCATTAACTTAATGCCGGCTGGGGTGCTGAGACGCTGGCAGGCGGGCATTTCAGCGTCTTGTTTCAGGGCGGAGTCGTGGGTAGCGCAGCCGCCACTGCAGCTGGAGAAGGCATTAATTTTCTACTCGGGCGGGCCAGTACGGCCCCATCATTGCATCTAATCCGATGCTTATTGTTTGCGTCTCGTAACCACTTGCTGCATTGGTTTTTGACGCCTTTCGCAGTAGATGAGGTACTTATACCTGCAACACGAATGCGTGCGAACAGCGGTATTTCAACGCTCACCATCATGAGGTTTGCCCTCGGGGAAAACCATCGAGAGCTGTTCGCAATGTATGCGGAAGCCGCTGCTCCGTCAAGCCGTGACCTTTCTCCGTCTTAGAGTCCGGGCCGACGATGCCTGCATATTTGACGCCGATTGGGTGGCGTTCGTCGGTGACGCTGACCCGTCAGGCTCGACACCGCCCCGATAAGATCGTCTCTCACTGCCTCTCTCTCCGCCCACCACCCGGCCGTCGGCTCAGCAGTGTTGACTGGCGATGTCTGCGTCGGCCGTCGGAGTTTGAGAGCCACCGGCTCCGTCGTCGCGGCGGCGTTTGAGAGGCCCTGGCCCCAGATCGATGCAGGTCGCGGCGGCCGCCTGGCCGGCCGGCGAGCCGCCGGCGCGCCGGAGCACGCGAGCCGGGAGCACCGCCTGCGGCACGCCGGAGCACACCGGAGCACCGCCGGAGCACGCCGGAGCACCACAGACCGCGCCCGTCGCCCGCGGGCCGACCAGGGCCGCCAGGCAGGTAATGTGTCGTTGCTTCGCTTTAATAGGTTATTGAGCGGGGTACCGACGGCAATGACGGCCGAAGGGCGTGTGTACGGCTCGTCCGACCATAGCGCTGCAACTTTCCCAGGCCCAACATTCGTGGAAAAAGGCGACGCTATGCGTTGGGACAGCGTCACGTACATGCACATGCATGCATATGCATGCCGAGGTGGTCTGCGCTGAATGACGGGACTCCTGCCAGACAGCGGTAGCTGATGTATGTACGCACCCACTTGGGATCGATGTTCACAGCTTCGCCGGCGGTCGTTTCAGACGCTTGAGGCAATCTCTGGGATGTGGAGGCCGAAATACGTTTCATCAATAAACTACCGAACGGCAATCACGGCACTGAAAAACGGCTAGCACGGCGCTATTGAGCTTTGATTCAGTTGAACGGTCAGAGCGAAATTCGGGAAAAACGTCATCATTTACTCACCGCTTTCAGTCGGGCCTCGCTGCGTCATCCAGTCGTAAATGCATGCAAAAGTAACGACTTCTTAAAAGAGAAGGACGGGGAAGGACGCGGGCTCTACGACACAGTGCCTGCTTGCCTCGTTCCCGAAAGGTCACGGGGTCAAAAAACATCGCCGCACCAGCGCCGACCCGCCGCAGTAATGGGCGCCGCGGAGCGCAGCAGCGATCACCGCCCGCATCCGTCTTGGGACAATCAAAAGACGGAAACCACATGGCCCCATGGATCAACGGCGCAATTTTCGCAGCCGAAAATGCAAGATTGTGATGAATTAGACGTTGCGACAGTGCGGAATACGACGCAGCCGATGCCCCCCCCCCCCCCCCCCCTCCCCCTGTCCTGTGGCAACTGGCGATGCAAGTCCCCGAGTTTGAGATATGTGGGCTCCTCGGCGAGCCCGAGGTGCCGAAGTCCAGCATCGGTTGGCGTGCCTAAGCAACCTCTATGCGCGCGCGTACCTGTTGCGGCGTACACCACGACTAATGACGAACCGTTTGGCGTTCCAGTCAGCTTGGTACGGCCTTGTTGCCTATCGTTCCGCGGCAACAACGCGGCGTGCTTCCATGCATGTCGAAGGACGCCGTGATTCTTTCACGGCCCGCATCGGTGCCGGTTGGCTTGATACACGGCCGAAAGATCCCCCGAAAGATCCGCTTCGGGTGGCGTGGACTATCATCAGGCCTTAAATATTGTACGTTGGGCCTGCATGAGTCCGTGTGGAGCACATTATGTCCAGCAACAGACGATTTTTGGGCAGGGGTCCGACTTCACGACTTCACGGCGTTGCGTGGGCGCTGGTGATCCAGCTGTCAGAAAAGCCAGGGCCGTCGAAGCTCACGTTGGAGGGATTCTTCGATCATGCGTCCATCAAGTGGGAAAACGCGTCAGTTCCTGTGTCCCTTTGCGTTGCAGCACGTGAGTTCTCGAGTAGGTGACACGTAGGTATGACTGGTTTTAGTTACGAGTGGTGAGTCCTCGCTTTTCATCACCGTCCTGCATTTAGCGCAGCGGTACGCATCACACGACTAGAAGTTTCGAAATTTCTTGATCGCGGCATTTTACAGACATATTGGAAAACTATTACTGTAGTTGGATGGGGACGGGACCTGACACTAAATGGGGCTTGGGGGTACCTGGACTGATACGCAATGCTGGCCCATTAAATAAATTAGGTCTACTATGTCTGGTTTGAAGCCACTGTCTCATGACCTTTTCTCTTTAGTTGAACAAGCATACCCTTCAATGGTCTGCTCTGCTTCCCCTCACCACTTCTTCGCTTCTTAGAACGAGGATTTGTCGTCTTGGAAAAATGATGGCCAGCACCGGTTTAGTGAAAACATGGCATACGCACTCGAATCGGGGAAAGTATTTGTTACGCTCAGTGGGTCACGGTTCAACACCCACTGTACGATTATCTTGGAACAGCAAAGAACAGCGAATGCAGCGCCACAAATGTCCGCGCAGTGCGGACGGTGGAGTGGACAGTGAACAGCGGTCAGTGAACAGTGGCCAGTGGACAGTGAACAGTGTACAGTAGACAGTGGACAGTGGACAATGGACAGTGGACAGTGGACAGTGGACAGTGGACAGCGGACAGTGGAAAGTGGAAAGTGGACAGTGGACAGTGAACAGCGGACAGTGGACAGCGGACAGTGGGCAGTGGACAGGGAACAGCCACGTCCACCCCTGCTAATCGTGTGTGGACAACACCGCCATCCACTTTAAATGAACCTTTAAATGAACAGTTTCGCTATCAAACCGATGGTCTTCCGTGGCGCCGATGGGCGTATTCGATTAGTTCAGTGATCGAACATGAGATATGTGCGCTTTGGGATGGGGCGTAGTGAAACTATTGCCGGAACGTATTAAGAGGAGACGAATGGGGCAATAAATCGCCGTAAAGTTCTATCGCCGATAACTTTTCGTGCGTGTTGCCATCTCGTGTTCTTTATATTGGTATGCTACCTTCTCATCAGCACATAACTTTGCACTAGCTGCCCGTTTTATTCGCTGCGCTTCCCCTCAAACTGATAATCGTGATGGCGTGGCATCTGGAGAGCGTGGTGAGCAGGGCTTACGGCGCATTTAGCGAGCCCGCCATAGCTGCTGCCCTATTAAGATATATTCAAAACGACGTGTTTAACTCTTAGGTTTCAACGTTTCATTACATGTGCCCAGCTCGATAGCTCAGCTGGTTAAAGTGTCTGCCTTCCGATCCACCCACCCATGGTGGGCTGAGTTTAAGTCGCTTTAGGCGCTCGCTATATCGCTATCCTTCACAGACTTGGCTGCGACCGGTGGCAGCGTTCGCACCCGAGGTCAGGTGACGTCAAAGGCAGGACGGACCGCGCCTAATATTGCACCACGCCAACTTGGCCACAAAATTCTGCCGTTGACCTGGAATTGCATGATCCGATCGCACGGGTCAGGGGGTATGGATCAGGGTTCATTCAACGTGCGCTGCTCAGCGTGAGCTCTGATCCCGGAAATCCATGCACTCAAAAGGTTCGGATTAACCCTAAAAAACGCTATAAATGTGCACATCCTCGTTTTCTCGTGCAGCTCTACGACCAACCTCCCACCGTTGCATGCGCCAGGTCGACCTCGCTCCTCCCCCTCCTTCCTCGGTCCGCTCTGACCTGACGGACGGGCGGGCCGGATCCTCGCTCGGCACCCCAGGCACGACCTCTGGACGAGTGCCTCTTGCTGTTCCCGGCGTCCCGTTCCCCGGCGCCCCGCAGGCCGGCGGCCGCCACCGCCGCAGGCGACCCCCGCCACTGTCAATATTTGGACGGCCGTCATTGTGTGAGCGTCCTTTTGGGAGTGGAACCCTTCACCCTTTAGCGGTGTAGGATCTGCTCGCTTTTATTGTGTAAATATTTGTTTTCAGCGTTTGGTTAAATGTTCCATGTCGGAACCCCCCCGTGGGAAAAGTTTCAATGTGGCGGTTTCGGTTTTTCAGCGGATGTTTCAGTGTGACTTGGCGCTTATGGCACGTTCTGGCAGAGTCGGGATAAAGTCGCCGGTAATGTCGCCAGCTCGTGTACGCTCACCATTTTGCTCGCGAATGCCATCTTCGGTACTCGATTGGCGCTATTGCTATAAGAGCTTGTTCGTTACACTTTGCGTCAGACTTAGCCCACCCGTTTGCGCGAGACAAGTACGAACGCGCTTCTGGTTCGCCTACCTGGTTGAACCAGAACGGGCCTGGCGGTAAAACGGTAACGTCGCGGAGAATAACGTGGTGCCTGAGTTCTGGAACTTATAAACCACTTACACCAATTACATGCGGCAGCCTCCTGCACACATCAGTACGGTCTCACTTCTTGCCCTGCTCGAGGTCCGGAGATACGATGCAAATCTCTAAAAGCCTCCGGAGACGGCGGATCCACGGCCTGTTGTACGCGAGACTCGTTTTATATGTAGCCATTAGGTCTGCATTTTGTTTTACCTAGGCACCATCTAGTGGGCTCCATTGGTTATCTCAGGATGGGTGCCCATCAAGCTGCTCCCCTCTTCTCCTTCCCCGTAAAAATCCTGGATGTGTCCCTGACCACTCCTACCGATCGCCGTTGAGATCGCCAACATATTCTTGGCAGTTTCACACCCATTTAAAGGACGCTGTAATGCGACATTTGTTATGGCGAGACAACCATTTTCCTATGCAGTGGACAGCCGTGCTAGCAGGCTTGCCCCTGATATCCCTTGGCTGGAATCGATTCCGATTCTGGCTCACGATTCCGACCCGTGCAGGCGAGCGCAAATTGGATTGTACTCTAGTTCCAACTCAAGGAGACCAGGCTTGGTTCCGGAGCCGATTCCAATGATTTGTTTCCGGAAACAAAAGTCAAGGAGGCAACCCGACCTATAGTCCTTATAAAAGCCTGACACGCGACACATAAATGACACGTTCAATTTGAAAACAATGCACTCACATATCCCACCCCATTATGCGCATATTTCGTCTGTAAGGCTTGAACATATCCAGCTACTTGCATTGCCATTTGAGTCGATTCACCGACGACTCGTTTGACTCAGCTCCGCCCACAGGTCACGGCGAAGCACCAAGGAAATCCTCCCTCACCCCGCAAAAGTGTTCAATATCGGAGTCGATTCCGGCTCCATTCGAGGTCAAGCCGTCTGCATGGTACACGTGGCCGTCTCGTGCCTGCATGACACGCCCGGCCGTCTCGCGCCTGCATGGCACACATCAATTCCGCCAGCCCGCTCAAAGCTGCGGGGAGACGCCCTGATCGCGTCGCTGACGGGCGTATGCGGGGCATGTTAGCATATGATAGCCTATTGCAAGAACACGCGTGAAGAAAGCCTGAGAAAAGGGTTTACCTAGGTGCTCGAAGTTAGCTACAGAAGTACACCCCGAATATTTTTTGTAGGGAACGCCACGCGGGTCGTCGCGCACCCTTTAAGAAGCGACGCTGACCCCAGTGGCCATACCAGCGCGCGGGCATGAGCCTTTGCGTGAACTTCCTCTGAGGCCGGCAGTGACCGCAAATGGGTAATGGCATAGAGAAAAAATGTGTAAGAGTGGTCCGCGGATTTTAAAGCGTTTCAGTGCGAGGTAATTGAGCATCTTGACGTCATCCAACGTAAAGTTAAGACGGGCGGAAGACCGCCTAGTACCTTCCCTCTCTCCGCTCCTCATCCAAAGCACGGCCACATGCTTCTCATTATCCATTTATGAAAAATGCTGCATGACAGGCAGAACGGATGAACGTATGGATTTACAATAATTCCATAATCTATTCGCTCAGTTCGTTACAGCTATTCATGCTTAATTATTTATCGACTGCTTACAGTCGTATCTTGAGAGGCTGAGCACAAGCGCAGCCTTTCTTGTCAGTCTGCCAGCGATATCATGTTACCCGGGTGAGATGTTGGTACAGTTCTTCTGTGAGTGTAATTTGAACGGCTAATGAGCATCTCCCTGCGCCCTCAGGCGGACCTCTGGGCCTCTCCCCGTATCCTCAGGAGACGGACCTCTGAGTCTCTCCCCGTGTCCTCTGGCAGACCGTTGAGCCCCTCCCCGTGTCCTCAGACGGACCTCTGAGCCTCTTCCCGTGTCCTCAGGCGGACCTCTGAGCCTCTCCCCGTATCCTCAGGAGACGGACCTCTGAGTCTCTCCCCGTGTCCTCTGGCAGACCTTTGAGCCCCTCCCCGTGTCCTCAGACGGACCTCTGAGCCTCTTCCCGTGTCCTCAGGCGGACCTCTGAGCCTCTCCCCGTATCCTCAGGCGGACCTTTGAGCCCCTCCCCGTGTCCTCAGACGGACCTCTGAGCCTCTTCCCGTGTCCTCAGGCGGACCTCTGAGCCTCTCCCCGTATCCTCAGGAGACGGACCTCTGAGCCTCTCCCCGTATCCCCAGGTGGGCCTCTAAGCCTCTTCCCGTGTCCTCAGGCGGACCTCTGAGCCTCTCCCCGTGTCCGCAGGCAGACCTCCGAGCCTCCCCTCCTAAACCTACTCCTCCCCGTGCCCTCAGGCAGATCTTTGAGCCTTTCCCCGTGTCCGCAGGCGGACCTCTGAGCGGCGATGCGCGGTGTGCAGGGCGCAGCGCTGCGCCGCCAGCGCAGCCGCCTGGAGGCACAGCAGCGGCGCGGCACGAGCCTCTCGCTGGAGGGCGCCACCGAGCAGCTGCGCCGACCATCCACACAGTCGCTGGCGCAGCCCAGCGGCCTCATCTGGGGCATCACACTCTTCCACATTGGCCTGGTGTTCCTCGTCATCGGCTTCCTCATGGTCATTACGGCCATGATCCCCGGCTACATGGAGAAGGCCGAGGCGTACGACCTCGTCGGCACCGGCACGTTCTTCGTCGTGCTCGGCGGCGTGCTGACGCTCATCAACCGCGTCATCACGCGGCGCGAGGAGGACTCGCTCGGCAAGTACGTCACGGGCCGGCTGGCGCGCTCGCGCAGCGGCGGCCGCCTCGTGCGCGACCCTGAGTCGATGCTGACGCCGGCGGCGCCGCGCCGCCAGCCGCCGGCGCCGGCCGGCGGCTCGCCGCTGCCGCCGGTGCACACCCGCCGCCCGTCTACCGCGGTCGTCAACGACGTGCACGTGCACGTGCTGGACGGCCAGGCGAAGGACGCGAACGGCGCGCGAGCACCGGCGGCTGGGAACGACGGCGCGCAGAAGACGGCGGCGCCGAAGGTGTAGGTGGCGCCAGCGGTCGCGCGTGGTGCTGTTCCACGCAGATGGCGCTGCAGCTTCGGCTGGCGCCTGGAAGGAACCGTTCGACGTGTTGCTCGGAGCGGGGGAGATGTGGTGCGCTCTAGTGAGATGAGGTTAGTGGATGGCTGGTCTTGCATGTTTCTTTGCAGGCTTGGCTATTTCTACGCAATGATTTTGTATTTTGACTTATCGACAATGTGATAAAGGTTAACGTTTCTACGCGACGAGTCTCGAGGCCTGCTCAGCTTCTTTTAACGTACATGTCCTCAGATATTGTGTACAAATGCCACGCATATTTATTTTCATAACGACTTGCGTTTGTATGCGAAGGAGCCTGATATCTGTCATGCGCGCGGATGGAGTCCATCACAGGCAGACCCGAACGTGTCCTTTTTCGAATTTACCATTCGCTTATCATCGGGCTTCGTGGTTATGTATCATAACGTGTACAAATTAGGTTTAGCGCCATATTTATGCATGCGCGTGCTCGTTCACTGGATACTGCGTGACGCGCCCGGCCGCGCCCGACCATTCGTGACAAGATGCGTGTCCTCTTGAAAACCCCTCGACAGAGCTGGAAGTGAAGCGACACTGCCAGAACCCGATGTATTACGCGCACAAAGCTCGTGCACGCGCGCGCGGTTCACACAGCATGCTTGGAATCACTCCAGGGAATCCCCGTTGGCCCTTTTAGGCGTGCGTCGAGCACTTCTTGACCGCATATTCCACGCCGGATGTCATGCAAGGACGCATCATGCGCACGCGCTCAGGCAGTCTAGGCCAGATTCCCCGTTGGATACTCATAGGGGGGGGGGGGGGGGAGGGGCTGATGGCAGCCGGCGTTGAGTTGTTTAACCGTGTGTCGCCTCGCGACGGTGTGGGCAATGGACGCTCGGCTTATGGTCGTACAGGTGTCGGGTGTCAAAGCGCGAATGATATGAGGGAGAGACTTGGGGCATTTTGCCACATGCTTGTCCGCAAAGCATGTTTTTAAAAGCATTTATCCTAGATATTGTCACTGAGAGTGTGAGAGGCGCACCTGCTGAAATAATGCCTGCTGACCCTGGTTGACAGCGTTTCGCGTGGTCTGGTGTGTGCCCTGCGCAGCTGGAAGATGCTGCGAAATGAATGTCACGGGCGTCTGTGCTATGTCCGAAGTTGATGTGTGAGCAATCGCGCAGAATCGCCGCTCAACAATTTTTGCTCTGGAAAGTAGGTAAAGGCGTAGGAGCTTGGTTGTTTAAATCGCAAAGTAGGGCAATAAAAAGCGCGACGAATACATAGGGCGGAGAACATGTTAGTCATGTAGGGTGCATGTTACGTTCATGTATGTTCGTGTTTACCCGCCGTTGTAGTTACGTGGTGTCTGATGCGGGTGCATGCGAGTGCGAGCGCTCATGAACGCGAGTGCGTGCGCGCGTGCCCGCGTGCGCGTGGGCGCGCGTGTGTGTGTTCCGTGTGTAGCAGGTGCCCCTTCCTGGCACCGTTAGATGGTTATTTCGCAGCAGCCGAGACAGATTCCGAATAATGTCCGATTCGAATCCTGCCAGGGGTCGATGATACTGCCCGACTGAAGACTGTTCGCATCAGAACGCATCAATTATTCAAACCCTCGCGCCACCTCCGCCCCAATCGACCGGTTTGTAACCCGGTATTCCCTGCCAACAGCTCGCTTTAAAAACCTGTTAAGTTCCCTGACACACGTGCTTTGTTTGCCCTCATTGCTCATAATGCTCGGATAATGAGTGCATATACCGCTTGTCTGACGCCTCGCTTTTCCGTGCCGGCACCAGGTCGCGGTTCATAGACGGCGTTCCGATTCGCTTTGGTACAGAGCTTTCACCGGGTTGACCTGGAGCCAGTCACACGGTGATCAATACATTTCCACGTCCACGGCACGGCTGTGACGCAACAGAGGGCCGCGAGCTCGCGAACTTGCGAGTCTGGCTCGGCTGTGACGCAACGGAGGGCCGCAAGCCCTCGAGCCCGGCTCGGCTGTGACACAACAGAGGGCCGCGAGCCCGGCACGGCTGTGACGTAACAGAGGGCCGCAGCCCCGGGCCCGGCTCTGCAAGAGAACGGCAGAGCGAAGCCGCCGGTCAACCCGAGCGGGAAGAAAATGTGGCGCACTTCTCGCCAAACCGAGCGAGTCGCGCTACCGGTGGCGAGTGAATACGTGAGCCGTGTTTGTGGTGAAGCACAAATGTGACGCAGGCCTGACTTGCTTGCCTGGTTGGTTGGCTGACTGACTGACTGACTGACCTGGTACCATGTGCTTCGTCAGTTTATGGTTCTGAGCGGAGACCCGTCATCCATCTGGGAGGAGCTCACCTTTGCGCTGGGTCTCAAGAAAATACCCTCCCGTAGCGTGGAGCGTGTGTGCTGCAGCTTCCACTCTCCCAACTGTGCGCTGGCTGAAGAACATCCATCGGGCCTGAACCCCCAGGGTCTTAACTATCAGACCCCCCCCCCCCCGAGGGCCCATCCTGCTTTTATCACTTCAAAATCTGCACGGTGTTGCTTTCCAGTCAGGTTTCCAGTTTCCTACACGGTTGCTCTCCCCGATGTTCGCGCAGGTGAGCGGTCCCTGCGACCTCCGCTCAAGATTCTCCGGATGATAACGTGGGACCCGCCTAGTGTGAGTTCTGAACCAACCGTCCCCCGCCCGAAAAGCACAGGACACTCGGTGCTTCCTCCGACCGTACGCTGTTGTTGAAGCCCCCCCCCCCCTCCCCCCCCCCCCCACCCCCCACCGCCCCGACCGGAAGAAGCCTGCCGCCGAGCTTAAGTCACGGAGCGCTTCAAACGAGCCATATCACTACGCGTGACGTGGCAGGGGGAAAAAGTGGAGCAGCCTGGGGTCACCTCTAAAGACAAAAACGCCACCGGCGCGTTGTCTTCTGCAAGCCCTGGCGCAACGTTATCCAGGTCGGCGGAATTGATGAGGGCCTTTGCAGGGCGGTCGATCGCCGGCCCCGCGGAGGACACCGACGCATGAGCTCCTCACCGCGACAATGCTGCGCGACACGCCCGGCGAACTCATGAACGCAGGTATATTGAACACTCGTCCGTCGGCTCTCACTTGCAGAGAACGGGAGAGCGGCGCACACCAGAGCAGAAGTGTATCACCCAACTGCCGCGTGCGAGGCACACGTGCGCAGTGAGAAGTTAGCCACGCGAGCGCGCGATCCCAACTCCGCGCGAGCGCGCGATCCCAACTCCGCGCGAGCGCACGATCTCAACTCCGCGCGAGCACGCGATGCCAATTCCGCGCGAGCACTCGATGCCAACTCCGCGCGAGCGCTTGATGCCAACGCCGTGCAAGCACGTGATGCCAACTCGGCGCAAGCGCACGATCCCAACGCCGCGCGAGCACGCGATGCCAACTCCGCGCGAGCACTCGATGCCAATTCCGCGCGGGGGCGTGATGCCTTGTCACCCACCTCAACCGGCAGGAGATCAACCGGCAGCCGCCGTACCTCGCTATCGAAACAGGTCGGCGTGGCGCTGTCCGATCATCTGCGAACGGTGCACTTCGTCCGCGCGAGGCCGAGGACGCCGGCCGGGCGGGCGTCCGTCCAGCGCGGTGACGGGACTGCCCATCCGCCCCTTGTCGGCTGCGGCTGTCATGCCAGCCCGAGGCGGGGGTGCCCTCACATAGCAGCACGAAAGCCGCGCCGAGCGGCGGCGGCGGCGGCGGCGAGGCGGTACTACTGGCAGCGCCGGTACAGGTAGAGGTAGGCGAGCTCACGCGGGGGCCGGCGGCTCTCCGCCACCTTCTCGTCGTTGAAGATGCACCAGCGGCCGTCCTTGAGGATGTGGCACACGTAGTGCCCCACCATCGTGCTGCTCCCCATGTGGGAAATGAAGGCGACCAGCTGGTACTTGCCGGCGCCGTCGCGGTAATGCTCGCCGGCCGGCGTCGGCTCCTCGCCCAGCTCGGCCTGGTGGCTGAAGATCCAGTCGGCGGCGCGCTCGACGCTGTTGTCCGTCTCGCGCAGCGCGCGCTCCGCCTGCGAGGTGGTGAAGCCCATCGACACGATCAGCGCTACCGCCTCCGGGTCGGCGCGGAAGGCGCCAGCCGCCGGCTGCGTGCCCGGCACGACGAACGGCGCCGCGAAGTCCTCGTCCGTCATGTGCTCCATGATCCAGTTCATGGCGGTTTCGACGCCCGAGTTCTGCGTGTTGTAGAGCGCGCGGCGGCAGGCCTCTGTCGGGAAGCCCATGTCGGCCAGCTGCGCCAGCACGGCGGCGTCCAGCTGCGGCTCGGCGGCCGCCAGCTGCGCCGCCGGCTCCGGCAGCAGCTCCTCGCCCGGCTGCAGGCCGCCGCCGCGCAGGCAGCTCAGGTCCAGCTCGTCCGGCATCGCCACCGCCACGTCCAGCTTCTTGGGCAGCCAGTCGTCGCCGACGGTGAACTTCTGCAGCTGCACCAGCAGGAAGTCGGGGAACGAGGCCAGCCGCACCGTCTGCAGCGCCGTCGTCTTCGCGTCCAGCGCCGTCGAGTAGAACTGCTCGACGCGACGCTCGGCGGCGAACGCCTCCAGACACGCCTCGAAGGGGATGTTCGCGCGCACCGGCGGGCCGGCGTCGGCGCCGCCGGCCGCCGCCTTGCGCGCCTCGTACTCGCGCACGGCCTCCTTGTTCGTGGCCGCTTCCAGCGGGATATGCAGCGGCAGGAAGAACTCGGTGCGGTCCGAGTACTTGACGCGGTGCGAGCCAGTGCACTCGACGCGCTCCTCCACGCGGAACCGGAGCGCGTCGGTCGGGTCGGTGCGATGCCGCGAGGCGCGCGACACCAGGTTGATGAGGTGCAGGATGAACTCCTGCGCGTCCTGCTGCCGCTTGCCGGAGAACTCCGCGTGGCCGCGCCCCACCACGCTCTTGAAGGTGAACGGCTCGATGCCCGGCTGGCCGCCGGCGGCGGCGGCCGGCTCCTCCGGCTGCTGCGAATACCGCCCCGACAGCAGGCCCTGCGCCAGCTTGCACATCTGCGCGTCGAAGTCGTCCGGCACGCGCGCCGGCTCGAGCGCCGCCAGCGTCGCCTCGGCGCCGGCGAAGTACCGCTCGACAAAGTCCGGCACCGTGAACATCACCTGCATCACGCTGTTCATGTAGCACGAGTTGCCCAGGTTGCGCAGACCCGTGTAGCCGGGCCCGTACAGCGGCTTCAGCTGCTCACCTTCCTCCTGGATCGTGGCCCACTCGCCCACGCGCTTGTTCATCTCGATCTCCAGCTCGACCATCGACTTGTCCGTCTTCTCCATCGCCTGCACGTTGATGCCGAAGTGGGCGAGGTGGCGGCCCAGTTGCGGGTCCAGCACCATGTCGTCCTCGTCGTAGGAGAAGACGTCGGCGCGGCCGTCGGCGCTGATCGTCCCCAGCTTCACGGCCAGCGGGTAGCCCGTCTTCTGGTAGTACTCGACCGCGTGGTTGTTGCCGCCCGTGCCGTCGAAGAACCTTCGCCCACAGAGGATCGCTCCGTCGGTCAGGTTGAGCCAGAGGTTGTCCGTCTTGTCGCACTGCTGACACTGCCAGCCGCGCGGGGCCACGCGCACGCCGTTCTCCAGCTGCCGGAGCGTCTCGGCATGGCGCGAGACCACCCGCACCTCGCCGTCCCACGTGCCGGTGGCCTGCCGCAGCTCCTCGCGCCGGCTGGCCGAGTCGGCTGCCAGCACGGCGGCCACGGCCGCCTGCGCCGCCGCCGGCAGCTCGTCGCAGGGTAGCGGCAGCGTGTGCAGCCCGGGCACCAGCACAAGCGCGTGCCGCCGCTCCAGGCGGCCGCGCTGCGCCTCACCGTCGAAGCCGCCCTCGACGCCGATGGCCAGCCGCGTCACCTTCTTCTCGGGCTCGTCGGCGGCCGGCGGCGGCGGCGGGTGGCGCACGTGCACCACGTGCAGGAACACGCGGCTGCCGGTGCGCGCGCTGAACGCCTCCAGCCGGTCGCGCGCCACGCCCAGGAACGAGCGCATGCACACGTACAGGCCACCCGGCGACTCCGGCGTGTCGAACGAGTAGATGCACTGATCTTTGTAGACCTTGGAGTCGGGTCCGGGCGCGCGGAGCCCGTCCAGATGCGGCCGCAGGGCCTCCATGGCTGCCAGCGTGACGCTAGGTCGGCAGCCGCTCACAGCTTCGGCACCGGTTCAGATCTGCCGGGTGGGGAGCGGGCCTGAGCAAACAGCACATGATGAGAATGCTCGAAATTGGTGAGGGTTCTCTACATGGCAAATGACCACTCAAAAGGGTGATGCAGACCAAAATGCTGGTGAGGGATGGCGGCAGTGATGATTGAGTTAGAATGAGCACAAGTGCCTCTGCTAATGTTGACATCAAAATGCACACACCAAATAAATGGATCAAAATCACAGTGATGGGGCAGGAACACCCATCAGTCGCCACTGCCTGGTTAATGTCAACAAAAAGCATAGAAAAAAATACAATATTTTTCTAGGCCATCTCTGCTGGTGCTGGTGACCCTATTATGGCAGCTATATGAGTAACTGCTCCTCCATTTGTTTCAAACTTAATTTGCCATTTTGTGTCCTAAAAATATTGCTTTGCTAGCAGTTTGCACAGGATCTACAATGATACAGGACATGTCTGACAGCATGACAAACAAAACATAAATGCCTAAAAGCATTGCATTCCAGACATCCTAGACAGTTCCTGGAAAGGTGGTGACACCCCCCCAGACAGGCGGTGCAGTAGAGTGACCAAGACGTCTGCAGGCATTAGTAGGATATGATGGAAAGGTTGGAGACATTCATAAGCTACACCTGAGTTATTACTCTGCAAATCAATCCATCATACTGATTTCATATTATAAATAGGTGTAACAAAGTATTTTGCCCGAATATTTTTGGATGACTTCACTTGACCATTAATGGTGACTTTGTGTGATCTCATCTAATGTGACAAAGACTTGTATACATGCCAGTCATTCACTTACACCATAACAGCCTACAAGACAGAAAACTGCCAGCCTCAGCATGAATACAAAATGACTATGAAAGCTTTTGCCACTGACATCACATGCTGCCATACAACTTTCAACACTCCTTGGCATAGAAACATGAAAGAAATCTGAGATAAAAAAGCCCTTTAGAATGTGTAAAAATAAGTTATTTAAAACTTGGTAGACTTTCTTGCACACAGCACAAGTTTTTTATGCCACCTTTCTTGTTAGTTGTATGCCACCTTTCAAATGCATGAGCAGTTATGTTCATTATCATTAAGTACCCTGGGTCAAAAGCACACTAGCCTTTACCACATATTTAATTTACCATATATGCCATTTAATTCCTAAACATCTCATGTTCACTGATCCCCATTCCATAAGTCATGCTTAAAATCATGCAAAACAAGCAATAAAAGAGCACATTACCAAGCTCAGATAAGAGTGAGACCCTAAATTAAGGAAGTGCAGCCTCTGTGACCTGTATCACTTCAGTCTGTTAGGACTGTCACAAAAACACACTGATTTATAGTTAACAGTCACACCCCACAACCAGCCACGGCGACTCACGACTTCAGACAGGAAATGCCTTCATGCGCAGCATCCAGCAGCCAGCAGTGCTATTGAGTGCAGGGAAAGTGGAGAGCCAGGCCGTATAAAGGAGGATGGCGAGGTGGAAAGCTTGCAAGGTCGGCGGACTGCGGAAACATTCCGTACTAGAACCCCACGTACCCCGTACGCACGCCCCCGGGGACGATAAACAATATAACCGGTGGAAGAAGTGGAAAACTGACGATGATAATGATGTTGACTGGGGTTTAAACGCAAATTAATGGCAACAGTCGCCATCACCAAACAATGCACCTCGTCCACCCTTACCCTTCAGAAGCAAACTCGGATGGAGCGGCACCTGCAACCAGTTTACCCCAGGGTCGTTCGTGACTCGCGACGGAACCTCAGGCGCTTTGCTCGCGACTGTTCCTTGCGAATGACGGCACCCGGCAAACAGTTTTAGGTTCTAAAAACGTTGCACGGAATGCTAATCTGCACTCAAGACGGCTAGATCCTAAAATTGATCATGCTATTAAAACTTGAAGGCGACAATTCATTGCGGCATAATGTAAGGCTACCAAATGCGCCTGATGACAAAAGCGCAATATTTCAGAAAAACACTTTTACTGCAATAAAAGCGATAAATCCACCCTGGTCACGTAAAAGTCGGGTTTCAGAGGAAAATTTCATTTGAGCCACCCCCTCCCATCGCTTGCCGCATGCATCAATGTCCTGCATAAAATTTTGCGTATGTCCATAAGCCATGACCAGACTTGAATACTGAGCATAGCTCTTTGTGACGGTCCCCATTGTCTCAAAATATAAGAGGAGCAATTCCGGTAAGGCCGATGATTTATGCTGAAATATTTTAGCCAGCGGACGTGCGTCGAACTGGCAGGGAATTGATATTTACATCCAGAGAAAATGACGAACCTTTCCACTTTGCTTAAAAGATATCGAAACATGGTATAATTGGCCGCATTATCCCGTTGGCAAGAGCGTACTGCGGGCAGATATAGTTGGTTAGCCGAAACTTAATGGAAGTGTTGAGTGTCAAAATACACCATTTCGCCAGCTCAATTTAAAGAATTGTGCGTTTCTTCACCACGCTTTATTAAAAAACATACTAGCTGTAAATGATACGTTAACGTGTCATGTACAGCTAGTATGCTTTTTTACGTCAACGGTTTAATACGTCACCCGATGTTAACATTAGTCGTCTTGAGTAGCCAGTAACTGAAGAACTTGATGTCATGTTATAACTTAAAGACATTCAGCTTTTGCCCAGCATTTGCCAACGTTTGCCAACAGCTGTTTTGCACTGCTTGGCTTCCTTTTAAATCCCATGGCTAGCCAATAGTGATGTCATCGCGTTCGCCTCTCAAATATTTGCAGGAACAAAGATAGCTGTGGCCTGCAGAGGTCAGCAATTATGTCACACCAAAAGTTGTGTCATATAAACAATTTTCGCCATCTCTTACGAGACCCGGAAAAATCCATGCACACAACAATCATATGGTCGCAGAGAGAATGTTATCCAGCAATAGTGAAATATATATTATATATTACATAAATGTAATATATATTATATAAATGTAATAGTAACCATATTAAGTCACCTAAACTCAAACGTCATGGCATACCTTGCCATACCTTAAATGTCATGACAGCGGGTGCAGATAACATAAAACATGCGTATCAGATTTTTCAAGTCGCGCTTTGTGCGCGAATTGAAATATCTTTCTTTGCGTTTTGGCACTTCCGATGCGCTTATCACATGCGATCGGAAGGCCTCTCTGGGCTTCCCTATACCACAAAACGGTCGAGGGAGATAGCGAAATGCCATCGGCCCTGCAATGGAAACGGAGCGTTTGAAGCGCCTGGTCTTGCCTGTCGGTGCACTGAAATCAAGAGTGACTTTATCCACTCCCCCAAGAGAGGAGTGGCGTAAGCTTTCCTCGGAGGTCCCTTGCTTGCTTTATCAAAATGTCCGCTATGTTTGGGATCAATTGTAATTTACAGCGCGTGAGCACGGGTATTGGTAGGTAATAGCACAGAACAGACATTTTACGAACTTTTTTTCTGCGGCCGTCATCAGGCCACAGCTCTTGCCAAGCATGACTTGTTGCGAGTGTATTAACCCCCACCCTCACAAGATAGAAATTTCCGTCTGGTTAACACTGCTACCAAAATGATTTTAACTTGCTAAGTATAACACCGGCAGGATCGCGCAGGGCACAGCGCGGCTCTCGACCAGCGACCAATCACCGCCACGAGCGCGGCACCGTGAGATGAGCTGTGAGAGGCACGAGTCGCACGTGAGCGCGGTGTCTCGGACATCCAACCACGTGTCTGTCATTCGCCGGGCACGGTGTCTGATCACCAGAGCGACGGGGGCGGTTTTTTTCTGCAGGGTCCGGGCCGCATGAACTCATAAGCAGTCGGCAGGCATCTTTCGGTCCTGAGAAGTGACTTTCACATACCATTCACTGGATGGCGTTCAACCACGCCAGCATACTTGTCAATGCATAACTGTTCTGGAGACATAGTGGTATGCGTGCGGAGAGGTTTTAGGATCCTGATCACCGGCAATTCCTTCATTTTTTTTCTCAAATCTCCACTCCTTTTTCTACGGTTTCCTTTCTAGTCGACGGCGTACATCTTGATTCATGCCCAGTCTTTGGGCCACAACCACGACAAGGTTTTGTGAAGCGGCAGTGATGTTGGCTAATTTAAATATTTGAAACAAAAAGGCATGTCTGTTACTTTGCATCGTGTTGTATTTATCAATGCCCTAAGGGAAAGGAAAGGGAATGAATTTTTTTTTAACAAAATTAACGAAATTATCATTATTGTCATCTATGTACGAGGTCCTGACCAACAGCCTGTTCATGGGCCCCGGCCTGATCAAGGGCCAGAGGGTCCTGAATAAAAATCTAAAGGAGCACCCAATGTCCTCATGGCAAGCGGGAACGCAGGGATCCCGAAGCACATCAATCAATCATCGAGAAGGCTTCGATGAGACCGTCAAGCTGGCCAGATGGTTCTCAGAAACTCGGTGAATACCAACCGCGTCTTGAGACTGAATGAGAGGTCGTTAAATCTCCGCACCATCGTTCATTCTGACTGTATATGTATAAAATGTGTGACGCATAAGAAGTCTGCGCGTTACGAAAAGATCAGTGCCAGCCGCGACGAGTAATCACATTAGTATCAAGGATTGCCGATTTCTTAGTCAGAGCCTGCTGTAAGTGGCCCACTGAACCGTTAACGCCTAGGAACCCAGCACGTCTGTCAGGAGTGTAAATCAGGAAAGTAGGTGGTCCAAGGGGCATTTTGCAGGGAGCGTTTAGTCAGGAGTATTTAATCAAGAGTATTTTGTCAGGAGTATTTAGTCAAGAGTGTGTCGTCAGGGTCATGTAGTCAGGGACATTTAGTCAGGGGTATTTAGTCAGGAGTATTCTGTCAGAAGTATTTGGCCAGGAGTATGTTGTCAGGGGTATTTTGTCAGCGTAGTACCTCAAACAGACCGTTATGTTTTATCTAAACGATTGACGCCCCTGCCAATATCATATGAGCGTTCAGTGCAACTGATTTTGCTTGGCGCGCATGACAATCGGGAGACGGAGCAAATCAAGGCCCGAAATTAATGGTTCCAAGAATGTTTAAGGGGTCAGTGACGAGGAGATGGTAAAGTGAGCTTGAAACGATGAAGCGATCACGGACTGAGAAGTCTCGAAGGAGCAGAATGCCTTGAAAGTTGCACCTTGCAACACCCTTGAAGATTGTACGTTCCCAGACCTACATGGGTTGGCAGTGTTAATGCATATTCATATAAATGCATTTCCGGCCCCGTTTCGATATACAATCTACGTTTGCAGGGCAATCAACGTTTTTATAGAACCCAGAAAAAAAGCCTGACAAAGCCTCTGAGTTACATCAGTTTAGAAAGAGTCCACTGAAGTATCGTATAACTGTAGTGCCGGCAGATTATTACAGATAGCTATTTAACGTCTGTTTCCTTCAGATTATGCCAGCAGATTATTACACACAGTTAGTTAACGTCTGTTTCCTTCAGTTAAGTTAGTTTAAAACACCAACGGAGTTATATCTTAAGGCAGTCTCTGGTTTCTGTTCCAGTTTTGGACGGTTGAAATAAAGATAAGACGAAGAAAATCATGCCTCTCGAAATCAATTTTCCAATATCCGGTGATTTTTTGGAGGGTCTTTCACCATCAGCGAGGCTCTTCGTCCACCCTGTGTGCCCCCCTCCCCCCCCCCCCCTCCGCCGTTATCAAGGCTTCAGCTGCGCTTCTGTGTGCTTGAATTTAGTGCCAATTTGGAGCCTGCGCGCCGTATGTGAATCCCTTCTGATGGGATTTTTTGGCCTTCAGTACGCGTACTAAAGGGCCGCGAAAATAGCCCGCCCTGGAAGATGGGCCAGCGATTAACAGAGGGAGAATTGCTCCTAATGTGCCTGGGTGCCGGTCCCCCCGTAAATAAGATGTGATGAACATAACGCTAACGCGGCGACACATGTGCGCTTTGAGGGAATTCGAGGGGCTCGTGGTTTTTCTCCGCCTTGGCATCACTTATTAACGCTACGGAATATAACGTCTGAGGCAAGGAATTAAGTTTGTTTTAGAAGTAACACGATGTATTGGAAGTTGAACGACCCGGTCGCCCAGCTTTGTAGAGTGCCTGTGTTGCGATTCCCCACCCGTGGTGGGCTGGATTCGGGAGCGTGGGGATCACTTTCAGCGCTCGCTTTTTGCCTTCGTCTGAGATGGTCCGCGGTCGGCAGCACCGGCCGCGCCAAAGGTCAGATGACGTCATAGGGCGGGATGGGCCGTGCCGGGTATTACGCCGCGTCAAACTTTCGCCATAAATTATGCCGTTGACCTGAAATTTGACGATCAAATGATAGGGCCAGGGCTCACGCATCAAGCTCTGCTTAGCGTGGGTTCTGATGCCAGAAATCCATCAGATCAAATGGTTGGAACTAAGCCTTGAAATATTAACAATTCAGCCGTTACTCAATGTAACAAATGTTGTGTCCGGACACCGCGATGACGCAGTGACGTAGTGGGAGCTTTGAGACCAAGCACGAAAGTTTTATGGTACGGAGCTATTTGGTCTCCAGGGGCCAACCAGTTCAATACCAGAAATCACTTCCGGCAAATGGGTCACACGGCCAAGCGACATTTCCTGACAAATCTTCAGTGACATGGGAAGGCTCGTCGATAACTTCTGAGTGTGAAGAGGTGTCGTGTTTTTGCGGACGTTGCGTGCTTTGTCTTCGAGCCCTCTAATTTAATGTTTTCCCCGGTGCCTGATGTCAGGCATTGACTGAGGGTGCAGGAACGACCTGTGTGTCGCCCTTTTGTCTCTGTCTCGGTGACACATAGTGGAAACTATTATACTAAGGCAGCCGATAAAGCTACCAGAAGTTCTCAAAATTGGCTCCGAGTGGTATTCGTATAAACCAGCTCGCGTAACACAATTAGACATCCAGGCCGATTCATTTGTCTTTGACTCCCCGTTGAATTGCTCCACTTAGTTGCTTGCTTAGATTAAATTGCGCCAAGTAATGACTTAAGCCTCCATAAGAGGAAACGCAAGTGATTAGCACATCGACTCCTGGTTACCAAGAAAATGCTGGAGGCAATATCACTAAACATATTTCAACCGTAAAATTCTGGTTCTTGTCCTCTTTTTAAGCTGAACACGCTTTCAAACACAAAAAGGTAACCAACGTTTGCAATTGTAAATGTTGACAAGCGCGTCCGACACCGCTGACAAGTCGAGGGACAGGTTGACAAGTCAAGGGACAAAAGGACAAGTCAAATGAAAATCCATCTCATTATCCTGTGGCGATCTGAGAATCTCGAGATTCGTGTGACGGTACTGGGTGACTTTTCAGAAATTCGTGTCGGTGCTGACGCCGTTTTCGGATCTAAGAGTATCTTATGTGTGATTTCAGTGTTCCAGCGGTGGAATGTTTTAGATGCTGCATATTTTAGCGCTCAGGACACGCCGTAACAAAGGCCACCTCATTATCCTGTAGCGAGTCTGAGGATCTCTAAATCCGTGTGCCCCTGCTTTTTCTTTTGCCGAGCGGTTATCTGACAGCATTTCACTGGGCCTCTTACATGTGATAAAGATATCTGTATCGTCGTACCTTATATCGTCACCATACCTACCTTTATCTGGATACGACCAAGAGCTCAAGACAATCAATGTTCTCCATGGAGATGTCAAAATCTCGAATGTGTCGGTGTACCCAGGGTATGTACTTAGTGTGGATGGTAGACAGCATAAACGGTACGGACACGGGTGGGAGGTGACCCTCCCACGTGATCTATCAGATGTCGCGGATAAGTAGGTCGGGGGAGGGGGGCTACCCGCATGTTTTGCTAGGTTTACTTGTCTTGATGGAATTGTAAGGTAATATATAAGTTACTAACCGATTTTCCTCCAGCTTCGTCACCGACCTCAGATGAGGTTCCGCCGTTGAAGACTCGTGTATGATGGGGGGGGGGGGGATCTAACGACACCGGCACGGAAAATATGGGAAAAGGTTGCTCGTCAAGGCTGCCAGGACGAGCAGCTTTCTGCGGCTAGGCCTTCAAATCACATTAACTTCGATGGGCGCTGGCTTGCTTGTAACCGCATCTACCACACCACATTTTGCGTTCACGTCTACGGCCAGGACACCCTCAGTTGGACAGCGGTCTTCCCCCGCCCTCGGCTGGTCATTCTATCCCTGTTGATCTCCTCCTGTTCAGCGGTCGGCGCCGTCTAGATCCCGGCTTGATAGAACTCCGTCTCGGCTGTCTCCGGCACCCCCCGTGCGCTGTCACCCGCCCATCAACGCTCACGGCGCCTTCCTGACTCCGTGCGGGAAGCGCATGAGCGGGCTGTCCGCTGATTGGTCGGCGGCCCGGCCGGCGGCCAATCAGCGGCGCGTGGCGGGCTGCCGGCCGGAATGCACGGCCGCGTGTACGGCGCGGATTAAGAGGGTTTTGAGGTCCTCGGGGCGAAGATGGGACTGGGTTTGTGGGTCAGAGTGGGAGGTGTGGCTGACATGATGGAGGGTCGACAGTGTCGAACCGGCGCGGACAGCACGAGATCACCTGCAAGGCCGCCCCGCCATGCATCAAGCGACGACGCTCGTTTTGGTGGTGAGTAGATCGTGGTAAATCATGCACGACTTGCAATACGCCACATTTGACCTCGGAAGTGTCTGACATTGCATGCTTTAATTCACGCAGCGTTCCTTTCGCCATAAAACGTAGCTGATGGTCACCGTCGAGCTCAAGAAAGACGTACGATACCGTATTGTTTTTGTTTGCAATTAGTAAGGCATGCTCACACAACCCTGGTCCGTGCGTGCGTTTTACCGCGATCTGGCTTGAATGTCGTATCGGTAAATGACACAGGCTGTCACCTCACAATTTAGATTGTCTTAGTTAGACATGAAAAGACTTAGTGTACATATGTGTTTGGTCTGATAAAGGCGCGCGTACACCATATGCATGACCAATATTCCACATTGTTCAGAATGTCATGAACTTCGAGGCGATCCGTCTAGTAGGGAGCTTTGGGGCGATCCATCTAGTAGAGAACTGTCGCAGACGATAAAACGAATAGGTCAGTTCGGTTGGGATGTAAGATGAAGTGGGATCGCGGGATGGAATTCCACCTGCAGCAGTGCATTTGTGACGAACTCTCGCTCTTATGGGGGCAATTATTGCATCTTGTCACATGCATCCAAACCATGTGTGTCTGGGTGTCTGGATTGTTTTGGTAATTTTCGTTGCAACTTTGTCATCTTCGATGTAAGCTTTTGCTGTTTATAGCAAACTACGCTCTGAGTTTAATGTTTTTGCTGGCCACCATTTCTGTGAAATGCTGTGCACATTCATTAAAAGTCTCCTAAAAATGAGAAATGGTCAAAATTATGGTGTCAGCTAAGACAACTAGAGAAGGAGCTGAACGTGAATTTATTATCCTTTATGCATGGAAAAGTGAGGTGTGTCGATGTCCATCCAGCACAGACGTGCTCAGTCTTTGTAGGCGGACGGGAACAAACACCGACTCATTTCACATCAACAGATGCACATCAACAAAGAATATGACCGCAAAGAAATGTAAATTTAAACAGCTGTAATTCAAGAACTCCAAAATGCTGGCGCCCACCAATGTACAAAGCTTTCATGGCACAAACCATGTTATCTGGACTGTGTGTGTGTGGGGGGGGGGGGGGTCCAGGGTGGGGTCATCGACTCTTGAAGGCGTCGGACCCCCATCCCCTGTGCGAAGGCAAGGTCGCCGGCGGCGCTTGGCATGCAAAAAATCGTGAACAGTTAACGTTTGCATTTACACATGATGATGTGAGTTGGGTTCGGAGAAGGCACACGAACTTTTGGGCGTATATTTTATTTTATAGATTTGGCGTGGCCCACTGCGAAAGTATACTGCTCTTGCGAGTGCCTAATACATTATCATAAGATATGACGTAAGAGTTTAACTTCTATCCATGCATGTAAGCTACATAAAAAGCTTCTGGTGATGACCCTGCTGCGATGATCCGCACGTAAACATCATAAAAACACCTAGCAAAGCAATGTTTTTTCTACATCCTCTCCCGAGACTCCCTCATGGCGTATGCAGGACTTCAAAGTGAGACGGCGCCTCCTATTTTTAGATGAAATGCTTATTTTAGCGCACTGCGAACGCGTAGGATTCCTCACGAGGCGTGCATCAACATGACGTTTTTCAATCCACTCATCTGTGTTTGCGCCTACATCATTTTTTTTACATTGTCAATATTCATTCATATGCATATAGATATTTGAAAAAAAATTGATAAGGGGCGGGCGTGTGTGCCCCCCCCCCCCCCCCCCTCTCCCTCTCCTCCACCACTTGAAGATGCATCTGAAGTCCGTAGTACTCCATCGAGAGCGTGTTTTTCAATACGGCGGCGCAGAATGCGGCCTTACTGGGCACGTGTTTGCTGTTTACATAGCACACTCTGCGCAAAGCTTGTCGCCCAGGACATGCCTCACGCACACGGCTCCCTCTCCGTCAGTGGTGTCCCATTGTGATGTGTCTCAGGGCTGGCTGCGTCCGCTCGTGCGACTCACTCCGGAGTTGTCCAGCTCCATCTCCGTCAGAAAACCTCCCCTTGTGTGTGCCTCAGGCTGGCCTGCGTCCGCTCGTGCCTCACTTCCGAGGCGAACGAACTCCATCATTCGTGAGTGGGGTGTCCCCTTGTGTGTGTATCAGGCTGGCTGCGTCCGCTCGTGCCTCGCTCCTGAGGCGAACGACTCCATCTTCGTGAGTGGAGGTGTCTCCTGTGTGTGTCTCAGGCTGGCTGCGTCCGCTCGTGACTCGCTCCGAGCGAACGACTCCATCTTCGTGAGTGGGGTGTCCCCTTGTGTGTGTCCAGGCTGGCTGCGTCCGCTCGTGCCGTCGCTCCGAGTGCACGACTCCATCCGATGGCCGTCGTTACAAGTGGTTCCCTGCACCATCTCCTGGTGAAAAGCCTTGTGCATAGCCATTCACGATAATCAGAAAAGCAGCAGGTTCACCTTTCCTGAAAGACCTGAAAACAAGAAGGCTTTTTCTGGAATGATGTCCTGGTGCAAGAAGCCGTTTGTAGCGAACGATGCTGTTCTGTTCGAAATGTTGAACTGAACTGAACTGTAGTGAATTGTTGCTGTTCGAACTGAATGCTGTTCTGGGGTGCAAATCGCCGCGGGGAACTGCGGATCCGACCACGCTCACTTGTCCTTGTCAGCGGAATGGATTAAACCACCAAAAAGAGTTTGCGGAATTATTTTTCCATAGAAAGAGAAACATTTTAGCTCCAGAGATGATCTTCGAAAGCCTCCACATTTTCAAACCTGTCATGTTGCCACTTTTTGAAGTTCATCTCCGGAGCACTGACGCGCGACGCCCACTTTAAAAAAAAAAGGACACAGCCGGAGCCGTGCTGACCTGACCCGCACGGAATGCAGCGGAGGTTTCCTAACTTTGCCACTTTTGTACTAACTAACATGGCCTAACTTTGCCACTTTGACCACAGCGGAGGTGGCCTAACAACCACTTTTGCGGTTGTCTTCGGTCGTAATGTTAGGAACAACGCGCTTCCTCACTGAAAGCGCCGCCAAGTTTTCCCGCTTGACGTTGTTCTCATGCTTAAGTCAAAACTTCGCAGAAATCGTGGGGGAAAGCTTCCAGAAATTGGCAACGGCTCCAAATCCATGATTGGAGTATGACGTAACTTCCTACATATTTCGCGGAAAGGTTGTTTTTGGTAGGCCAAATAGCTATAGCTGTGGTATTGTACAAAATTCGCCACACACTCAGCTGAACTGGAACTGCTCTGCTGCGATAATGATACTGGAAGCCTCTTAACGAGTTGTGGTTACATTGGACTCTGACGCCAAAGTCATCCATCCCAAATATCCGAGGAAGCATAAAAACTTGCGTAACAGAGAGCAGTGCATTTCGTCAATGAAAGCAGCTACAAGATATCTCAAATTCAACATGGCTTCCTGAGAATAACAAAAAAAACCCTCCCCCTGTTACCTAACACAGTTATGCGATGGCTGAAAGCGTCTCACACCAAAAACGCGCTGCTGTGGACTGGCACTGGCTTATGGGAGCGTCTCTGAGAGGTCAAATAAACACTTATTGCGGACTCTTTCAGCTGAGCAAGAGTACGTAGAAGGATTTGGTAACCTTTGTCCCATCGCAAAAACGTTCATTTCAATTCCAGTATTTCCAATCGAGGTGCGCTATTTGCCATCAAAACAGGGGCCTGACTCCAGTATCTTGGTAACCCCAGAACCTGGACAATGCCCCATAAAACTAATCGAGAAGCTGACGAACTTCTCACCCACGCTTTTTGAGCATGCCCACATCCTAAAGATGGGCCAGCTCCTCCAGCACGCTCTGCTCACGGATGGTTTACAAAACGAAAGCTGAATGTTTTTTTTTGCACCTTGGTCCGCGTGCTTACACTTCACAATTCGAAGTGCCCGTGTTGCTTATTCCGTTTTGACACGCTGTCGCGTCGTAAAATATAACGTTTTTCGTACCCAAATCCGGTTTTGGCCGTTTTCATGCCGGCGTGTACACAGGTTACGGAGGATTTGATGGGCCTTGATGATCTAGATTCCTGAGGATGCCCGATTACTGCATCACAATTTACAAGTGACGACGCCTCGCCTCGCTGGCAAGCCGCTCCTGATCCCGAAGACTGCGCTTACTTCAGCCGTGACATCAGCATTGCGTTAGGCCGACCCGCCAATCAGCGACCGATCTGTGTCAACAGCGTCCCGATCTGATCGGCCGCCGTTGGCCGGGCGGTTGGCGTGCACGGAGATCGTGTTCCGACAGCCGTCCCGTCCCCAATCAGCCGAGACGGGGCTCCTCCGTTCGGGAGACGCCGACTCCGCCGGAAGCTGGCCTCTGCTGGCCAAAGCCTGTCGGCCTCGTTCCAGCACGCAGAGACCCGGTGCGCTTTGTGTATTTGCGCACTCTTGTGCGGCTTGTGCACTTGTTTGCACCGTGCGTTCGGTAACATTTAAAGGGAAACGACGCGTTTTTAACGACAGGAGAAAGATCGTATCGGCATCAAATTGACGACGCCGTGACCTATATGGAAGATCCGAGAATACGTCATAATAGGGGCCCAAGTAGGTGCATACTCGCGGTGCCCGCCTGTCGCGCCAGGGTGAGCGGCAGGCGACGCCATACAACCTCAGCAGCTGACTACGTCGTAAAGCCCCGATGACGACGTAGGTGCATGTCTTTCGAGGGCCTACAATCGGTCTAATTATTCGCAAAAATGACCTCAGCGGGCGTCACGTCCAACACCAATAACTAACTCAAGTGGGTCTGATCCCCCCCCCCCCCCCCCCCCACAGGCCACAAGTCCCGATAGGACCCCTAACCAGAGCTGTAGGATGCTTTCCAAGTGGGTCTGATTCCTCTCCCCCCCCCCCCTCCACAGGCCACGAGGCCCGATAGGACCCCTGATCAGAACCATGTGATGCTCTTCAAAGCAAGCCACAGCACCATACCTTCTAGGAAAAACATTCTCTTCTGTGAATTTCGTGAGTCAGGGGCAGGTATGACAGCAACGACTTCAATATCTTGTGAACCAAATATGCCCTTGGAGTGACCAGTCACGCATGCCCCAGGCAGAGTGCATGACCCCGTGCCCTGACCCCATTCTGGGGATCCGCTCCTGATTATAACCGTGTAATGCCAGCTGTATGGTCCTGCGTGTGTCATCACTGGCTCAAAATTCTTAGTTTCAGATTTCTGTATCGAGCCAAATCAGCATATGTCAATGACATAAAGCTCACCTCTAATCTCGCGGGTACCTCATTTCCTCCATCAAAAGTGTACGAGTCTACCAAAAAGGTCGCCGAGGCATGGGCCCGTGCATTGTCGGGCCCCATAACCCGCTACCGTGCCCGAAATCAGACCATCCCGCGTGCCGATCATGCTCGGAATTGGTGCGTCGTCATTCCCAGTTCTTTCACCAGAAAATTACCGAAGAATGTCACTCGCGTGATGCTGGCTTTTGAAGTCATGCCCCTGCCAGCGCCCCGCCGGCGGCGGCCCGGGCGCCGCGCCGCGCCCGGCCGGCGCCTGGCCCAATTCCAGGCCGGCGCCGCTTCTCCGGGTGCTTCTCCGCTTCCCTGACGACTCACTGACCACGTGACGAGCTATCGGATCGGCGCCGTGACGGCCTCGTCAGCGGATCAGAGCGCGCGCGCGGGCCGCACCCGCGGGAGGCGCGCGCGGACGGGCGGGGCGTGTGGCGATGGCCGGCCGCAGGCTCCGGCTGTGTCCGTTTTCCTTGAAAGTGGGTGTCGCGCGTCAGTGCTCCGAAGATGAACTTCGAGAGCCGTGCTGACCTGACCCGCGCGGAATGCAGCGGAGGTGACCTAACTTTGCCGGATGCCCGCCGGCGATAACATCGCTAATGACGCTTAACGACTCGGCGGTGGCGGCGCCGACTAAACTTAAATAATTACTGTCATCATAAAAGACCTGTATCGCCTGACGGCTGTCAGAGCGAGGTGTGAAATGTATCACAGCATAATTTGTGCCACTAATTACCTCTGGAATGAGACAAAAGGGAGGGATCAAAGACGACAACCGATCAAAAATGACGTCGTTCACCGCCATAGCCTGGGGGCCTTCGCGAGTGATATGCTGAATGACGGGGTGTTTGGACATTTCTCTATTCTGACTGCCTCGATTAAAGGGGATCTCCAACCTTTAAACAGGGTTTTGATTTCAGATAACCTTATTTGACTCTCCATCGAACGGACAGAATTTTAAGCCCAATTCGGTCCCAGTATTCGCTTTCCTCCCTGTCAATTTCAGATCTGCAAGACATTTGTGGGCTCTGATTTACTTGAGCGAAGGGTATTTATTATATTACCCTGTTGAATATGACTTGTACACATTTCAACCAAAGCAACGTCAATTTCAAGCGGTCCGAACGGTATCATCAACTGATGTTTTAGCTTTATGTGCTGACCTGTGTAAAGCGGCCCTCACAAACGCTCAGAAATTGAATGCAGGGCACGCATGCGATGATCGAGTGCAACGAGGAGCGGCTTGCTCTGCGAAGCAGCAGGGTCGATTAGGGATAACCTGCTGACCGTCAGGGCCGGTTAGGGATAACGTGCTGACAGTCAGGGCCGGTTAAGGATAACCTGCTGACAATTTAGACCGATTAGGGATTATCTGCTTACAGTCAGGACCGATTAGGGATAACCTGCTGGCAGTAAGGGCCGGCTAGGGATAACGTGCTGACAGTCAGGACCGGTTAGGGATAACGTGCTGACAGTATGAACCGATTAGGGATTATCTGCTAACAGTCAGGACCGATTAGGGATAACCCGCTGACAGAATGGGCCGGTTAGGGATTATCTGCTGACAGTCAGGACCGATTAGGGATAACCCATTGGCAGTCAGGACCGATTAGGAACTATCTGCTAACATTCAGGGCCGATAAGAGATTATCTTTGACATCAGGGCCGATTAAGGATAACCTGCTGACAGTGTGGGCCGATTAGTGATTATCTTCTAACAGTCAGGAACGATTAGGCATAATCTGCTGGCAGTCAGGGACAATTAGGGATTATCTGCTTACAGTCAGGGCCGATTAGGGACAACCTGTTCACCGGCGTCCTGCGTGGTGGTAGCGATGATCTCGCCGCTCCAACAGCCTGACTCCTTAGTAGATACTCATGATCCCTTTTGAGCGTGAGCTACGCTAGGTCATTGGCTGAGCCCCTCAAGCGTCCAACCTCGGGGACGACCCTGCTGACAATCAAGGGTATTCGCTTTATCCCACGTCACAACGCCTACGGACGCCAATGGAAAAATGGCTGCAAATGGCAAAATGGCTGTTCGCTGAAGACGTTGAGCATCGCTCGCTCACACGCATCGTATGCCGTCTATGGGCGGTTTGCCGACGTTTTATCTTGAATCAGGCCCTGTCCTGTCCTGTTTCTCATGCTTTTCGACTTTCGTGTGCGACTGTTCGCCTGTGGTTCCAGCGATGTCTGGCATGTAAGGTCGCGGCGCTCAACTTTGTGTATCCGGCATTTCATCACAGCGGTGGCAGAGGATGTGGAGCTGGAGGGAAGCGTTCAGCTCTCGTTTTTTTCTGGACACGATTTCTCCAGATTTCTCCAGATTTCTCACGATTTCCGGATTTCTCGAGCCGGTATAGAGTGCCTGTCAGGTCAAAGCATCTGCCTCTAGCTTACAACCGCGTGTGGGTGAACAAAGGGCTGCTTTTCATACCTTTGCTGAAAACCAACAAATTTTGCCAAATTTCAAATTCGCCGTTCCAGCCACGACTTTTTTTTAGTTTGCTCGATATTTGTTCATTCATCACTTCCTCCAATCTGCCTCAACATTTACGGCAACGCAACACAATGCAGCATCTTACCGATGATCTCGTCCGACTCAATTCCCACGAACCTGCCACATCGAACCACATCTCCCCGAACCATCGTCACACTCACCCCCCCCCCCCCCCCCCCTTGGGCCGACCCAGAACACCCTCCGCCTTTGATCCGTCGCAGCCCAGACGCCCGGCATTTCGGATGGTTCGCCGGGCCCGTCTGGGGAGGGGGCGGCTGTCGCCGACGTCCCCCGCCCGGAGAGACGGGCGCCGTCGACGGGCCGCGGATGTCAGCTACTGTGCGCTATGCCGCCCCGGTCCGGGCCACACGCCAGCCGCGCTGACTGCGCGGCGGGCGTGGTGGCCCCGGTCGTCAGCGACGGGCTCAGGGCCGTCGCTGGAAGCCGTCGCTCAGTGCGGGTTTCCGAGACAGCGTGGCTGAGACGAGTCTCTGAGATGGGGCCTCTGGTGCGAGGCCTCCAAGGCAGCGTGGCTGAGACGGCGCCTCCTGAGACGGGGCCCCCGGTGCGGGACCTCCGAGACCGCGTGACTGAGACGAAGCCTCTAAGACAGAACATTTGAAGTAAGTTTTTTGGAGGGTAGACCGTTTTGAGGCTTCTAAGGCGGCCCTCTGAGACGAGGCTTAGGATACAGGGTCTCGGGGGACAGGACCTCTAAGGCAGTGCTTCTGAGACAAGACAAGTTATCACGCTTGCAACTGATCCGTTTAGGGAATCCGTCTTCGCCGTCAGAGTTTTTACTTCTATTCTTGCTTTGACAGCGAAGGACGTTCATTACTTATGCAATACAGCATTGGTAGCTGAAGTAAGCTTTGAGACACGTGCATAATTTCGGGCTTTGCTTAAGTGTGGGCGTCAATAAACGCCCACGCACGCGAACATGAACCTGCGCCGACTTCAGATCGGTGGGCCCTGGTCGCCATGGTTACCAGCCCATCTGCTGGCGTGTCGGCACCGGCGCCGTGTTTGAGCAGCTCGTCCATCGCTGCTCGGCCGGACAGGTGCCGGTCAGCGGGCACGCGAGGCACCCCGGCCCCCCTCCGCCCCCAATCCGGTCAGCGACCCATAAACTGCCGACCCATTTGTTGTCGGCGTCCGTCACCGCGGACGGGCCATCCGTTTTTGCGCGCGCTGATCCCGCGCGGCGGCGGCGGCGCCGATGAAAAACCGCGACGGGGGTAGATTGGAGTCGACCCGGCTTGTCTCCGGCTTTTTGTCCGGCGCCAAGCGGCGGCATCCTGAACCACATGTTCGCCGTTTCAAGTGCGGGTGTCCCGGGGGGTCCCAGCGTGGCCTTCAGTGTGTGACGTCATCAGTGCTCGGACGTGGCGGCCGCGGGTTATCGAGGTGTAACCTGATGAATGTTACAATGTGGAAGTGATTTAGCAATAATTTACTGTTGGCGACGCTGAGCGGGGTTGAGGTTTAAGTCCTTCTGAACGCAGCCCAGGGAGGGGAAGGGAGCGAACTGACTATGTTTTCCAAACAGCCATGAGCTTCCCAATAACAGTTTTGCCCTAACAGATCCGGGAGATAAAGAGTGGTGTTCCAGGCGGCGTGGTGTTAGATCTGAAACGTACCGGTCCTCGGAAGGGCCCCAGTGTGGCCCTCTCTGCGCTGCGCTGTGGCACTGTGTGGTATCGTCTTTAGAACGTAACGTAAAGGTGACCGTAAACGTACGTTCCGTCGTAACGTAACGTAACCGTAACCAAGGACCGTAAATGTAACGTAACTGTCCCTGGCAGGTCTCGGGCTGCTCCCCCAAACGGCTCGTGGTGCTGGGAGCCAAGTAACAGCCTCCTCTGGAGTCACCAGGCAGGCGTTCCAAGCAATACGTGGTATAAGGCCAGCGATGTAACCGCCCGGTAGGTACCCCGGCCGGCGGCCCGTCTTAGCGGTGTGTGACGTCAGACCCCGGGTGACGTCTTAACGGCGTGTGACGCCAGACCCCGGCTGCCGTCTTAACGGTGTGTGACGTCAGACCCCGGCGGGCCGTCTTAACGGCGTGTGACGTCAGACCCCGGCCAGCTGTCTTAACGGCGTGTGACGTCAGACCCCCGGCTCGCCGTCTTAACGGTGTGTGACGTCAGACCCCGGCGGCCGTCTTAACGGTGTGTGACGTCAGACCCCGGCTGCAACAGCCCCGGGAAGATCCCGGGTGGCCTATGTCCACGGAGAGCTGTTACCGAACGGCGTAGCAAACCAAGCCTTGACAAGTCGGGGTGGTAACCGTCTAGCCCTCCAAGCTGTGCGGTGTCAAGCTTGTCAGTGCAAGCAATGCGGTGTCAAGGTTGTCAATGTCAATGCGTCTGGCCCTCCAAGCAAAGCTGGAAATAACAGTCGCAGGTGATCCTAGAATGACGTCATTTTGAATGTGAAGTGGTCTTGCTAGAATGACGGCATTCACACGCCCCACACATTCACATAGAATGTGTGGGCCGTGAGTGTATCAGAAATGAACAGCGTGTGTCAAGTGTAAATTACGTGGGCTGGCAAAGGCCAGGAATGACGCCTGGCTTGAGAAACAATGGAGTGGACCTCTAAACGGTGTGTTGTTTCGCTCTATGACCATAGTACCGCGGTAGCGGCAGGATTTGCCTGAGTAGTTTGGCTGACTAATCCACCTTCCTGACACTTGACTTACGGGCTTCTTGACAACCGTGATTGTGGCTTGTTGTGTGATGCTCTCAGGATTTCACCAAAGGGAGCGAATTGTGACAAGGAAAACCTATAAAAGCCGCCATACATGCTTTTTACAAGTTATTTTCCGTGCGTCCTGGTGACTGCAAAGTTCTATGTGAGCAGTCGGCCGAAAAGCGTTGAGGCGTCTGACTGCGGAAGTTACTCACTTTCATTGCGGTGTACAGGGGTAAATACGTCAATTGACTGCTATTTCCTTACTGGCGAGCTGTCGGACCTCTAGAAAAAGTGAGCTACAACGCCGCAGTCCACCAGTGTGACCCGTTTCCCCAATGTACGGTGCTCAGTATTGTTCGGTCGTTCGTCGACACGCATCCGTCGGCTGATGCTATATTTTGAGGTTTGAATATCGAGCCAGGAAGAGGACATACGCGTCCTCTCCCTGGCGGCGCTCGCGAGACAACAGCCTGGTTACCGGGCGGCGCGGCCCCGCACAGAACACAACAAAGGTGGAGCAGTTTCCGGGCTGGCCGTAGGGTCGCAGGGACGGTTAACTAAACAAAACATAGATATAAAGGGAAACTCGACAGGGGGCCGAGAAATGGAGAAAAAGCAGAAGATCAGAGACGGGACAGCCAAGCCGACATTTCACAGAAAAGGGGAACCGTGTAAAGGCAGATTAGTACGGAACATACGGTTTGCGCCACCAGAGCCAGGCCTCCGGAGGTCTCCCCCATCGTGACCGGCCTAGCCTCGGGCAAGTCCTTCAAATCACACAGAAACGCGACCTGATCACGCCTCATGCTTTTTGTCCGCGACGGCGGTCGAAAAAGCGCCGGTAGTGATTTTCCACGTCGTCCCGTGACCCGGCGGCCGATACAGAGAGACGACCGGGACGTGACGCGGCCGTGGGGCCGGGACGCCAGCTATGTCCGCAATGGGCCGCCTCGCGCTGTGGCCGGCCTGGCAATGGCCGCGGAGCTCGGCGGCGGCGCCCTGTCTCGGAGCCGGGAGACGGGAGGGCGCACGTGCCCGGAATGGACGGGCGCCGCGCTCCGGCTGCTGGCTTCCGCTCTGCCGCGGCGCACGTCCGCGGACACGGAGAGCCGAGCGATGAGGCCCGCCGTCTGATGAGCGACGGATGAGCTCGTAACTCTTAATGGAACGGCGCTGCAGCTGGAAAGCGCCTCAGTTCTCCCAGAAACCTCACCAAGATGAACTGCGTCGTGGAGGCTTCGTTGCGGGTAGCAGCGATCCCAGAAACACCGGGCCATCGCTAATGCATTACCATGCACCGATCCGCGTGAAATGATACCTTATCCGACCAGCCGATGCGTGTCGTGCCAGACTTCGCCAGGCGTGCAGAGCTGGCAAAAACGACCCGGCGCCGTGCCCGCAGAATGGGCCAGCGGAAGAGCGGCGATACTGCGCCGTCTGCTATCGCCGGCACGTGCATGGACCAGCAGACCCGTCATGTTCGGCACGTTTCGCTAATGGCGGTTCAGAGGTGCCGTCAGTGAGGGGTGCAGCCTGTTTTCGGAAGGTTTTGAGCCTAAGGAAAACGCGAAAGCGCGTTCTCCGGCACCCTAGAACGGCGAAAATGAAAGGAGAGAAAAATGTTTAAAAAATGGCTCGAGTCTAACGGTGAGCAACATCTCGCCGGTCCAAATCACACTCGTAGATCTTCCCTCCCAGTTACGGGATCTTCAACTGACTTTAAATCTATTACAGAGGCTCTTTGGTGCTGCCGATGTTTTACGTGAGGGTTGAAATGCGTTGCGCTGCATCGGTGAAATGAAGCATATTGCATGCCCCATAGGGAAAAAGACATTTTGTAGCCATGGAATTCAGATTATGCACGATACCATTATCGAATGCTCGCTTAGCCCTAAGTACGGATTCCATGATCTGGAATCCTGATACCGACGTTACAGTGTTCCTACAGGTTCCGGGATCCACTCTTGGAATCCAGGCACATGCATGATGAAGACAATGAGCTTCATGCCATAGGCTCGAAGGCAGTGCCAAGATACCCCTGGTTTTATACAACACAGATACGGTTTACTGCTGACAAATGTTTTGTCAGATTGTTTTGTATTCGCATCAGGAAATCGGCGGATGCATCGATATAGAGATATAAAAATGTACTTGCTTAATGTTGGACTTCAGGGATTAAGCCTGCAAAATACTTTTTTGTTTTTTACTCTAGAACGCGATATCACCCGTCTTCTCCTGGTTCATTTCGATTTTACCGTATTTTTTCAGCACGGTGTAAATTTTTTGGAAAGTTCAGCATTGAAAGTGGGTAACCCACCCCACTTACCCACTTACCCACTTTCAAGCAGTTCTTCAGCATTGGTTCTAATTGGATACGCGCGCACACAGACGGTTCTTTCATTGTGGCAACGTTTAAATCCATAACGGCTCGGTCAAAAAGAGATAGGGCCCACGCATAAGGAACCGTTACAAAATGTGGACAACCAAGCTGTTAATTAATAAGTCGTTTTGGATAGGGGGGGGGGGGGGGTGAGCAAATAGCTGCTATTGGGTGTTACGACTTTCTCCTGGTTCTTGAAAAAGCAGCATTGGATATATTTTTGGCAGGCTCACCTCTTCTCTTCTAGCTCACCGGCATCCGGCGGTATTCATAATTAAGTCAATGTTCAGGTCATGTATGCCACATTTTCCCACTTTTGCCTTGATACCACGACCAATAACTCCCTGCATTTACTGTAGCGGTAGACCATGCCCCGGGACAGTGTGTCAGCATGTAAGCCGAGTGGGGCGATGATTCATGTCTGAGTGAGGAGAGCAGTCACGGCTCGGGGCGGTGCGTTACCCCTAGGCATGCCGACAGAGGTGCGTCACGGTGGCGCCGGCCAGTCGCACGCAGACATGGAGGAAAGGCCAACGATGTCGAGAGCAGTAGATAACAGTATTTCATGCACAGCATCGATCACCATCGTGGCAAAAACGTGCATTTTGACACAAACACGTAATAGACAATCCAGTGACAGCGACGAGAATCACATACATTTGACAGACGGATAAAAGGTGTTTGATCATGTCATTTGTTCCTGAACATTATGTGTGACCAACCTGAACAATGCGCCATGCTGAGGTAAGCGGCAATTTAACTCTGCGGTACCGGGAGTTTCAAGGTGCGTTCAATCCATAACCACCGGTCTCAAAGGCGGGGGCGTTTTCCCGCCGGGACCTGGAGAAGTACCAGAACTATATGATAATCAGAAAATGTCGGCATCAGATTGGAATGTGCTTCTGGGTACGAACATTCGTCCGAAGGATTGCACAATCAAGGATGGTCTTCTGTTCAGTCCAAGGTACTCCGTATATATGCACAACCTTGTACTTGGGTGTGCGCGTTTTTCCTGGTGCCATGGCACTAGCCTAAGACCAGGCACAGATTCCGACAGCATTGCCTTTGTTTCAGGCCCTGGTGATCTCTGCTGCCTCGGCCGCCACTAACAGCTCACTGGAGACACCACCGACAAATGCCACGTCAGAAAACGTACGTTTACTGATATTGGTGGCAGCGCCGACGGCACGGGACTGTCTACCCCTCCCCCCCCCCCTCCCACCTCCCCTCTCCCAACAACCGACGCTGAGGCTCCGCGCAGTCCGGGCTGGCTCACCACTGGCCTCAGGCATTGCTAGCCAGGAGCCGACAGGAGCCCTTCACCATAGCTCCTGGGCCGCGTTCCCCGTTACCAAACGCTGTCCACGAGTTGTAACCCATGCCGCCAGAGGTAAGTGCGTCGCGATAGTTCGTACGGCTTGGAGGATGGTCGGTTATGTATGACGTAGGCACTTGCGACGTCATAGATGGCAACTCTTGCCAATGTGCTTTGCCAATGAGAAACGCGGCCCTTCAGACCTAAGGCAAGGCGCTCCCTCATCACGTCACATCTTCCGGGAGTTCTGTCGGGCCCTGCCCTCTCCTCCCCCTCCCCAAAGGACTCGTGACGAGCCCCCACCCCTCTCAGGCGCGCTCACGACACGCCGCCGCCCCCAGGTGACGGAGGCAGCGCAGGGGCGGCGCCAGGGCCGGCAGTTTGGGCGGCGCCTCAGCTCGCAGCTGCAGACCCAGCTGAGCCTGCGCTCACCCTCCCGCGGTCCCGTCTACACGGCCTCGCGCTCCGTCGTGGCCGTCAGCGCCCCCACTCTGCCGCCGCTGCGCCACATAAGCCGCATCTCGCAGCCAGTCGGACCGCCCGCACGTTAGTGCCACTTTAGATAGCTGCTATTGCTCTTTGGCGCTTCTCTTGACGCGAGAGTCGGGTAGGCGGGTGATGTCACAGAGGCGAGTGACGTCATGTAGGTGGATGACGTCAAGTCTGCCGTATGCATGAGATGTGCGCGGCCATGCCCATCCCTCAACTGACTGCGATTCCCCGCAGATAGTCAAATCAAAGTGAAGTATCGCTAGGCGGTCCGCACAAAAAGTAGTACTACAGGCTCGAACGAGGTTTCAGAATTAGCCGATGGAATTCATATAGCCAGTCAAGAAGCATTCTAGAGTTGACAGGTCTATTCCGATTGGGAGCCTACATATGCCCAAATGCTGTTGCCGACTGCACGTACGTTAGTCGCTGATCTATCATATACGTCATTTCATTTACCTCGCGTATTGATTCAGGAACGACGGTGCCGACCTAACCGCGAGAGCGCGCATGTGGTGCGTCTCGACCCGACCTGACCCGACCCACAACGTGCGAAACGCGCGAACGCATGCAACGATCGATTATTGCAGTACGTACTTATTCTTGCCGGCAGCTGCAGTAAATCTGTAAAGAGGGGAATCTCGTTACCGCTGATATTGTTTCAGCTCTGCTGCAAGAGCTGGCGTTCGCCAATGCGAATGTGAACCCTCCCAGTCCCCCCGAGGTGGCGCCACCTGGACCCGTCCCGACAACAGCGCCACCTACGATATCGCCACCGGCGCCGCCACCCACAGAGGCGCCGAGCCAGGGCAACCTCCAGGCCTCGAGTACGTGTGAGGCGCGCAGCTACGGCTGTGCCACGGTAACTCGTGTGTGGGTGAAGTAAGGCATGCTGACGCAAAAAGTGCGAAAGAGCTGAATGGTCTCGCACAGACCGAGCCGTGCTCGACGCCATTCAAGTAGCCCCGGTCCCCCCTCCCACCCAGACATCACAGCTTTTCGTCCTCGGGGACATCCGTCCTCTGTCTTCGCAACACCAAACTGAGCGCATAAGGAATGGGCCGACGCTACCGGACTGGAGAACCCACACATCACCTCGTGCAGAGGACCCCCTCCGTCCTCAACTTGCACGAGCATGCCCCCACCGCCCATGCTTTGTCGTGACTCGCACCAGCCCTGAACCGGCACCAGCCCTGGCCGGCACCATCCCACACCACACGCCTAACCGGACGCCCTTCGCGCGGCAGACATCCGCTGCTTGCAGAGCACCTCTCGGGAGCAGCTGACGGCGCGCCTGCGTCTGCGCCGCCCGCTGGTGGCGCCACCTGTGCTGGCGCTGCGGCCGGCTGTCAACCCGCTGACGTCATCGGTGTGCACACTGACGTCGGCGGAGGAGGACCGGCTGCTGACGCTGAGCGTCACCAACCTGGAGGCCTGCGGCGTGGAGAGCTGCGTCCAGCCCAGCGGCGAGGTAAGAGTGGCTCTGCCGGCACCGTCGATCCCCGTATGAGGCGTCATTGGCAGGGGGCAGTGAGCCGCTGCCTCATCGGCGGCTGAGGGAAGGCTGCTTGTATCTGCGCCAGATCCACAGCAGCAGCTGTTGCTGCGGATGGTTGTCGTGGTGGCTGCTGTGTTGGTGTGGCCGGCAAAGTCCGCCCGCGTCAGCCGTCTGTTTTGACGACGTCACTGCCGCCGACAGCGCTGGCTCTGCCTGACAATCCGGTTCCCGGTGATCGCCGGGATTCGACTGCCCGAGGATGACGTAATCCAGATCCAGTGCCGGCCTCAGGACCCCACGCAGACCCGCGGCAAACAGCTGGCCGTCCCGACCGTCGGGTGAGGCGGCGGCGACGTCATACTGACGTCACATCTGCTGTGTCTGCTGTGTGGGACGGCCCGAGCCTGCTGTGTGACATCCGCTGTAATGGCGGCACGCTGTTCCACACGTGCTGTCTGCCGCATCTGCCTGGCCGGCGGACGGCGCGCTGTGTCTGTGCTATCCGCCGTGTTGACGCTGTCTGCTGGTGTCTGCCGTGCCGACATGTCACGTGTCTGCAACACTCACTGAGGTATCCGCCACACTGACACCGCGCCGTGCCTGCCACGTCGGCCAGCCTCGAGCTGCAGTCGCCGGCCCTGTTCAGCGGCGGCGAGCAGCAGTTTGAGTGCGAGATCGCCCTGTTCCGGCGTACGCCCGGCACCGGCATCTTCTCCACCGTGGTGCAGGCCGGCGACGCCGTCACGCTCGGGGAGGAGCTCCACCTGCGGGCCATTATCCGCAGCGACGATGGTCAGTGCCGATCACGCGGACCCGGCGTTACCCCGGACACACGGACCACCTGTTGTCGTTTATGACCCTAATGATAGTGGAGATGGCAGGGGCAGTAAGGGTGGGTGTGGCTTGCGCCGAATGCTGACATGTATATATTCTATGTATACACTAGATAGAGAGGGAGAGAGAGAGAGGAGAGAGAGAGAGAGAGAGAGAGGAGAGAGAGAGAGAGAGAGAGAGAGAGAGAGAGAGAGAGAGAGAGAGAGAGAGAGGAGAGAGAGAGAAGAGAGAGAGAGATGTATATCTATCTATCTATCTATGTATATATATATATATATCTATATATACTATATATATATATATATATATATATGTATATATATATATATATACCTACCCTCCTGACACCTCACAGGTTCGGGACAGGAGGGTAGCCCTCTTAAGCACCTTGCGGAGCAGGTAAATATACATATATATATATATATATATATATATATATATATATATATATATATATATATATATAAATATATTTACCTGCTCCGCAAGGTGCTTAAGAGGGCTACCTCCTGTCCCGAACCTGTGAGGTGTCCAGTGAAGGAGTGCATACGCCCCCATCCACCCCAAGCCCGTGCATGTCTCAGCTACTGGTGGCCGCACCTGTCGTGACCTGACCTGACCCGACCCCGTGACCTTGCCGTGCCGGCAGGCTGGAGGTTCAGCCGCCTGACGGACGTGCTTCTGCAGCGTGTGACCGCCGACGGCGTGGCCCAGACGGCCGACAGCGTATCTCTCGTCCTCAGCAGCGGCTGTCGCAACCCGGAGTTCAAGGTACCGCCGCCAGGGGCGCTCGTAGTTTCGTCGGGGTCCCGCGGCACGTCCAAAATGGTGTCTATGGTCAGACGCGACGCGCGGGGCGGTTTTAAACGTTGATGTTTAGCGTTCGCGATGAACGTTAACGGCCTAACTTTACCGATTTAGCGTTAACGAATTAACGCTAACGATTTAGCGCTGACGATTTGACTTCAACGAGTTAACGTTTACGGCGCCTAACGTTCACCGGCACACCACGCCGTGACCGGTGGTCTGATGTGCTTGTCGGTGGTCTTCTGTTCCGCCAGCAGCTCTGCCTGGGTGCTGTTGACCCCCACTGTTCCCCTGCCGCCGCCCGCCGGCAGCTCTGCCTGAGTGCTGTTGACCCGCTGTTCCCCTGCCGATGTCCCGACGCCAGCTCTGCCTGGGTGCTGTTGACCCCGCTATTCCCCTGCCGCCGTCCGCCGGCAGCTCTGCCTGAGTGCTGTCGACCCCGCTGTTCTGCCGCCGTCCGCCGGCAGCTCTGCCTGAGTGCTGTCGACCCCGCTGTTCCCCTGCCGCCGTCCGCCGGCAGCTCTGCCTGAGTGCTGTTGACCCCGCTATTCCCCTGCCGCCGTCCGCCGGCAGCTCTGCCTGAGTGCTGTGACCTCGCTGTCCTGCCGCCGTCCGCCGGCAGCTCTGCCTGAGTGTTGTTGACCCCGCTGTTCTGCCGCCGTCCGCCGGCAGCTCTGCCTGAGTGTTGTTGACCCCGCTGTTCTCCTGCTGCCGTCCGCCGGCAGCTCTGCCTGAGTGCTGTTGACCCGCTGTTCTCCTGCTGCCGTCCGCCGGCAGCTCTGCCTGAGTGCTGTTGACCCGCTGTTCTGGCCGCCGTTCGCCGGCAGCTCTGCCTGGGTGCTGCTGACCCGCTGTTCCCCTGCCGCCGTCCCGACGCCGCGGCACCAGCGCCGCTGACCGCTCCTCTCGTTCCAGATCGTGGCGCCGGCCCAGCCGACTCGCCACCAGCAGAACCAGCTGATCAGCAACTTCGCCTTCCGCGTGTTCGCCTTCCAGGGCATGGGGTCCGGGGACCGGCTGCAGGTGTCGGCCGGCGTCACAGGCTGCGTCGAGGCCATCGACTGTGCCCCGGTACGGAGGAGAGGGGGGGGGGGGGGCTCCTTCGCTGGAACGGGGGTGTGGAGAGGGTGCCCCACGCAATGAAGGGTGGAGAGTGCTGAGTGGCAAAGCTGGAAAAAGATGTCGGAAAACCTCCCAGACGAGGTGCTTTTCCACTGGGAAATCGTAGTCATGAGCATTTCAATGCAAGCTATTGTGGCCGCCGCGGTGCAGTATTCTCCACCCATGCACACAACGCAGTGCAAGGTATATTCTGCGTTTGGTGTGTCAAACACGCTCATATCAATCTTACCTCAGCCGGCGTCCATGAATATTGACCAGACTTGTCCGAGCGATCGGTGGAGAGATGCTGGAGCTGGCCGACCCTCTCCACCTGCCCAGCTTGTCATACGTGGACGCTGATGTGCGATGATTCAGCCCTCTCACCACAGACAGGCGTCGGTGTTGTCTGGCCTGACCAACCTGTCATGACCTGACCCAACCTGACGTGACCCGACCTGCCTTTACCTGACCTGATCTGACCTGACCTGGCCAACCTCATCTAACCTGATCTAACCTGACTTGATCTCACCTGACCTAACCTGACCTGACCTGACCTGACCTGACCGATGCCCTCAGACGGCCTGTCCGGACGGAGGGCAGGGCTACGGGCGCCGCCGCCGCCGTGAGGCCCGGGTCAGCAACAGCACCGACTGGCGGCGTGACCTGGCCTTCAGCGTGCTGCTGCCGGACGTCCCACCAGGTCAGTGTCCGCCGCCGCGACCAGGCCCACCCCGGGTACGGTTCGAACCTGTGACGTCACGGCCGGCGGCCGGCTATCTCCCTGAACGATACGGCGAAGCATGGTGCTCGATCCGTGAGACGTTCTGCGCGGTTAGACACCGTATCGCAAATTTTCTGTTCCCATAAGGGGAAGGATTCAGGAAACAATAAATCATTGAAAACGTACAAGGATCTTTGATGTGGCCGGGAGACAGAGAAGGTGATGAGATCTTTTTAAGGTTAGGATGTCGTGTCTATCAGCGATTAGATGGCTTAGGAATAACCACATGAGGGGTGGTGATGTGATGTCAGAGATAAGTGACGTCACGGATGCGCCAGGTCAAATGACGAGCGCCTCACGGGCCGCGTGATATCTGTGACGTCTGTGGTGACTCCGTGACGGGTGTCGTGACGCGGCCGGCCGTGTTCCAGTGCGCCCGCAGCTGCCACCGCCGATGCCGCCGCCGCCGCCGCCGCCGGCCGCCGGCTGCCCCGCCTTCCTGCTGGGATCACTGATCGCCGCGCTGGCCTGCTGCCTGCTGCTGCTCGGCTGCTTCGTCTGCGTGCTGAACGTGCGTCGACGCCAGCAGCTGAAGTCGCCGCCAGTCCCGCAAAACCGATCCCCAGTTGATGGTCTCCCGGCTGGAGCCGCGCCACGGCTGCGAGGGCGGCACCGTCGCGCATCTCCAGTGTGCCTGGTCGCCGACAGATGGCTCCGCCGGCTGCGTGGGGCGAGTGGGCTGGCTGCCGGCAGTTGGGCCGGTGGAGCGAGCGGTCACGGCGCCGCGCGGACGCTGCACCGCGCGCCAGCTGAAACGCCGCCGCGCGGACGTGCGCCGAAGCTTCAGTGCCGGCAGTCTCCGCTGCGCCTGCGCGCCACGTCGTGATGGCGACTCGATTGTGACGAATTCGAACGTCAGCATTGTCAGAGTGCCCGCGAAGGAGAATATTTACTCTGAGCCGGCTTCCAAGTGTGATGTGGCCCCCACAATGGTTTAAGAGACAGTAACCGGACCACACAAACTTCGCAGCCCTGCATTTGCCCCAGCGAAAAAAGCAGTGATGTGGACATTGCTGCGCGCCGCTCAGGAATAACTGAAATGAATAATCGTCCAGACGGACCAATGCGTGCAAGCAACGACGGCCCGCTGAATCAGGTTTGGCGGTGTCAGCGAGGCCGTTAATTGACTAACACTAACGAAATACATCACACTTGGCCCTTGATCGTCTGTTCTTTCCGCTGGGTCTCCGCTTTAGCCGCCCTGAGGTAAAAATACGCGTGGATGATGCTGTGGACTGATAGTTCCGGTCGCAAATCTCCGGGCGCGATTCCTTATGTGACCTACAGCCAGCTCTTTAAGCCCCTATGCCCTCAAATCGGGTCCTTGATCGTCGGTCCTGGTGGGCCCTCCAAACTTTCCGGGCCTCCTCGAACACCGCCCTTTTTCGACTCGGGGTCCCTGCGAACACAGGACCTCATGTGGAGCGCTGTGGGCCCCTGATAGATGCGGGGGTACCGGCCAGTGTAAAACGCTGACTCGGCTTTTTCCTGCTTGGTAAATGGACCTTCAGGTGTATGCCGCCACGGAGCCAACTGTGCGCTACTGGCGGTACCTGACCGACATATAGGACCTAATCAACTCAGGGGCAACCCTGATCAGCGCTCAGGGCTCTCTGTCTGGCATTGGAGTGCCCGGCCCTTCGCCCCTGAATACGACCTCCTGCCGGCCTTGTTAGTCTTTCACCCTATGCCCCGTTCCCTGCCCGCGCCACCGGCAGGCCCTATCAAACGATTACGTTTTTCGTAAACATGGGCCCAAACGTCATGACTGTTATTCGGAAACGGGTATCATGAATGTCATGTTCGGAATAGGAAGACGACATATCGAGATTACCCTTAAAAATGTAGTGAAAAAGACTGGTAAGTTCACGCAATACACTCTCATCTTGTTCAAAGGCGTAATGCTTTCCATAGTTGGCACCCTTTCCAGTATCGCATGACTCTTTCAAATAAGCGGTTTGATAGGGGTCAGATCATTTTCTTATCATGCTAAGTGCAACAGAAATGTTCAAGTGAAAAGCGTACCTTTATGGCTTGACTTCACACTTCAAGCAACCTGTACTGTACCTGTACCTGTAGGGTCCAAATCTTGGACAGTAAAACAATTTTGGCCCTACCCGATACTCAAAACGTAAGTCTCAAGTCTCTAAAACGTAAGTCTCTCAAAACGTAAGTCAAAGGCAGTCTCAGTCTATAAGTGTTACACTTAAAGTGTAAGTATTGCGTGGTATGCATTGCGTATTTCAGTTGGCGTGGACAAAAGGCTTGGGCCAGGCTCAGCCCTGCCTAGGTTTCGCCTGACTTTGGGTAGCCACGGCCCAGCTGGCGCCCTGTTCGAGCCCAGCCGAGGCCGTGTCAGAGCCCATCGCGTGCCGCGCCCTGCTGCGCAGCATTCTCGCTGGGCCCATGCCTGACATGGGCTTTTTGCCAATTGGTATGCAGCGCGCGTACCAGATGGAGCCGGACAGACTACCAGATGGAGCCCAGCGCCTGACAGGCCACGCCGATACACCTTAAGCTGCGTCCCAGCTGGAGCCCAGCGCCTGCCAGGCCACGCCGATGCCCGATATTTGCCACACATGCGCCCAGCTGGTGCTCAGCTAAGCCACAGGTAGACTGCGACCAGGCCGTCGCCCACCAAAAAAAGTTACGAGGGCCACGGCCGGGCATGTGTCTGCCGAGGGCCACGGCATGTGTCTGCCGCCCGCCCGAAGCCATGATAAAATGCTGCCGGGGCATTATGTTAAGGTGATTGTGACATCAGCGGTTCTGTGTCATGTGCCCAGATATTTTGCTTAGAAATTACCTCTGGCCATCTCGCTTTCGTATACGACATGCCCTCCCCGGATTTCTTTAGAGCTTCAAAGTATATGTGAACAATGTTGGCGATTACGTTGAAATTCTTGCGTGAAGTAAATTATCCGTTTCACGAAGGAAGCATGCAGTATGGAGCTAGTTACTGCCATATCGTCCCATGGACGCTGCATTTGTCTTTCTTTCCCATCACGGCCATGTTAAATGTTGCGACACTGAAAAGAGGAGTGGCATCTGGGGAGCATCTGCCCTCGCCAGGCGCGGTGTGGACAAAGAGTGGTTCTCATACAACTTATGAGCTGTCCCTGTGATATCCGTGAATGCTGGCATTTTGCCATTCCCAGCTGGTGACCCCTTTTTAACCAGAGCTAATGACCCTGTTCGCGTGCCGTATGGGATGCGAGGTGTAGGGACCACTCGACCGTCGTCACGCCCTTTGCCTTGCAATTAGTCATTAGGTAGGTACCAATCTGCTGGGAGCCAGAAGACAGTGATTCTTGGGACCAATAAAAACAAGCCTGAAAATGAAGAAGCAGTTCTTTCGGGTCAAGCAGCTTGCAGACCAGGCCATTGCCAGGTAGGTCCACCCTGCCACCGGCCATAGGTCATTGCACTGGCCATTGCCAATGTCAGTTGAATAAATTTCCATCAGCTAGTGGAATTTCAAAAAAGTTGTTTAGCTAGTGGAATTGTGTAACAATATTCCTTTTGGGGTTTTCTGTCACTTTGATGTGTATCAGGTTTCTAAGTTGGACTTGTTAAGATTGTATGCCATGAAATATCTGCAAATCATGCAATAATTAATGGATTTCATTTCAGTGAAATCATTTTCTTAATTTGCATGCATGTATGGAGTTGCCAAAACTGCATGCACCTAAGAGATAAAGCAACTTGTATAATAGGAATGTTATGATATCTTTTTCATGTGATAGTCTGTGCTGTGGTGCATCATCAGTTGCACATGATCATTTAGTGACCATTCCTATTGTTCCATTGGTATTAATATCCAGTCCAATTATTATTTATCTGTGATTTTGATCTCAATCCTTGTTGCACTTTTACCCCTGGTTGCTTTTATGGTCATTACTCTTCTTCACACTTAATAAAATGGTCAACAGCATGACAGCATGCTTCATGTTGTCTTGATGTAAAAGGCTGTGAAGGCAGGATTCAAGGTATACAAATTGGGTACATTTGGTGGCACAAGCAGCAAGATGCTCAATTGATGCAAGGTGCTCAATTCATCACATTGGTGGGGTTTATACTGATATTGATCAAGGTTCACCCATTACTTAAAGAGATGTGCCTGAGGTTTGACATATAAAGACAAATTCTGCACCACTCATTCTTCTCATCTTGCAGTTGGCCAGTATCTGATATATTTGAAGAGTGACAATTTAATATCTTTGAAAAGTGCCAAGCCTAACTAAAACAACAACAGAGCTGAGTCTACTGTATAGATTGCATGATAAGGTTCACCCATTACTAAGTGATGCACTTCCATAATAGGGCATGTTACCTATGGTGTGAAAGCATGACATGGTAGTCTTGAACATTGCATAGAATGCAACACCATGTGTCACCACACTGCTGCTAAAATTGTTATGCCACACACTTCAGTCTGAGCTATTTGTTTGCCAATCTCACAGTGTCACTGCTATTTGTGAATGTTAACAGGCATAAACAATGACTGCTGTCAACCATCAAGAGTTAAAGAGGATGTTTAACAGATCAAACAGGCTTAGGCCAAGCAAATCAGAGCCCAACACAGGGGTATCTCCAGGATGTGATGTGAAGGGTAGGGACACTAGGAGTGAATGAAAAATGGTGGGACTGGTCATTTGGGGGCCAGGGTCTTAAAAAGCATGGTCATCACTACTGCCAGGGTGAGGTCAGCATGCTGAAGTTCATTGAGATGAGTGCCAGGGAGGCCATTATTTATTGATGCTATCACACCTCTGTCCTCCACCATCTGTGCCCCCTCCCCCTACTTCCTTTGCTGTTAAGGCACTGCCCCTTCACCCAGAACCCCTCACATCCTTACCTGCTCACCTGATGGGCCATACCTGTGCTGCACAAGTGCTGGGTCGATCACTATTGAGCTCAATGTTGATTGGTTGATCCTGAGCAAGGGGGGCAGCAACAGCTGGTGGACCCTAAGACATGTGCGCAATATCCTGAAAAAATCAGTCTTCTTGGCACCTGAATGACCAAACTTTATTTCGCTTGTTGGGAGGAGAGGGAGGGCATCTCAGTTCTGCCAGGACCACTTAAGTGAGACTTGTCATCCAAAACCTGTTTGAGGGAAGAGTTTGGCAAATATTATGTATGTCTTGCTGCTGGTAATTGCATCTAATCAGCAGGTTTTGTGGTCACCTGAATGAAAGATTTTCTAGTTTGATTACCTAGTGCAAAGATTTTCTAAGAAGAAAGAAAGATTTTCTAGTTCCATTACCTAGTACCATTACCTATTTTCTAGTTCCATTACCTAGTTTCTAGTTCCATTACCTAGTTTTCTAGTTTCATTACCATGTGCAAAACAAGGGTGGGCCCCGATTTGAAATTGATCTGAAATTGAGCATCCAGTTTTTCCAATTTATCTATATCATTATGATATAATACATTGCATGGTATATTAATCCAATTTATTTGAAACACAGCACAAGCAGCCAGCATTCTGGACCCGGGAGGGACAGCCTCGTGGTGGGCGGAAAAATCAATTTTCGCAGCCGTAGCCCCAAGGTCTCTTAACGGTATGCTCATGCAGACATCCACGCTGTTCTGTGATGGCTGTGCAAGCCATGTGTACCCCATTTCATTGCCGTGGATGTGGATGGAAAACGCAATATGCCAGGTGTGTTGGTGGCCTTGCCAACTTCCACGGAGGTGGGCCAATTTTTTATTGTGGTGTAAAAATGTTTGTTCCTGCAGCAGTGCGACACCGAGCTTTGTCACGATGGTTGTGGTGGTTGTGTGGTTGTGTGGAACATGTGTGGTTGTTGATGTGGCATTAAACAGTCAGGAGTCGCTTTCATCGAACAAAATGTGCCAATTTGTGGTGAAACCACCACCACGTGGATGGCACCACGCGTATTTGTGACCTTGGGCCAATTGACTGGGTGGTACGCCTGCATATCTGGCGATCAGCCGCCTGGAGCGGACCAGGTGGAGCACACTCACGAGCGCGTTAAGCGCTGATAGGTAAGGGTAAGCCTGACCCTCGCAGGGTCAGGCTTACCCTTACCTATCCGCGCTTGACCTTTGCGAGGGTAAGCCTGACCCTCCAAAGTCAGCCGCCCTCTGGATTTTGCCAGGTGTGTGTCCACGGCTGACCGCCAGGTGGCAGGGCTCCGATTCGTGTAAAGCGCCCAGCCGCCAGTCAGGCTTAGCCGACGCCCCTCCCCCCCCCCCCCCCCCCCCCCCCTCCCCCCGAGCCCCTAGTGACGCCGCAGCTGCACGTGGTGTAGTGAGCTTATGCCCGCCAGCGTCATGAACAAAGCGCGAACAAAAGCGCGCCACGAGCAAGTGCTTCCGTGACGCTAATCACCTCACGCCGTTGAGACTACTCCAAGCCTCCGAGCGTTCCCCACCCCTGGCGCAGACGGCCGCGTCTTAACATCGCACCGCGAGAAAAGGCGCCCTGACAGCCGCGTCCGTCAGGCTGGGGGGGGGGGGAGGGGGGGGGGGGGCGTTATCCGTGGAGCTGCGTTGCGATGACGTTCCTCGTCTCGCGGGTTCAGAGTGCAAACAGTGAACTGCTGCGCACGTGCATTGGGCGGCGAGCCACGGTGGCAGTCCGGTCGGAGAAGACATCTATAAAACAGTGCACTGTCGACATGCAACGAGCAAACGCCTTTGACGATGTCCACCACACGGACCACGTCCGAGCCATTTCACGGGAATACGCCTGTATGCATCAAGCTCCAGACGGGAATCCCTAGCGATGCCCAGCGAAAGCTCGCGGTCGCAGTGATAATGCTCTGTGGGCGGGCGGGCGGGCACTGGTTCCAGGTGTACACCACGGACTGTGCTCTGTAGTCACTCGACGGTCAGATACGGACGGTTGGTAGTGGACGGTCGGTAGCGGACGGTCGGTGGCGGACGGTCGGTAGCGGACGGTCAGAATGCGGACGGTCAGATGCGGACGGTTGGTTTCCGACGGCCGGTAGCGGTCGGTAGCGGACGGTCAGTGGCGGACGGTCAGTGGAGGTCACATCAACGTTGGCGTGCTGATCTGGTCGCCGGGATGAGGCGGCCAGGGTATGAATCGACGGCTTGACACAGTGATCGGGTCTTTGGTGACCCGGTGATCGGGTCTTTGGTGACCCGTTGATCAGATCTTTGGTGACCCGTTGATCAGATCTTTGGTGACCCGTTGATCAGATCTTTGGTGACCCGTTGATCGGATCTGTGGTGGCCCGGTGATCAAATCCGTGGTGACCCGTTGATCAGATCTGTGGTGACCCGTTGATCAGATCTTTGGTGACCCGTCGATCAGATCTGTGGTGGTCCGGTGATCAGATCCGTGGTGACCCGGTGATCGGGTCTCGGATCGTCTGGCGATCACACCGCTCATGCTCTGGAGAGCGGACCACCAGCGGTCGGGTGCCTGGATTGCTGCTGCGCTCGTGCAGCCCGTCACTAGCAGCGTGCTCTGCTGATACGGTCGCCGGCCGCCGCTGGTGTTTGCCCCGGACGCCGGTTGGCCGGATGGGTTACGCCGGTCGCAGCCGGCGCGCTGTGACTCATCACGCCAGCGCGGCGGGAGCGGGGGGAGGGGGGGGGCGAGCGAGGGGGAGGGCGGGCGGCAGGGGGCGGCGTCAGTCCACGCACGCGGGGCCAGGCGAGCGGTCCTGGCAGCGAGGAAAGACGGCAACTCATCAGCTCGCGATGGACCCAGCACCTCCTCGTCGCCGTCCTCGCTGCTCGCTCCCTGCGAGTGGACGGGAGAAGTCCGCAGCGGGAGCCGCACGGTCGCCCGCGCGCCGCCGGCGGCCGCGGCCGCGCCGACAGCGCCCCGGCCGCGGCCGTGACCCGCTCGCGTGCCGCCAGGACTCCACTGACGCAGGGGGTCGGCCCGCTTATGCAGCATGGTGGCGCCCCGCGGGCGCCATGTGGGTCAGACGGTGTCACTTTCGCGCCGGCTGCGGGCGCGGCACGCCAGCGCGTGTCCGGGCCGGTCTGGAGTTCAGATGGAAATAACTCGAACGCAAAACGGAGCTGGTCCAAACGTGCCACGGCACGAAGTTTCTGATGCCTCGATCTCTTGGTGACGACTTGGTTTGCGGCATGTTGGGGCGATACGGTTTGCGGCTTAACGTGGGCTGTTTTTGTTACGAGACTTTACAACACATAGCACATTGTTCTATATAAGAGCGTGTTATACTGATCTTGATCCAGGACTGCGCATCACACTCCGAAGCTTGTTGTTCATTGTCGTTGGGCCACCCGTAAACAGGCCGCTTTGCCGGACGCTTTTTCTATATGCTGTTTCACAATTTTGGCTAACCGCCCGAAACCAGACTCCGGGCTTGTCCCGTCCAGATTGCGTTCTGGCCTCAGCTGCAGTCCGTACCCGCCACGCTGCATCCCTGCCGCGGTGATGTTTTGTCAATAATTTTTACTTTTTCGCTGCCCTTTGGTTACCGTCCCGCCACTGTCGCTATTTCCGTTATTGCATGTAATTGTCTTCGTCCAAGCCGTGCCCCCCGTCCCCGACCCCGGCTCCGGCCCCGGTCCTGCCCCAGCCCCGCCCAGCCCCGGCCCCGGCCCCGGCCCCGGCCCCGGCCCCGGCCCCGGCCCCGGCCCCATCTCCGTTCTCGTTCTCGTCCTCGTCCTCGTACTCCTTCCGGCGCCCCCCCCCCCTCAGCTGCAAAACAGAGCAGAGCAGGGCAGCCGGCCCGTCGCCAGCGGTGCATGACGCCCGACGCACCCCCGGAAGGCCCCACCCCGCGCGCCACGCCCGGCGCCCGCCGACCGGCTGGCGGCGCACTGTCGGCGCCGCCGCCGCCGTCGCGTCCAGTGTCGTCCGCAGGCGGCGGCGTGAAGCTCGGAGCGAGCGAGCGGGGCGAGCGGTGCGCGCGGCGCGTGCGGACTGGTCAGACTCGGCGACCGAGCTCGGGCGCCGCACGCCGAGCCGCCGGCCTGGCGCTCTGTGTCGGTGACGGTGACGGTGACGGACGCCGCGCGGGGCGCGACCGGCTGCGGGCCCGGTGTCGTCACTAGTGCGTGCGAGGGGGGATGATCGCGGGGGGGGGAGACAAAGCGAACGGCCGCTCACTGCCGGCCGACACTGATTGGCGGAATCAGTTCGACCTCCGAGAGCCGGATGGCGAGCGCCGCCGCTCCAGCTGCTGTCCTCAGTGTGGGCTGCGTGCCGCTCGGTGAGCTGTGAGCTCTCTGGTGGCGACCCGCGAGCGCCGCGTCAGCTGTGATCCCCCACGATCCACCAGCGGCTTGTGAGCAGTGCCGAGGCACCCCGCCGCTTCCGTCGTCGACTGCGTCGGCGCTCCGCGTGGACGCCGCTGCTTCTCGGTGCCTCGACCTGCGGCCCCGGGCGGCGATGGCGGAAGTCGCGGCTGCCGGCCTGGTCGCCGAGCGGCAGCCAGCTGTGCGACCCTAGCGGCCAGGCGCAGCGCCGCGTGCAGGCCATGTACAGCGCGCGCCGGCTCAGCGCCGTGGCGGCCGCCAGCGCGCGCAGGGCGCCCCCTGCCGGCCGGCGGCGGGCCCGCGGCCCCTCCACCGCGCCTGAGCCTCTCCCCGCACCCGCCGCCGGGCGCGAGCCGCAGGAGGAGGAGGTGGATGAGGACGGGCTGTGGATGTCGCCGTGCGCAGGTGGCGCCCTGGCGGCGGCCTCGAGCGCCGGCTCCGGCCGCTTGGCGTCGTCCCGCCCACCGTCGCCGGCGGTTCGCCGCCTCCGCCCGCCGCTCGTGGCGGCCGCCACCAGCCGCCTCCTCGGCGTCGAGCGTCGCCGGCGCCGGCCGCTGTTCGCCGCTGCGGGATGTGGACGCGGCTTCTCCGGCCGCGGCGTCCGCGAACGCCGCGGTGTGGGCGGCGGCGGCGGCGGCGCGGCCGCCGCCTCGTCCGCGTCGGCGGCCGTCTGACACGGCTGCTGCCACCGCCGCTCGGCCCGCAGCGAGGCCCGGGTCGCACCCGTCGCCTCGGGTCCGATCAAGGGCCGCGGTTCTGGCCGGTCGCGGCCGCGTGCGGCCGACGGCCGGGCGACGCACCCGGCGGCGGCGGCGGAGCAGCGCCTCGCGATCGGCGAAGCCTCGCCCGTCTTGGCCCGGCGACTGGGAGGAGCCCCGGAGGCGGCCGCACCTCGCCCGCGGACGGTGATTGGCGGTGATGGTGATGACCAGAACGCCGCCGTGTTCCCCGGCGGCGACGAGCCGTCGGGAGCCGCGACTTGCGGGGCCGGAACATTCAGCCCGCGCACCGACAGTGTGGCGGCGCCGCCTTGCGGACTGGACGCGGTGCCGGCGGCTACAGTGGCGCCGCCGCCGCCGGCTGCAGCCGCCCGACTTCTGGCGCGGCTTCAAGGAGTACGGCGTCGGCTCGCTGCAGCGCGGCGTCCGGCTACTGCGCATGCGCGGCTCGACGGCGGAGGACGCCGGCTCGCTCGGCTGCTCAGGAGTCAGCCCGACCAGCAGTGCCAGCGGCGTTTCCGAACCCGGCTCGTGGCGCTGCCTGCCGGCCGACTGGTGGCGCCGCCTGCGAGACTCGGTCTCCTGCTGCGCCCCGAGCCCCGAGCTCAAGCGGCGCCGGCGCATCCACACGCGGTCCGGCCCTGTGCGTGTGTGAGCAGTGCGCGCCGGCGCCCGCCAGCGCCTGCCCGGCCGCCCGCCGCCGGCGCCACCCCGCGAGCCGCGGCGCGGGACGTGCTCTGAACGGCTGGCCGCGCTGCCGCCCGGCTGCGCGCGGGCGCGAGCGGACTGCGGGCGCCGCTCGCCCGGATTGGCCGCAGTGTCCGATCCGCAGAGCAGCAGGTACCGATGACCCCTCCCCTCCCCCCGGGGCGGGAGCCCCGCCCCAGAGTGGGGCCGGCGCGGCGGACGGCGCCGGACGCGGAGGGTCCGCGTGACCGCACGCGGGTGGGTGGGCCTCCAGGAAGCCGCCTCGACGCGTCCGGGACCGGATACGGGCGTTGAATTGGTCAGGCGTTGGTGGTTCGCTGGTGTGTGTGGGGAGGGGGGGGGGGGCTGGAGAGAGGCAGAACTACACGAGCCGTCTGGTTTGTCACTAGGTGTGGCGGGCAGTGAGTGCATCTCCCCCGTTTTAAAATGGCAAAGTTACGCACTCAAACGCTTATGACTGCGATGCAAACTCAAACAAACAAACGTTATTTTTTTCTGCAGACGCACTGCGATGTACCACAGTGCCCCCCCCCCCCCCCCGTCTTCCCGGCTTTTCGAAAACGCGTCACTAGGAGACCTTAATGATGTGCCCACCTCGTAGACTTAATCCATCCTTGGAAACCTCTTGAGAGATACTGGTCAGGTTGATTTGACCTCAGAATGAATTCGGGAGACGGTTGAATGAAGAAACGAAAATAAGAGAAGTGGAAATATAATGAACAGCAACACAAAGATGAAAACAATTAATTCACCGTCAGGGCATGCATGTTAAGCGGGCCCGTAACAAGTCATAATCGTTCCCCAATGCTGCCGGCGGAGTATGCGGTGTTCGTGTAAGTTTTTGCTGTCGCTGGATTTTAAGGGCGCGGCAACTGCCCTGGTTTTATGCGCCGTGTGGGTTTCAGAAGTCCGTATCTGTACAGCCATGCGGTAGTCGCGTACTTCAGTATGTAGATACTGACAAACTCGTCCGTGTCGTGCCCCATGTGCACATGTGTACCACCGCTGACCCGGACTGCACTCTGTGCCTCTGGGCTCGGGCGCTAATTGGTGATAATCTGATGAGTCTTTGTGCCGCTGCTGACCGGAGAAGGGGGGGGGGGGGCTCTTCGCATGTCTGGGCTCAGCAGCTGTCGGGGCATTCTGCCCCAGGCGTTTTGCGCCGCCCGTCTCCTGCGCTCTACACCGCTGCTGCCCAGACTTCCCTGCACCACAGGGCGGAGATGCTGACCGTGCCCCCCCTCCCCGTCTCTACACCACTGCTGACCCAGACTCCCCTGCACCCCAGGGCAGAGATGCTGGACGGGTGGCCGTATTCTCCTCCCCGTCTCTACACCCGCTGCTGACCCAGACCTCCCCTGCACCCCAGGGCGGAGATGTTGACCGTGTCCCCCCCCCCTCCCGTCTCTACTCCACTGCTGATCCAGACCTCCCCTGCACCCCAGGGCGGAGATGCTGACCGTGCCCCCCTCCCCGTCTCTACACCACTGCTGACCCAGACCGCCCCTGCACCCCAGGGCGGAGATGCTGACCGTGCCCCCCTCCACGTCTCTACACCACTGCTGACCCAGACCTCCCCTGCACCCCAGGGCGGAGATGCTGACCGTGCCCCCCTCCCCGTCTCTACACCACTGCTGACCCAGACCTCCCCTGCACCCCAGGACGGAGATGCTGACCGTGTTCCCCTCCCCGTTTCTACACCGCTGCTGACCCAAACCTCCTCTGCACCCCAGGGCGGAGCGCTCCGAGGTGATGACCGAGGACCTGGCCGCGTCCGAGCGGCGCGTGGAGGCGCTCCGCGGCAGTTGCGGCGTCATCAGGAAGCGGCTCTCCGAGTCCCTCTCCGGCCACGGCTCCGACGATGCCGGCAAGCGGCTGGTGAGTGAGGCGCCGGCTCCCGCTCGCCGGTCGGCCCAGAGCGGTCCGCCGCCGCCTGGCGGACCGCCGTGTCGGCACGCGGCGGGTGCTGGCCAGAAGGGCAGGCCGGATGTCAGAGCGTTTGGAAGGCCTGGCGAGATGACGGATGTATTGCAAATGGTCAGAAGGGTTTTTGCGCGCCATGCGACTAGGCCGGTCGGTGCGCCCTGAAGCCCAAATCGTCATCGTCACCACGGTGTCACGCGTGACTTTAAGACACATGCAATGGTCACACACGTGCAACACATGCAACTCGCAAGGCACGTGCAGCTTTTTGTGACGGGTGTTTTGCGTCCTTCAGCCCGTCAGCTGCTTATTTTTACCCGGAGAGAGCGTTCTTGCCCGAGACTCGCAGCCTCGGCTGGTTGTCATAGCAACGTCGGCGTTGAGCGCCTGGCCTCGCCGAGCGTCTGAGGTTTCGCCCCGTCGCTTTCAGCGTAAGATCCCGGAGCACCAGCTGGGATCGGCCATGAAGGAGGGCGCCGGCCTGGTCGGGGTGGAGACGCTGGTCGGGTAAGACGCCGCCGGCGCGCGGACGGGCGGGTGCGGCCGAGGTCGCGGCCACGGCGGCGTCAGGGGAAGGGCGTGACGACGCCCGGATGCTGGTCAGCGGCGGCCGTGGTCTCGAGGTGTTCTCTCAGTGCTCGTTGCTCCTGCGTGTTATTACTGGCTTTGCGGGTGGCCACTGCTCTCGTCAGTGATGCAGCCTGTCGGTTTATCGCGACTCGGGTGACCCAGTGACCCGATGACTCAGTGGCTCCGTGACTCCGTATCTATCGGGAGAACCTTCTTGCCCTCATGGGATGAGTGGCAGACTGGCCGCATGCCGGTACGTATCGCGTGGGCCCCGCCCCGCCGCCCGGCTCTGGCGTACAGTTCGCTGTCGGCCCTTTAGAACAGAGCCGTAAACACCGCAGAGCCGTAGAGCGTGCTTCCGGCCTACGCGTCCTCATCTTGTCGGCCGCCCCGTCCCGCCGTCTCTCACCGCGCCGCCGCCGATTCTTACCGCGCCGCCCCGCCGTCTCACCGCTCCGCCCGCCGCCGCTTTCGCGCAGAGCCATCATGAACGAGTGCGGCGAGGCGCAGACGAAGCTGGCGCAGGAGCGCCTCAGCTACGAGCAGGAGCTGGAGATGACCGTGCTGGACAACAGCGTGCTGCAGCAGCTGCTGGACACCGACATCCCCAACGTCACCAAGCTGCGCAAGACGCTGTCCAAGCTCACGCTGGACATGGACGCCACCCGGAGCAGGTGCGTGAGGACGGACGGGTGCTGTCGCGCGGCGGCGGAACGCTGAGAGGTGACGTCGTGGTTGGACACGCGGGCCGGCCAAGCAGACGCGTCGAACTGTGCGAGTGTTCGGTTGGTTGTCGACGCGCGTTTGCTGCTCTGGCGTTGAGCGACGCGGCCTGCCGTGCGTGTTTACGCGCCGCTGGGAGCGCGCCTATGTGCGCTGCTGCTCGACTCAGTTCATTTCAAGGTCAGTTTATTAGGAGTCATTCTGAGCGGTGGGTTACTGTCGATTCCAGTCAAGCACATGACAACACATAAATACAAAGCAAAGCATTGGCATGCTCGACAATTCGAAGGCCGTCAATAGGGACATACACACTCACAACATTGTCATACGTTTGTTGTCTCCAAGTCCCGTTCAGCTTTGAAATACAACTAGCCGTGCTGTGCTGTGCTGTGCCGTGCTGTACTGTACTGTGCTGTTCTGTGCCGTGCTGTGCTGTGTTGTGATGTGCTGCTGTGCTGTGCTGTGCTGTGCTGTTCTGTTCTGTGCTGTGCTGTGCTGAACTGTACTGTACTATTCCGTTCTGTTCTGACTGTGTTGGTTGTGCTGGCTGTGTGCCGCTGTGAGCCGCTGTGAGCCGCTGTGAGCCGCGTCCGGCCGCCGTCACAGCCGGGGTGGCGCCGCCGCAGGTACCAGAGCGCCCAGCGTCACACGGTGGGCGCCGTGACGGCGTCCGGCCAGCAGCTGAGGGACGAGCTGGAGGCGGCCCAGGTCAAGGTCGAGCAGCACCGGGTACGTGGTCTGACGGGGCAGCCGGGAGTGGCCTGGCATCGGGGGGTTGAGAAGAGCCCGAGGCGGCGTCGGTCAGTGTCGACAGCTCCTAGGCGTGGCGGGAGGGGGGGGGGGGAGGGGCGGGGGGACGGGTCGTCTCGACACGGGCCGCGCGCGCTCTGATCGTCTCTCGGCGGCCAGCAGCGCCTCCAGCGGCCCGTACTGAGGACCGCTGACGATCCGTACCTGTCAGTTCGAATGAGAGACAGCGAGTGGCTGGAGCTGCTTGTGCTGACGGCCCCCCGCGGCTCCGAGGCGCGGTGTTATGCGGCAGACGTGCCTAACTCTGCTGGTAGCGTTGCTTCGCTGCCGTCTCCGCTAGCGCTGCTCCGCTGGGGCAGCTGAGAAGGCAGTTTTCGGGGTAGGAGCTGACCGCGCCGTGGAGTTGCCGGAGTGCGCAGATTTTCTTACACAGATCATGGCCTTATACTTGATAGCCTCGCACAAGAACCCGCTCAAACGTGAGTAACAATCAAACATGCTGCTTTTTTGCTACATGAAGACGACATTTTGACGCTTTTTGGCTGGACCCAACGCTATTTGATCACCGTCAGCAGGGCCGACAATCGAACCTCCTCCTCGTTGATCCTTCCTCTCGCCAAATGATCCAGGGCGCAGGGCTGGGGGGGGGGAGGGGGGGGGGGAGGAGCTGAGAGCATCGCGTTCAGGGACGCCCAACGGGCCGATTATCGCAGAGCTGACGTGTCCACTGTGTTGTACGCAAGTCACGCGGCCACAGCCGAGCACTTCCAACACCGCTGCGTGCCGTGGCTCCATGTTCACTGTCGATACTTGCGCGCGGCCCTCATAGATGTCGCTAGTGAGCGCACGCCTGGCCGGGTCCGCGCCGCGGGCCGAGCTATCGATGTGCACGCGGCGGCTGTTCGAAGCGCTGATGTAGCTGCATGCGGTGTGTGACGCAGCACGACGACCGGTGTGCGCCCCTTGCTACCCCCCCCCCCCCTCCCGCTCGCCCTACCTTCCTCCCACGCGCCGCCTCCCCCCGTCCCCCCCGCTCCCGCCTGGTCGCTCCCGCATGACCTCACCTCAGCGGACCTGACCCGAACCCGATCGGATGTCACGTAAAGCAGGCATGACCTGACCTGACCTGATGCCATGACCTGACCATGACCTGGCATGACCTGACCACCCGCCAGGGACTGGCTGAACCGCGCCAGACTTTGCAAAGTGTGCTGCTGCGTGCCCCCCCCCCCCCCGCTGACGCGTCGCGCGCTCCGCCGGCGGCCTCGAGCACGGCGCCCTGCACGCCGCGTGTAGCGCGGGGCCGCACGCAGCCGGTAGAGACCCGTAATCGCTCGCTTGAACGATGACCTGCGAGCGGCGGCGCTCGCTTGAACGGTGGCTGAGGAGCAGTCGAGAGGCGCTGCTTTCATCTTGTTTGAGCGCGTGAGATGTGAGAGATGTGCTCCGCCAGACGTGTCGGCCCCCGTCCTGCCCGACGGCCACCCGCTGCCTGTCCTACTGAGCGGTGCTGCCACCTGGCGAACTGTTCCGGGTGGGCGCAGAGGCCCGCCCCCTCTCCGGGCGGGCGAGCCGCCTGCCGGAGAGCGCGAGGGTCGTGTGTTCGCGGCTCCCCGCCGACAGTTTTTCGGCCTTTTCCTTCCCTCGAGGCGTGAGGTCTGTGACGCCAGGCGCCACAGCACCGACCATACATCGTTTCTGCCGCGCGACCAATTGTTCTAGGCGTCGGGAATTCGCAAGTTCGCAAAAACCAAGCATCGCTCACTAACCGCCAGTAATAGTTTGGTTACTAACTGCGCCCGTTCGCCAACTGACCGGCCGTCCGGCGCCGTCGCCAGGACGTGCTGGCCGGCGACATGTTTCCAGCTGCTGAGCCGGGAGCCGGAGCTGGCGCAGCTGATGCTGCACCTGGTCAAGCTGCAGACGGAGCACTACCGCAGCTGCCTGCAGCTGCTGGAGGCCACCATCCCCGGCTTGCAGGCCAGCCTCAGTAAGCGCCCTCGGAACGGGAGGAGAGAGGGATCAGGCCGGGGTGCGGCTGAATAAGATTCTTTTAGCTGGCGGGGGCGGAGCACTTAGCCTCTCAGCGGGTGGGGCGGACCAAGGGACGTGTTTGCAGGTGGAGTCGGGGTTGGGTTTTCAGCGCCATCTCGCAAGGTGGGTGCGGGTGTGGAACAAACCGGGAAGTGGCCATGGCAAAGGACGCTCGTGACGAGCGGGTAGCGTACACGACATGAGTTGTGGCGGCTCACACTGGTGTTGTACAGCTCAGATCAGCCGCGCGGGCAAACGTGCGCTGTCTGCAGACACGCTGAGGAGTCCGCGTGTGTCCAGCGCGTGTCTCAGTCCAGCCGCGCCTCCTCTTACCCCGTGCTGATCGCCGCCGCGTGGCCGGCAGACGCCGCGGCCGTGAAGCCCGTGTTCGGCCTCTCGCTGGAGGAGCACCTGCGCGTCACCAACCGGCAGGTGGCGCTGCCGCTCGAGATGTGCGTCTGCCGCCTCCTCCAGATCGGCGCCGATGAGGAGGGTCTCTTCAGGGTGGCCGGCAGTGAGTGGGGGTGGCGACGAGGAGGGTCTCTACAGGGTGGCCGGCAGTGAGTGGGTTTTGGCGACGAGGAGGGTCTCTTCAGGGTGGCGGGCAGTGAGCGGGTTTGGCGACGAGGAGGGTCTCTTCAGGGTGGCCGGCAGTGAGTGGGTTTGGCGACGAGGAGGGTCTCTCAGGGTGGCCGGCAGTGAGTGGGTTTGGCGACGAGGAGGGTCTCTTCAGGGTGGCCGGCAGCGAGTGGGTTTGGCGACGAGGAGGGTCTCTTCAGGGTGGCCGGCAGTGGGTGGGGGTGGCGACGAGGAGGGTCTTTTCAGTGGCGACGAGGAGGGCCTCTTCAGGGTGGCTGGAAGTGAGTGTGTGTGTGTGTGGGGGGGGGGGGGGGGGGGTTGCGCCGTGCGAAGACCGTTACTAAACACCCTCTCTCGAACTCCAAATACAAGTTTTTTTTCTCGCAGACCCCAAGCGGCCCCTTAGCAAAGTCGTAGGCAGTTTCGTGGCATGTATTCTTAAGCTCACAACAAACCATCGACGCACCATGGAAAGACGAAACCCTCACGTTCGCTCCATTGCTAACGAACCACCACCAGCCGACGCCACGGCTCGCGCGCTCTGCTCACGCCTGCTCGTGGCTGGCAGGCACCTCCAAGGCGCGGAAGCTGAAGAGCTGCTTCGACGCCGGCCTGGTGGACGCGGCGCACATGCTGGACTACCTGGACCCGCACGTGGTGGCCGACGCGCTGAAGGCGTACCTGCGCGACCTGCCCGAGCCGCTGATGACGACAGACTTCTACGACGAGTGGATGACCTCCGCCCGGGTACAGGTGCGGCTCGGCACCACCGGGGACGGACGGGGGACGGAAACGGGAACGGGAACGGGAACGGAACGGGGACAGGAACGGGATGGGGAAGGGGGTGGGGACGGGAACGGGAACGGGAGACGGAGACGGAGACGGGACGGAGACGGGAGACGGAGACGGAGGCGGACACGGAGGACGGAGACGGAGACGGAGACGGAGACGGAGACGGAGACGGAGACGGGGATGGGGGGCGGGAACTGGGACGGGGACGGGGAAGGTGGTGGGGCCGGAGACGACGGCAGATAGTGACGTGTGACGACGGACGGGTTATGGGATGGTGTGGCCAGGCGGGTGTGGTGCGTGGCCGCGGCGAAGCGGCAGATGCTCTTGACCGGGGTCACACAAAGTAACAGAGCCGAAAACATCGTGGACAGAGACATCCGCTGAATTAAACGCAACAACCAGTTGTGCGGAGATCGCAAGCGACCACGTGATGTTGTTATTGACCGGATGGCACTCAGACAAGCCACCTCGTGCGGAGCAAGCGGGCCGTTAGTGACGGACGGCCGGCGGCGTACCGAGGCGCGCCCGAGCTCGCCCGCGTGCACCCGGCTAGTCACTGCTCCGGCTCGCATATCCTCGACGAGCACTCGCCAGGCACACAGGGCGTCGTGGTGTGCGCCGTCAAATGACGCTCCTCTGTGTCATGTGACATGTCATTTGTCATGTGTCATGCCATCTTTCATGTGTCGCGGGCCGTGATCTAAGGTCACGCGGGTCGTGACCTCAGGTCACGCCGTTCCGTGGCGTGACGTCATGCCGGACCGCTGGACGTGACGCTGACGCTGCGGTCGCGCCGGCAGGAGGAAGGTGCGCGACTGCAGGCGCTCTGGCAGGTGCTGCACCAGCTGCCCGAGGCGCACTACACCAACCTGCGCTACCTCATCAAGTTCTTGGCGCTGCTCTGCAAAAACAAACAGGCGAGTCTGGGCGGGGCGCGGCTGAGATTGAGAGATCGGGCTGGTGACTGATGCGACGCTCGTCAACGGGAGGCTGAATCAGTCGCGTTCTTTCACGGATGGTGAGCGGCCGTCGGGATTGATTGGTGTTCCGCTGGACTGGCAGGTGACCGTTCTGCACGACGGCATCCTGTCCGCTCACGTCCCACCGCGTGGCCTCCCACGTGATGGCTAGCGAGCGCTTGACTGAACCGCCGGAGGTGCGCGTGATCTGCGGGCTGGACCCGATCCGGACATGACCCGGAATCGATCGTCTCTGCAATACCCGGCGCCGTCTGACCGCACGCCTGGGGCCACTCCGGCCATGCCTGTCACTCCGGCCGCTCGGGCTGCTCGGAGTGGCCGGACCAGCCCCCGTCGCTCGCGGCGTCGATCTGAGCTGTGCCCCCCCCCCCCGCCATCGCCGGCCGGTGACCCCCGCCGCCTCGCGCAGGTCAACAAGATGACCACGCAGAACATGGCCATCGTGATGGCGCCGAACCTGCTGTGGACGCGGCTGGAGGAGGGCTTCAACATGACGGCCACCGGCACCCACAGCCTGGTGGTGGACTCGCTGATAGCGCACTGCGACTGGTTCTTCCCCGAAGGTGGGTGTGCGCCGAGACGAGGCTCGGGATCCCCGGGCGGGTGTGGGTCTGGCGCTGTTCCCGTTTGGTCTTGAATTCGTCGGGAGTTGGAAGTGAAACGCGCATGCAACGGGTGGCGACAGGTAGAGTGAAGCGAGCGGACGTGTTCTTGCACTGTTGCCGTTTGGTATCGAAGCCGTCAAGAGTTGGAAGTGAACTGAGCATGTAACAGGTGGCGACAGATAGAACGTAGCGGACATTGAAGCGCAGGTTGAGCGGGCTGCTCTCCTGGGGCTTAAAGATGGCGCTCCTTCTGGCCTGGCCTGACGCCTCTGTCGTTCTCCGCTACTTCCGTAAGGGGTTGCACGTGCGCAGAAGTGAACTCTGGGTGATTCCGTCATCGGGCACGGGTCATGGTCCGTTCATGCTCGTGCGGCCGCGGAGGCGTGGTCTGAGACCAATCGCAAACTGCGGTTCAGTTCCCCCGGCTATCATTGGCGTGAAGCTGTTTGCGCTATTGCCAGTGGCCACCCGCGTTGTGATGTGACCTGATGTGGCTGAGAGCTGCATGCTGCGAACGCTAGCCTCTCTCAGTGGGAGACCTGTTAGGGCTGCTCGCTGATTGTGCAGAGGATGTTAAATTACTGAGCCTGAAGGTGTAATTTGTTGGTTAGGGTATGGTTGGCTCGCGGGACAGGGTGTTGGCATGTCGTGGCCCGTCTTGATCTGCCGCCGTGCCGACAGACGTGGATTTCTTCATCACCTACCCTCGCGAAGTAACGACTGAAACCTCACCGACGCCGGACTCCCCCATGCTCGGCAATGGCGTTGTCCGCTCTCAAGGCCACCACCGCTCGAAGAGCAGCGACAGTGGCGTGATCGCGGTGGACTCGTCCGCGGCGGGGAGTCCACGGGCAGCACGGCCAGTCTAACATCGGAGCCGAGGTAGGTCGCGAGGGATGTGAGACGACGCATCGCTCTGCTGGCCACGAACGTCGGGCGGCGCTGGGTTTCGTGGCCGCGTGGAACGCAGCGAGCGCGCTCGGGTTTACGGTGGTGGGGCACGCGGGGCTTCTCGCAGGTCGGTTTCGCCTTAATGCGGGTTTGTGCGCGTACGGTCGGCGGCTGCGCGAGTAAACGCCAAGTCCGAACAGGGCTCGCACTGCTTCTGGACATTGCAGCCGAGTGTGCTGTGGCAGTCACCCGTGCGGCGGCGCATTTCCGTGCTGGCGGCAGCGACGGGCATTGCGCCAGATCGCCGCTGATTTGCTATGCGGTCTTCGCCCGCGGGTGCATAAAATAAACTTAACATGCGCTCGCCGTCATCATTGTTTACGGTGGCAGCGCTGCGATAAAAATTGAGTCATTGTTTCAGCTGGTAACGCCGCGAGAAATGCTCTCCCGCCTCAGCGCTCAATATACAACACCAACACTATCACCACTTCATGCGTCACCACCAGTGAACACGGCCGGCGTCTCACCCGACCCGTCTCTCCCCCTCAGCACGCAGCACTGCGAGAGCCCCCGCCCGACGCTGCGGCGCAAGAAGCAGGCGGCGCCGGCGCCGCCGGCACACAGGCAGACGATTGCGACAACCGGCCGCGGCCCGACGCGGAGCTGCGGCCGGCCGGGCCCGGCGGCGCGCTCGACAAATCGTGCAGGCGGGTCGGCCGCGATTCGCCGCCGGCCTGCTGCAGGAGCCGACGGAGCCGCCCGATCCGGCCGTCGGGCCGGCGGCCGGTCAGACTGCGGGTCAGACTGTCGGACAGACTGCCGGGCAGGTCAAGACGGGCGACGCCGGCGCTGGGCGTGATGTCGACACCGGCCGTCGCCGCCGGCCCGGCCGCAGCCCCCGGCCATCTCTCCTGCCCCGATCCAAAAGGTAACCCCGTCCTCCGCCCGCAACGTGACCCCGAGCCCATCCCAGCCCGCGGCCCGCGGCCGCCGCCGTTCCCCCGGCGCCGGGTCAGACGGCGACCGCGGCGGCGCCGGCGGGCTTCGTCAGGCCGGAGCGGCCTACGGCGCTGCCCGTGGCGTGTCCCACCGTACCGGCTCCGGCTGCTGTCCCGGCTCCGGCTCCGGCCTCCGGCTCCGGTCCCGGCCTCGGCTCCGGATACGGCTCCGGCTCCGGCTCCGGTACCCGGCCTCGGGTCCGGTCCCGGCCTCGGCTCCGGCGCCGGGCTCCGTCCCCGGCGCCAGTGCCGCGCACCGCCGCCGGCGCCGGGGCCGCCGGTGCCGGCGCCACGCGCCACGCAGACGGTGCGGCCCGACCGGCCACCGCCGCCGGCCAAGGTGAGGAGAATGGGACCGCGCGCGCCGGCTGCCTCTGTTGGCTCGGCCGCGCGAGATGGCGAGAGCGCTCCGTGCCGCGGCTCGCCCTGTTTCTGTGCGTGTGAGACGCTTAGGTGCTGGCGTCTGCCGGGCAGGCCGTCACACTGCCGTGCGGGGAGGCGAGACGAGTTTGTCGGTGTGTCTCGGGATGTCCGGGTTGTCTCGGACTCCAACCGTGGACACGGCACGTTGTCAATCGACCCACGCTATGCAGCTACTCCCTAGTGGTTATTTGAACCGATGCCTCTGACGAACGCGTCCGTAATCTGTGTCGGGAGTTCGCCATAGTCAAGGACGACGAAATGACCAACAGCGCAGGCGCGGCGGGTAACTGAGCGTTGCGTTCTGTGGCCAGATCGTGGAGCGTGCCCAGAGCTTCAGCCCGGTCGACGGTGTCGCCACGCAGCGGCAGAAGGCCGGTCACACTACCAGAGCGTCCCAGGCACACTGAGGACGGGAGCAGAAACTCTGGCCGAGGTCAGGACCGGTACCCCTGTCCACTGTCTCTTCTCTGTGCTGAGATCTGCTGCAGTGTCACTGTGCCCCTGTGTGAGATCTGGCCCCCGTCACAGTGTGAGTCTGGCGTGAGGACCGGCTTCTTCTCACAGGTCTGTGTTGTCCACAGCGTCGCACCAGTGTTGGTCTCGCCCTGCGACACGTTCGCTCGCTCCGTTCCTCCTGCGTGCGTGTGCGACGCGTCTTGACCGTTGTCGTATTTTGTGAGTCGCGCTTGAGCTGTTCTGGCGGAAGCGCCTCTGAGATTGACAGCACGAACGCCAGAGTATACAGAGACAGCTCAAACCCATACAAGGTCCCGCACAGCGCTCATAGCGCGGTCCGTCCTGTGACGGACGCGCTCCGCTTCCGTTTGGCGCTGCATGAACCACGCCCCCCCCCCCCTCGCCGTCTTCGCGCGCTTTCTACGTCGACCCGCCGTCCTGTGGCTGTGAACATGTTTCCCCCGCCGCGCGTGACCGGCCCCGCCCGCCCCGCAGGCGTCGGCGCCGCCGCCGGAGCCTGCCCCGACCGTGGACGGCCCACCAGGTGAGACGCCGCCGCCGCCGCCTCCCGCCGGCGAGCTGCCGACCGGCCGTGCCGCCAGCGTTGGTCGGGAACGCCGACGCTGACGCGGGACGGGCCGCTGTGGTGTGGTTGCTGCGGGGCTGCTGAGGTGGCTGATGCCTGGTCGCGGGTTTCGGGACTGGGTCGGGCCCCGCGTGGGAGCGGTGGTGACGGGGTCGGACCGCTCGTCGAGAGACGGTCGGGTGTTGTTGGGGACTTGTGTGCTGGCGTCATGTGTGTGTGCCGTCCCGGTGGATCCTGGCATTGTCTTGCGGCTCTCCTCACAAGTTCGTCGCCCACGACTGTTTGCTGTCGCTTTCAGTTAAGGGGGTACAAAGAATGCGTGGGTAACTTTTGTCGTGACGCAACTCAGTCCTGGTCCTGCCGAGGAACTTTGCGCCCGTACCATCCACCTTCATCGCTTCAGCTGCGCGCCATCTGCTGACAATACCCGGCACCTGTGTTTCAGCCGGCGCGCCGCCGCCGTTTCGGCTGGGCGCTTGCCGGCGGGCGAGGCGCGGCCCGGCCCGAAGACGACCGGTCGCACCCGCCGACGGCGCCGCCGCCGGTGCCGGCGCCGCGCGCCGACACCACCCGCCTCTGACCGGGCCGGTGACGTCACTGGGGGCGGGCGGCGTGCGCCGCCGGACGCATTCCTCTCTGTGATACGGCTTCCGGGGCGTTGTGTGTGGGGGGAGAGCGTGCCGGCCGACCGGCCGACCGGCCGGCCGACCGGCGCCGCGTCGAGCCAGGCCGTTGCCGGCGGCGGCGGCGGACCAGGGCCGGGACCGGAGGGCTTCGGCGCACAGCACGCGGTCGGGGACCACCCGGGCGGGCGGCAGGCGCCGGGCCCGTGCGCCTCGCGCTGCCCGTCGGCCGGCACGGACAGCCCTTCAGACCCCGCAGACGCTTGAGATCGAGGTGCCCGCCGCCGTCCGTCGCCCGCACCTCAGCCGAGCACGCTGTTGACCACGGACGCCGGGGCGCGTCAGGAGGTTCGCTGCGCGCGGCCGGGCGCGAAATGATGACGGCCCCGATCGCGGTGCGGCGCGCACGCCGGAACACGGGCTCCACGTTGTGGCGCCCGGGGGCTCGTGCCTCGGGTGGACCCGACCGCGCGCAGGGGCCAGGTCTCGGGTGATATGAGGTCCCGCCCGGCCTGCATTTTCTGTTGTGTCATTGATCGTTTCTGCTTGGCTTACAGATATAAGTGTTGTTAAATGTCCGATTTTATACGGACAGCGTTGAGGCGCCTGATTCACTATCGTCCTGTAGTGATTTACCAGCAACATATAAACAATTATCGCAACGACTTTGTTGCTCGGGTGAAGCGTGTTTGTGCACCTCGCGTCCACTCTTCACAACCTTGCGTACGGAGTACGCAGACCAGGTGTGAAGCGAAATCGCGAATGCTCCCCCTGGTTGCGATTTGTCCTTAAACGTGGAGCAAGCGAACGCGAGACGGAACGGTCGATTGGAAGCCGGGTTTCGCGGCGCAATGGTTCGAAGTTCCCAACCGCCGTTCCACGGAAAGCGCGCGCGACGACTCGGAAAACGATAGCTTCGGACGTTCAATACTTGTCATTCGGGCAGCAGGCAGGCACGCTTCGCCACGCGCCATGCGGTGAGAAAACGTAGCAGACTGCAAGCCCAGCCGATCTCAAGCATTTCATCCTCGTTTTTCCTTTTCCGGAAGGCGGTAACCATGGCAACCGAATTACCTCCCGTTCGCCGCACGCGCCGCCCGGCCGTCGGCCTCGGTCGCTCGGCGCAGCGGGCGTCACGTGCGGCGGCCCGCCGGGCTCAGCATGTCCTTATATGGTCACGACGGTGACCGGCGCGGACCGATAGAGCTCGCCCGCGGGGGGGGGGGGGGAGGGGGAGGGCATAGGACGCCGCCGGGATCCGGTGTCGACACTCAGCTTCGGTGGCGCCCCGGGCAGGTGCACCGGGCGACCAGACAAGGAACAAAGCAGGTCCTCCAACTTGAAATGCCACTGCAGGGAAGTAACCGTAAACATGAAGTTACCGGGGTGCGGTATTTTGAAGTATCATCCATTGTATGAACTGCGACGACCAAGCTGAATGCGTTAATTGCAAAACTAAACACGGAAGGCGCTGGTTCTCAGTTGAGAAAGTCAGGACGTCTGAAGATGGTCGTTCTGCGAGACGCGGATATTGTTCACAATCACATGTTGCGCATTTGCCTCATTATTTTCACATGGTGCCGCTCTTCCCACTGATAAGTAAAAGGTGAATGAAGCGACAGTAACAATGATTCTGAAATAACACCATCAGCGTCTCCCCCCCCCCCCCCCCGCGGACCTTGCAGCTTTCCTCCTACAGCAATTTTAAGTGTTGGATAACGAACGCGTAAAAATTTCAGTGACCTGCATGCCGTGCGTACGGTTATATTTTGCCGCGAAGAGGATGGTGCGAGCTCAATAGCCCGTGCAAGCAACGTCACAAAACCGGCACCGTTGTTGTGCCACCATGAAATCAAACCACCTCGAAACACACAATCAAATTTGGAAAAAGAATGGACCAGAAAATGATGGGATCTAGCGGATCATATTTCATGGCATGCAAGCACAGGAGTGGCCTGGCTGCGATCACCACTACACATATTTGAGTGCGACCACCGCCGCACAAAGGTCACACTCAATATTTCCCTCGACATTTAAGTTCATATTTGTATGTACCTAACGACACATATGTATCTCAGCGACACGATAACTCATTATCTGGTCATATATTATCGGTTGCAATCTCGTCATATTATGATTGATGATTTATAATTATAAATCATGTTCGAGAGCCACACGTAACATAAAGAGCAATACCTCGTCACGTCTTCTGAAGTCACAGTCGAACACTTCCAACCAGCCAAACCGCTCAACAGCATCGCACATGTCATACAGTATCACAGAAATATAAAAGTCCACAACTCGCTTCGCGGCACCGGCAACATCATGAAACATTGGCGCAACAGCCCTCGCCTGTCGGATCGCTGAGGGTCTCAGCACGTCATGGTGATCTCTGCGAGAGGGAGCACCGTGCATGTTCATGGCTCCGCACAGTCACCGTGCCATGGACCGTGGCGGAACACTGAGCTCCAGCGCACGTCACTGTCTCATGACAAAACACACTCGCGCCCGTTTTTGTGTCGACACAACGATGCGGCACAGCAGCACGCGATGCTAAAACCGGGCTATGTTGGGCTTAATGCGGCTATGATAGGAGGTATACAAAGTTTGTGGACATTTTTAAAAATCCCGTACTAGCACTTGGTTTTAAAAATGATCCCGTCCACACGCATCCTACATTTCATCCTCAAGTGTCGTTTACCGCTTCACCAGCCACCGTTTATCGCGGGGGGACACAGAACCTGCGGGCGTCGGCACAGGACGCCCCCCCCCCCCCCCCGTCAGGCGCCGAGGCTTTAGTCCCCCACGGAGACCGGCCCCCGCGCGCTGCGGTCGCGCCGGCCGGCCGATCCGCCGGCGCCCAGCAGGCGGCGCACCTCCGCCAGGCCGGTGGCCACCTCGACGTTGTCCGGCTAGCGCCGCTGAGCCGCCAGCAGGTCCCGCTCCGCCTCGGGCAAAGTACCCTGGGGGGGGGGGGGGGGGACGCGGCCGGATGAGGCGAGGGGAGTTCACCTGACGTCAGAGTCACGGTCACCGGATGACAGGCAGGCAGGGCTTGGAACTGGTGGTCGGACGGCACACACAGTGACGAGCGCGGCGAAACGTAGGGTTCACAGCGCATTTCGGACTTCGTTTCATAAAGGCCTCAAGCTGAAAACAAACTCAGCCAGCAGACAAACACTACACTCGCAGCACAAAGATCAAGTGGCTAGAGAAATATAATTACCTGAACCGTAGCTAACAGCTGAATATGGGACAACCCTCCGCGGCCACATCATACCACGCGCACCATCCCATCACACCGGGCCCGCTCTGCTCACCCATCCTGTAGCTGATGGTGGCCCGATTATGTGCAGCCGCCGCGAGGCGCGGGTCCTCACTCAGCGCCTCCGTGTAAGCCGCCGACGCCTCGTCAAACCGCACCTGAAGGGTCCGGTGACCAAGGGTTACCGTGGCTGCATTTGGATGGCAAGATCTAGGGCTGATTTTGACATCAGGAATGTCCCACTAGCTGCTTTTTACCCTAGGGGTGGCATGACACTACCAGCATTTATATGACCATTTATGCATGCTGACAGACCACTTTGCTGCGACTTAAGCCACACCTGGCCATAGAGCAGCTGGCCCAGCCGGTTGAGCAAGAGTGCACGCCGACCAGCGTCCGAGCAGCTGGCCAGCTGGTGGCGGCAGGCAGCCTCCCAGCCTGCAGGCCGGGCCACACTGGCTCTGAAGTCTACTTGCTCCTGGGGATTGACTGACCTGAGGAAGCAAGGAATGGTCATCAGTTCTGAATAAGCACACCAATCAACAGCAGCTCAAAGGCAGGATTAAATGTGGCAGGAGTTGAGAGCAACAGAAAGTGTCAAAGTCATTATTTTGACTTTTGCATCACAACATGCAAGTTTACACATAGCTTCAATTAAGGTGAAATAAAGGATTCCTTAAAACTCAAGTACTTGAACTGAACCTATAATAGCAATTAAAACAAGTAATTATTCTCATATTTTGTCACATCTGAAATGAATGTGATGCATTTTCAAGTCGCACTGAGTCACAGACTTTCGTTATATTGTTTTCTTCAGATTATAGCAGGAATTTTCACCAGACACTTTGGAATCTATCATTTTATCAGCAGACTAGCACGCGGCGTGCTGTGCGCATGCCCTACCTACTTACCATAATTCATTCTCACAGTCAACAGACTCTCCAGTTTTCCCAGTCTTGTTCATGCTAGCTTCACTGATATCAAGTTCCAAAACGTAAGCCTATTGGTGGGCTACCAATCATCCGCGGATAACCCAGGCCTTAACTTAAACAACAAGCATGCTCAGAATGCAGAACAAAAGTGGAACAGTGTGCGTTACGTTTGCCGATCGTGCGCCAGACGTCCCTTAAAGTCGTGGCCAGTAAATAAAAACATCCAGATAAACACTTATTTTTTATGCAAAAAAAAAAGATATTCTGTTTAATTTAACCCTATCCAGAGCATCTTCCTTTGTTTTTAAGTCTTGTTTTGTTCTCTGCCTCAGTTGATACTTACTTTTACTTCTTTGTTCGCTTTCGAATCCAATGCCGACCTAAAGAGCATTGGCAGGTGGTGCTGCCATCTATTTTCTGTCATTCTGAACCATCAGCTCCCATCGAGCCGCACAAAACGAAGAGGCGTGTCATAGATTCAAGAGAGGTGGAGCGACACAAACAAGTCTTTCAGTTCAGTTCAGAACTTTATGCACCAATCAGACTCCCTTTGCGGCATGGGACGAGTGAGGCGATAGCAGACGTGCCTGCTGTCACTATGAAGATGATATTTAAACACAAGCGAACGGAGCTCGCTACCTTTGGGACCTACACTGTTCGAACTTATCGTGGGGCAAGTAGAGGAATCAGGGCTCGGGGTAATCCCTTGGGTGCCCAAATGGTATGATAACAGGAAGGGTCAGATACAGATTCTGGGAGAACTACGGGTATGGATGAGACGCTGATTGCAATGTCGGGTAGATATTTGCAAATGGAAAGACGTACAAAAACGGCATTTAGCGGAATACTTCGAGGAACAAAGTGCATCTTTTAAAAATTGGGAAAGGCATGACAACGCAGGCCCTCCATTGGTTGCGCCCACGCAATGGAATATCCTACTTTCATGAGTTGAGTGCGTGAAGGTGCCTTTCCATTTAAGGTTCGTACACGTAAGATGGATGGCTGCCTTTAAATGGGTCTGCCAACTTTAAGCCCGGCCAGACATGGTCCGAAAAAACGCGCGAAAACTGATGGAAAAAAACGCGCGAAAACTCATGGAATCACGGCTTGTCTTGACTTGTACACGATAGCTTGTGTGATTTGATCCACAGTTTTGCCGGGATGATTCTCCGTTTTCCACTTCGTCAGTATTCCTCAGCCCCGTATAGCAGCGACGCCTGGTAGCCGAAATCTGGGCCGGTTCCCGTCCCGGGCTCTTTAGTTTTTTCGTGACTCGAAAATTATGCGTTTCCCATGTCATTTTCTTGGGATGTGCGATGGCTACGCTACGTCACAAAGAAATACTACCTGGCCAAAGAGCCAGCTGATGTGGGGTATTCATATATACTTGTAAGATCTCGACCGAGTGTGTCACCAGTGTCCCAGGATGCATGTCCTGGTGTCATGAAAAAATGTGTCATAGCCACAGGAAACTAAAAATTCTCACGTATTTTGCGCGTCGCACGACTCCATGCTGCGAGTCCATGCTCCGAGCGTGCACACGCTTACTATAATCCGCCCTTGTAAAGGCCAAGTATCGAGTCCGCACTGCAAGAGCTCGAGTCCGAGCACTTTCACGGCTCACAGGTCAAAATCTGAGTCCGATTCCTTTGAGGTTGAGCCTGAGATCATTCGTTTGTTGCAGAATCGGCCCGGACAACGATAGTTCCATGCTAGATAACGAAAGATAAGGATTGTTAACGATGAAACCTGCGACAGAGTTATGTTACATTTAATCCAACCTTACCTAGACTTCCACCCTAGGATGGCCGTACTCGAGACCCACCAGGGTAACATTGCAATAGTTGTGAGATCGCGGCCAGGCGCTGACAGTCTTTACAAGGTTTATTGGCGCAGTGCCAAATCTGACGGGATATACGCCGAGCTAGTGCAGCCTGGCTAAACACAATTGAATTAAACTGAAACCACAGGCAGCGACGATTATCCATAAACCCAAGCACCACGGGAAATCGAGCCTCGTTCCTTTTATGTCCAGACGAGCAGCTCAGTCGCTACACTTCCGGACGCGGTACCCCCATTGAGGTAATTCATACTGATCTGCTTAACCAAAATGGCCTTCCATGAATTACGCTACGCGTTTCTTCGACATTTCAATCCTCTCTTCTTCCTGGCTACGCACTAGTTATGCTGTACGCAACCCTCACCCCCTCTGGATAAGCTATTTTTCGTTTGACCCCTAAATGAGCTAGAGATGCGAAACGAATAAGAGGCGTCTTCGACGTCATGAGAAGAAGCCAACGGCATCCATATTTAAGGTTTAACTCTATTTTTTGAGGATTTTGGCGTAATTTTTAATCACTCTTGAACGTAACGCTACCCTGTTTAAAATCTTCCCTCCCTCCTTACTTCCGCTTTTAAAACGCTTCAAGAAACCAACCTCTCCCCTCCACGTGTAACGCAATATATGGACTTCCCAGACCATTGTTGTGATGAAATTTGTTTCAAACTCCTTTATTAGAGCCGCGTTTAGTCATAGCCAACAACTTGTCCAAAGGAGATAAGTTTTGTGTGCAAGTTTTCCTTTTTTGAGCATTTCAACGTCAAGTATTTGGAGGCTTGGTTCAATATTGAAAGGGCTTAAATCAACATTCTGGGAGCCAGGACCATCACAAAAGAATGCAGCCTGACGTCACTTCTCTTGACTGACGTTAATATGAGCTCCATACCATAGGCGGATCCTGAGGCGGGGGTGGGGGGTGGGGACACGGGGCCATGCCCCCCCCCCCAAAACCTCTGAGACTATGTTCTGCCCCCCAAAAACATTCCCAGAACTTCATAAAGTTTTGTCTACTTACCGTCTGTTTTAACTTCAACCGTTTTTTTTAACACAACTGTGTTTTGTTTTAACTTATGTTTAAAATTCAAAAGCAATTCGGCGCTTTTTTCGGTTTCACATGGTGTCCCTACTAGGTACTCGCGAGAGGCACCATGCGCTGGACCTCGGATCCCACACCAGCCAGCTGGCGACGAACGGTTGCCCCCCCCCCCCCCCCCAATGCTCCAGGCTAGATCCGCCCCTGCTCCATACAGCTATGTATTACGTCAATTCGGTGGAAAATAAAAGCATCTCTGTTCGCCAAAGATGGCCTAATCAAATCCGGTCAGGACCTCAACGACCTGGTCTCCCCTGGAGAGCAAACGGCAAGGGCAGTGATGCAGGGTTATGCTCTTTCCCCACCCTTGTAAAAATCATAAAAACTAGCACGGCTGGACTACCAACTAATCTGGGATGTTGCCAGAGGACGCAGATCGACTGGCAACCACCTCTATGCCAATGTCGTCGCGAGACTGCGGCCGGCGTCGGCACCTACCGTGCGACTGGACTGCGGCATCTGAACTCACCAGGTCATGTTACCGGTCAGGGCTCTTTAGTTCAGACCAAACTGGAACGTCATCGGAAACATGAGCGGGATGTCAGGCTGTGGCCCACTTGAGGGCCCGACAACGAATGGGTTCGTTGGGATTGGTTTCACTCGATCGGGGCTTAACGTCTGGAGCACTCGCACCGCCAAACCTCAGAAATCAGGCGACAAATCCGGATGTTTGCAGTAAAGTCTAAGAAATCTGGAGGAAAGCTGACCAGATATGACGTATTTATCAAGGGATTTATGAACACACGTGCATTCTGAGAAGCGTGCAAATGATTGAAATCCAGGTAGCAAAGCCTGATCTTTGTAAACGTCAGGGCACCTGCCCGCTCGCCCCCCCCCCCCCTCCCCCTTCCCTCTCCGGTGAAGGAATGATATTGTTGTGCTGTGGGCCGGGGACAGGGTACAGCGATCACCGCTGTACTTTGAGCCGGGGACCGGGTACAGCGGTCACGGTGGACCGTAAGCCAGGGAGCCGGTACAGCGGTCACGGTCGGTTAGAACGCAGTCGGCCGTCGCCTCTGCCGGGTTCAAATCTAGAGCACAGCTGTCGCTTAGACCCAGTGAGAAGTGGACGGCATTCCGGCCGGACAGACAGGCAGACAGACGGACAAACAGCCAGACGGGCAGACAGGCGGATAGCAAGACAGGAGGACAAGCAGATAGACAGGCAGACAAACGGCCAGACGGGCCGACAGACGGACAGCAAGACAGCAGGACAAACAAACAGACAGGTAGACAAACGGCCAGACTGGCAGACAGTCGGACGGGAATACGGGAGAGCAAACAGTCAGAAAGACAAACAGGCAGAGGGGTAGTCTGTTAACAACAGTCTGTTCGAACAGCTTACTATGCATATGGCGCTCATCGGATGGTCATTTAACAACAGTCTGGAAACACAATTAGACTAATGACTAATGGCTCTATAGACTAACGGTCTGTCACAGTCTGCTTTTCTGTACGTATGTCTGTCAGAGCTCTGCTCTTCCGTCTGCATGTTTCTTTCAGAAGCTCTGCTTTTCTGTCTGTATGTCTCTGCCAGAAACTCTGCTTTTCTGTCCGTATGTCTCCGTCAGAAAACCTGCTTTTCTGTCTGTAGGTCTGTTAGAAAGCCTGTTTTTTGGTATATATGTCTGTCAGAAAGTCTGTTTTCTGTCTGTGCATCTCTGTCAGAAACTCCGTTTTTCTGTTTGCATGCCTCTTTCTCTAACAGGCCGATTGACGAACAGGCAGGAAGGCCAACAGACGGAATGCCACAGCAGAAGACCTACAAACCTCTACCGGCGAGCAGCTTCATATACCGCCAGCATTGTTAGCGGTCAAGCTTTGGTAAATGCAGCTGTGTCCCCAACATGTCCGAAAATTAGCGTTGGACCTATGACGTCACCTGGAAAGAGCAGACTCACGTAACTCATTCGCACTCCCGAATTTTGTTGGCGATGCTTTGCTCATAAGCGCCTCGATACGTCCGATTCTAAACAAAAATGACCAGGGGTTCATCTATACACTTGCGAGCATCTGACATGGAAGCGCAAACGGCCAGACAAGAGGATCAGGTCACGATTGATCGAACTTGGTCAGTGGTCACGTGGTGGAGCCAGTTAGCAACTTCTTATCGATTCATATCTAGATCTAGTCCGAACCATTTTATTGGACAAACTGCTGAGACCAGACCCGATGCTAAAGAGTGCCAATTGTGTGAGCCCTGACCCCACCTTTAAGCGTGAAATTCCAGGTCAACGACAGAGTTTGCGGCGAAAGTTCAGCATGCCGTCATGCTCAGTACGGTCCGTCCTGCTCTCTGACGTCACCCGACCTTAAGCGCGACCGCCGTCACAGGCCACAGGCCATCCCAGTCAGGGGCAAGCAGCGAGCGCCGAAAGTGACTCGCGCCCACCCGGCACCGGCCACCAGAAATGTCAAGACTAAAGACAGACGGCCGTCAAGGCCTTCAGCCAGGCTGACTAAAGACAGACAGGCTAAAGACAGACAGGCCTTCAACCAGGCTGCAAGTAGGACAACCCAGCTGTCCGACATTCTGCAGGAAACGCCGGCTGTTGGACTGTTGGGCTGATGGACTGTTGGACTGTTGGACTGTTGGGCTGATGGACTGTTGGGCTGATGGACCGTTGGACTGTTGGACTGTTGGACTGTTGAACTGTTGGGCTGATAGACTGTTGAGCTGCTAGGCTGATGGACTGTTGGACTGTTGGACTGTTGGGCTGATGGACCGTTGGACTGTTGGACTGTTGGGCTGATGGACTGTTGGACTGTTGAGCTGACGGACTGCCGACCCAACAGTCTGTCTGTCGAACAGACAGACGTTATGGTACGAAACTGATGCACCGAACCTGCCTGCAGCACAGCACACATGTGGACTGTCCATGTGTGGAATGCACATGTGCAACGCATGCGACAAATGTGCTTCACAGCAGCAGTTGGATTGATTCTGCAACCGGGGACAGGAAAGACACAAAACGGGACACGGCAGTCGAGTAACTGCCGGAAGCATTGGGGTAGAGTCGAGTTGCCCGACAGCGGCTTGGCTGGGCGTCGCATCTGCCGGACGACCGGCCAGCACTCGCAACGCCATGCGACGAGCGATCCGACCGGTGGATTTACCCCTGCGGAGCATCCGACTCCGGGATAAGCAACTAGCGGTTGTACGACACCCGTATACTGGTGCGGGCGGTGCACCGGCCGGCAGGCTTAGCGGGAAAAGCCAGCGCCTGGGCCCGTGGTCAGCCCGACACGTCTCTATCTCCATCTCGTCTCTATCACCCGGCCCGACGCCGGAGCCGCTGTTGACGACACAGCACCCCGCGGCCACAGCCACATTGATCGGGAAGCGTCGCACGAGTCCGCACCCCCTCCCCCCCCCCCCCCCCCCCCCCCCCGCTCCGTCAGTCACGGGCATCGTCGGTCACTGAAGCAGCCCTGGAGATCGACCGGCTAGGGCGCGGCCCGGCCGGCCGGCCATACCTCGTGAGTCACGTGGAGGACTGACTCACTCACTCATCGCGGCGCGGGCCGGACTATAGTCGCCTATCGGCATAAATCTGCTCTCCGCGCCGAGTGGCAGCGCCATTTCCAGCGCAAAACATCCACCGTGCGGCAGACGCGGGCCGCCAAATTTGGGGCATCTCGCCGGCCGGGGCTTCCTCCGGCTCTCGAACCGGGCGCGCACCGCGTAATGATGCCGGAGAGCGGACGACGGCGCCGGCACAATGCGCGCCGACCGTGCCGCTGTCCGCGCGCGGCCCACTTCCCAGAGCGTCACACGGCGGCGGTGGCGGCGCCGCAGGGCGGGGCTGCCGGTGGCGTCTGCCGCGCCGGGAGCGCCGCGACGCGGGGAGGTAGCGGCGGCACCAGCGGCGGCGAGCCCCAGCACTGGCCGCTGGCTGGGGATGAGGGCGCTGAGAGAGAGAGAGAGGGAGAGAGAGAGAGAGAGAGAGAGAGAGGGGGGGAGAGAGAGAGAGAGAAAGAGAGAGAGAGAGGGAGAGAAGAAGGAAGAGAGAGGGAGAGAGAGAGAGAGAGAGAGAGCGAGGGAGAGCCGGAGTCTGTAGTGATGAGCTGTGATTTTTGATGAATGAATCCCCAAAAGATTGTAGGTTTTTTTTCTCAAAAGCAAAAGCTGAGTTACTTCCAGAGACAGGTAGATCAAGGTGACAGAAAAGTCCAATGTTAGCAGCCTTCTCTGGAAATGATCTCATCCGCGCAAAATCACGCTCCAAGGTGCGCAGTAATGCTAGCACATGTTTGCTGCTGGATTAGCTGACGCCATGCTGCCCACCTCCGAGATCTGCCAGCTAGCTAATTTCATTCATAGCATCTGACCTTAAACAAGAGGTCTCTATCGCAGCATTTCGGCATGCTGGTATAGCATCTGGCCGTTGGGCACGTAGAATACGTCATTTGTTCTTACATTGATGATAACGTCATGTGATTCGCACCATCATATAAGACAATAGCTTTGATCAGGAATTTTGTTTATCACATCAAGTGTGGAAAACTGTTCTACATTTTGGCAGTTATAATTGTCCTGAGGTAGAAAAAGGGCTCATTGGGATAGCTCTAACCGCGCTCTGACCTAACTGCAGCCGAACTAAATGCATAAAACTGCATTGCATTCCATAAAAGAACCTGCACAATGCTTTAAGGAAACGTGCCGTTCCATATGCAGCGTCAGGCTTAAGCTTCTGAGAGTCAAGTTAAAGCGTTCCAATGTCCGAGCTCGCTCTGAGCGTCGTTGATGAGATAGGACAGGCCAGCTAAAACGGTAAACCTCAGGCACATAATGCGCACCCCCCTACTTGGAAGGGGTCCTGACAGAGCGCTTTGCGGGGGAGGGCCTAGGACCGGAGGCGTTGCTAGGCAGGGCTTGTTGCGAAGATGTCTCCACATCTGTGTCGAGCGATTGAAATGAGCGGTCAATTTTGGCGGGATGAAACGTTTTGCCATTTGTCTACCCTGATTGATCTACCCTACTATAGATCTACCCTGATTAGCGTCGTGACGTGACTGCCCCTGTTTCGGCCTGGTGCTTCTGGCCAGCGGCCAACTGGCCGTCAATGACAAACCTCATAAACACGTTTCGGGGCGCTATCTCTCAGATGATGGCCGCACGTTGTTCAGAGTCCGACGCCATGTGGCGGCCATCTGCCGGCGGCGCGCGGCGGCACGCCCACAGCTCAACCAGCTGAGCTATAGAGACGGCCGCATGAATCTTAAATAAGCCCGAGCCGCGTTCGGAAAGGCGCCGACACGCACGGTACAGGCAGTTGTGTCACCCGGTAAGGCCCTCGTCTGTCGTGACACTCGATATTATCAGAATGACATATTTTCGAGAAGCGAGTCGCGAGGATTGTCTGACACTGGCTTTAGCGTCGGCAGATCCTGTCCAGACCGCGCCCCTGAGGTATTCGCCTGTTTTGGCGCCCCACCTGCCAGCCTGGAGGACACCAAGGTCGGGATGACCTTATCGGCCGAGAGGACAGGGCGCCGTCGCCTTTTTTGGCCGCCGCGCGCGACCGCTGCCCGTGTCAACGTCAGTGTCAGTGTCAGTGTCCGCGCGGCGCTGTCGGCATCGGTCAGCGTCCGGAGTCGCCGGCGGCGCCAGTGACTCAGTCACGTGACTCACCCGGCCGCCGCCGGCCGCGTCCCTAGAGTCTCGCTCGGTCGAACCTGGCCTTGGCTGGGCGCGCGGCGCTGGTGACCGACAGCCGGAGGCACACGCGATGCCACGGATCGGGGGGGGGGGGGGGGGAGGGGTCGGCTGACAGCTGGCAGTCCGGGATACAATACCGTTGTTGGCGTCATTCGTTAACGCGTGTAACTTAGACGGGAGGCCGCAATGACAACTATTTTCCACGGGTTGCCCCAATCGGGCCAGGAAAGTTGAACGCCGCGGGCGGGACTCGAACTCCGAACCCTACCGTGACGGTTAAGATTTGCCGTCATGTGAGTCGACGCCCCCTTCTGCCCCATGCGAGGGGGCCGAAGCTTCTGGCTCTTATTGGAAGCACGTCGGCGAGTGTAAACGTTTGAATAGCTGTGTGACCCTGGAAAACGTGTGTGTCGTCGTCGTTGTCACGTCCGACGTTCCTGCAGTGAAGGAAAGGATCAGCGGGTCGGCAGCCTCTCGTTCAGCGGTGTTCCCTAGTCCCCAAAACACAAGAGGAAAGTCCGGTGAGAAATCCTGTTTTAAAGGCGCGCACATGTTTGCCTTAAAACCGCTCTCTCTCTCGCAGGCCTGTCAGCTGACTGGACACCCCACCCACTGTGGACTTCGTTCAGGAAAGTTGCGCGGTAAATTTGAACGCTGTTGAATGGACGAGAAAACATTGTCGTTTCAAGCTTGATGCTGTAAAGCAAGTTGCTGAGGCAAAGATATCCGAAAGAACATCGCTAAATAGTGAAAGTTTAAATAATTTTCCATGCAAAGGCGGTCGAGGTGTGAAGGCGACGGAACCGGGATTGCAATGAATTGAGCGTTCAATGATTTTGAATTCAAGAATGTGTGGCCGACGCCACGCACGCCACATCCTCTTGCCCATCCATCATCACACCGCCGCAACCGCTTCCTATCGCAGAGACGGCGTTCGTTCCTTTTGCGCCAACGCACAAGGCTGCTGAGATGGCAGCTGTCACCCTGCATGGAAGAATGCAAATTGCGGCGGTTACCACCAAGCCATTGCCGGTGATTAAGCGTAGGTCACCTCTGCAGAGCCGGCTGCAGAGCAGACCTCTACCCCCCCCCCCCCCCCCCCCCTTCTCCCCTCCCTCCCCCCCCCCCCCCCCGGCTGCCATCTCCCGTCCCGCACAATCCGCGCGAATTTCCTGCGCCGCCGGCGAGCCGGCGGCCGGGCGGGCGCGCCGCGACCGATAGCGCGCCCGCGCCGCGTCCGCCGCCGGCCGCGGCGCCGGCGCCGGCCGGCGCCGCGGTTACCCCGGCGGAACCGCGCCACCGCCGCACCGCCGGCGGCGGAAGCAGCGCTGACTCAGCGCCGGTCGTGTGTGCACAGGCCGGCGGCGGCCTCCCCTGACCCCTGCCCGGAACGTGCTCGCCGCGGCGCGCGACCCGCCGCACCGCTGACCCAGTTCGACAGGGTCGCGCGCCGACGGGCGCGCGCTTTTTGTGAGCGGCGCTGGCGCCAAATTTGGCGGCCGGCGGTGGCGGCGCGCGGGGCGGCGCGCTCCTTGTAAGGGCCGTGGCGCCATGTCTGCCGCGGGATGGACCCCAGCGGCCGGTACAGGCCTCAGAAAACCACGCCAGCCGCGCGCGCTGCGCTGGCGGCGCCGGCCATCCACCGCCGTGCGCATGCGCGGTCCCGCTCAGGCGGAAGAATGCACGGCTCATGACACGGCGATGGCAGAAGGACGCTTCTGGCCTTCACGTCGATGGAATCTGGTGGCTTGATCTTTCGGCGCTTTCCTTTTCGAATTTGAAGAAAAGGTTTCGGCAAATTAAAATATGTCATATTCGAGAAAATCTGGCCGTTTTGAGCTGCAGGTTATGTGAATGAAACAAATAGCCTGAATTTCTTCAGGGAGGGCCCTAATGTCAATTTGTTCATGCTCCAACTGCTTTCCGGCGAAATTGTTCAATATCTAGTGAAGAGCGCCTGTATCAGGGACGGGCACAAGGCCCATTCCCCCTCTCGTCCTTAGCCACGTTTCTGATGTCAATGATGATTAATGGAGAAAAATTCAAGCTGTTCTCATTTTTGACGTCCGCATAAACTTGAACTGCCAACAGCAGGTTGATTTGCGATGTTTGTGTGGGTCGTATGCGGCGATGAAGGAAACATGATGCAGTTGGAAGGTGGCACCCGCCTTTAAAGATGAGTTGGGCGCTGCAACCGCCGTTGGTACCTCGTACCTGCCTGATTAAATCTCAGTCGCATGAAGTGGGAGAATGCGGCTATTGAAGCTGATTGCCTTTCGAGCTCACACAGTCTGGAATGGGATCAAGGACGGTGGTTCACATTGAATGAAAGGGGACTTTGTTGTTTGCCGACATGGATAGGAACTGAGTTCAGGAGACATATTCACGTACAGAAGGCTCATCCAAAAGTATTACTAATATTAGCCGACAGGCAATGCTAGTAAGCCATTTTATTAGCTGACTTCGCAGAATTCAGTCGAGTCAAATCCACGAACGCAAGTCCAACCCACGGTAAGCATCAGTGCCCATCTACTAAGTCCATACCAGGTGCGTTTCGATTGCGTGCAGCAACTCTTCCTCTATAAAATGACGCCAGGTTAATTGATTTCAGCCCACGTTTCGCATAAACTTAAAAATACCATACACAGCTGCATTCACTCCTTTTAGAATGGCATTGCGCTTTCACCCAATTTCCTCCATTTACGCGTCACAGCTGAGTTTTGGAGCAAATCCAAATCTGGTTGGCGTTCGTTGGAGAATTCTATTTTTGTTCAGTATGACCGATGGATTAAACCACTGGTTATATGATTTATGATTGCCATAGCGATTTATCAGATCCATGAAAAGCTCTAACATTAGCCACCTGAGAGCTGAACATCTGTGGGTTTACAGACGTCACGATATTTTCAGGGCCCCTTCAACATTTTTGGGCTATGTTAACGGATTTCACCAGTTCACCCTTGGGGGCCGCTCAAAGAGTACATAATGTGGAAAGTGGTCTGCTAACCCGGATAAACACAACTATTTTGTTTTACCGTCATTGATGCAACGTACATCCGAAGCGGTTCACACGGAATTGCTCCTCGGCGAATCAATCCGGCACAAAGATGCACACACACGTGCATATACACACACACAAAAACACACACACACCACACACACACACACACACACACACACACACACACACACACACACACACCACACACACATATATATATATATATATATATATATATATATATATATATATATATATATACATAATATATAGTACATATAAATATACAAGTGCATTCGCCATGGGCTGATTTTCGAGGGAACAGCTCTGAATGTGTGAACCTTGGATCAACAACAGACGAACAAATCATAGGGCTCACTCGAGGAAGCGAACGACTTTAAAAGCTGTGTGGGTTATGAGCGGGCGGGCAAGGCACAAAGCCCGGGGATCGGTCAAGATTCACAGATTTTCATGCGGTCCTGCAGGGATCAAAACAGCTCTGAAGTTCAAGGCTAAATAAGAATAGATAACTCAAAGAGCGCACGGCCACCAAAATTCAAGACTTCAATGGGTTGTGTGCAGAATCATTATTCAAGGCCTTAAAGGGAATGTTTCACATTAGAACATATTAAAGTACGCATCAGATATGATTAAATAAACTCGCTTACAATCAGTGGTACATCTTTAAGTGGAAAAGACTGCTCTAGGCAACGCAATTTCCGTGTAGTAAATGCGCTCCTTGATACGCCATTGCTGAATAGCGTCATCGTACCGTGCACAACATTGATTGAGAGCCAGTTGACGGCCGTTATGTCTGGTAATCGTGCTCATGGACGCCAGATATGAACGTCTTGACAATTATAGTTTGATTGGCCTTGATCACCGCACGACTTATGAAAGGGCAGGACATGAATGACGTTGTTGTAGCGCCATGGGTTCCTAGATGACCTTGAAATAGTGACCCCGATACAATACGCAAATCTTCGCCGGCGTATAGCTTAAAAACTAGAGGGGTTTAAGTCTTCAGAAGAGCAGGGCTGTGAACCGCACAGAGCGATCTCCATGATGTCTGTTTGAATTCAAAAGCCTATACAAATGTGAAATACTCCCTTTAACGGGGTCACATATCAGCATTAAAACCAAAATAAGGGTTCCGATGTGATCGGAAGCCTCCAGAAATGTCAGCTCTCGCCCTCTCCCTCCCTCTCTCTCTCTCTCTCTCTCTCTCTCTCTCCTCTCTCTCTCTCTCTCTCTCTCTCTCTCTCTCTCTCTCTCTCTCTCTCTCTCTCTCTCTCTCTCTCTCTCTCTCTCTCTCTCTCTCTCTCTCTGTCTCTCTCTATCTTTCTCTCGCTCTCCTCAGTCAAGGAGCCCTGACAAGGCTGCCGAGACCACCACGTGATCCCGCTAGCGACGGGCCCAATAATCGGATTTACCATTACAGGTTGGTGCCGAAAGTTAGGTGCCCTCAGTTGGTCTATGCTGCCCGAAGCGTTCATCGCGCCTTCAAAATCGCCAAGGTGCCCACGGACCGGTCCAGAGAAAACGACCAAACCAAAAGCCACCAAGGCCACCAGTCGAGACCACCAGGTGGCCGTCGGGCGATGGGCCCCAAGATGACCTTGGGCGGGACCTTAAGAGCTCCGCAGCCCGGTAGTGGCCAAGGCTTCTGATCCTCTTAAACCGCCTAAAGAATCTTAAATCATGCCTAGTTTGCGCGTCTGACGAATTATCAAGTGGCAGTTCGGCCTCGGCTGCCGTCGAACCCTTCACTGCCCCTTCCTTCTGAAACCCTTCCTTCGTGCAGCAGACTGTGGGGCACCAGAGGTCAGTCTCCTGTGATGTGACACCCATCAGATCAGACACCACCCAACGATCATGATGACAAAGGTGCCGTCAGATGATGGATGAGCTGGAGCCAGGGCCCGACGGACTCATATGGCAGCACAGCAGCCCGTGCGCTGAGATGAATCAGTCCCGTGAACGCAACTCGGGCCCATTTCATATTCATTTTGGGCCACGGACTTATTTGGTATGGACGCATATTTTTACTGGTGTGTGGCGGCGATTCTATGTTTGCGATGTTGCTTTCGTTGTGACATGAACACCCATTGACTGCGGATGCATGCGACTGAAGACAAGAGAGAGACGGTGGTGAACTCAGAAATTCGGCACCAGCTGACCAGCAAGTGAGCAGGTACCGCCAGCGTTTAACGCAGGTTTATTTTCACCATGTGGAAATCCGTCACGCCGGGCAATGGCACGATGCACCATTCATGCCGTTCGTTCAACTACATTGCTCTCTTTTTCAAGGGTAGCCAGAGTGTATGTAGGGAAGGCATTATATTACACTCACTCCTTGACAGCCGTGCCGATGTCCGCGGTGGCTGCTCCTCCTGTGTCTGCCCGCGCAGATCCAGAAACGCGCACCATAGTGGAGACGTCGAGAAGTGTGGTTGTGTGGCCAAAACTACCGGAGGAAAAAACTTCCAGCGTGAAAAGTTAGAATTGCGCTTGGCTTTGTGCGCGACTCGTCTCGCCACTGCCACACGTGCCACGACGTGTCCCTCCACTTACAGATCTGGTCTGTGACGGTCCGCTTTGTGACGCCTATTACGAGAAGTACTATAATTGGGCCGAGTGTGGCCGCTCATCAGCCGGAATGGACGCGTCGGAGCCCCGTTGTTTTCGCTGCGACGCCCCACTTACGCGCTTCACCACGTGCCATGTTGACGTGGCCGTAGCCGCAGTTGTTCCGCCAAGCGGCAACAGGGATCTGAATGGCGTGCCTCTCCGCTGAGACGCGGCACCGTTCTCTGTGGCGATTAGCGTTTTGAACGCGCGACTGGGCTTTGCTTCCATATGGTGATATCACACGAACGCGTGAGCATGATCAGTTGTCATTCTGTGGATGGCGCCAAAAAAACAAAGCTAGCGAAGCCAGACATATTTGGCGACCCAGCTCAATCGGTTTGGTCAATGAATGAAAAAGCCCATCTTTTGAGGTTTTTTATGGGCAGAAATTTGGTGAGAAGGCATTGGTCTGCAGATCTCACAAGTAACGTGACTTGAACATCGGTTGGCTACGACACTCGATAAGCCTGACAATGTGAATCGCTAAAATCGATATCTTTCAATCAGGTATGTTTTCTCATTAATGCCTGAAACGCCCAAACTGAGCAGACCAATCGTTCACGCACAACAGCGCACGAACCTTCTGCAAACATTCAGTCGGCTCTTTTGCCCACATTATTGTTTGTCCTTCCCATTAGAATCTGCTGCTCGCTTGAAAGCCCACCTTATGGCTGCGCATCTAAACGCGTAGCAGTTGGTTGCAGCACAGCTTGTTTAAGAATTGATCTTCCTGCTACCCAAGCTAGGTGCACATGCAAACAGTGCTTGCAAAGATGTTGATTTGTATAAAGCGTGACGGCCGGACGAGGCCGAGCGTTGTAATGTTCTCACAGCCGAGCCGTCCAAATGTTCTCACAGCCGAGCCATCCCAATGCTCTTACAGCCGAGCCGTACCAATGTTCTCACAGCCCAGCCGTCCAAATGTTCTCACAGCTGAAGTAAGGCCCACTTGGCCCGCGGCCGCAGACGTAATGGCAAGACCCTAAAGAGATGAAGCTCTGACGTGCCGTGCTTAATGGTCGCATTAATCGGTGCCCCAAAAGACGAACTGGCGTGGGATGTAGGTCTGTAGTGTCATTGGGACCGTTGGCTGCTGTTCTGGAGTGTAGTGGCATACTCTTGATCAAGCAGCTTTGATGTTCCAGAGGTTTTGCTTCTTTCTTCTTCATTTTTTAAGCACAGTTTCATTCTTCTTACATCTGCCTTGACAACCTAGCTACTCGCAAAAGGGCTGCTGCATCGCAGTCAAGTTCCTCTCTCGTTAGCGTTTGTCCCACGCGGCTGGGACTCGGCGCATGCGCGTTAAAACGCACGGGTGCAAAGCTCTTCAATTCTTCTATATGGAAATATAATCCTGAGAGAAGTCATTCGTCTAAAAACGCGACGCTAAAAAGGGTGGAATCATGACAATTGACAACTGACATCTTTGTTATCCTAGGCATCGACGCATACCAAACGTTTCGCTGATCTGTGTGTCTGACTTAAGCGTTTGCTTGCATTTTAGTGCCACTTGCCTCAGTTTAATGGTACTGTTATTGCCGACATCACAGTCCAGCAACGTCGGTTTCATTGGCAAGTCATCCTTTAACCAAGCTTATAAATAAAACACTTCTGCGGATATTTGGTATATTAGAGTCGGTTAAGCTTTACAACATCACAACAAACAATGACACTGGAATGCATCTAGAAGCACTTGCGATGGACGATGGAGGGGCCAGACTCATCGTACTCCTGCTTGGAGATCCACATCTGCTGGAAGGTCGACAGCGAGGCCAGGATAGAGCCGCCGATCCAGACAGAGTACTTCCTCTCCGGCGGCGCGATGATCTTGATCTTCATCGTGCTCGGAGCCAGCGCCGTGATCTCTTCTGCATGCGGTCGGCGATGCCCGGGTACATCGTGCTGCCTCCAGACAGCACCGTGTTGGCGTACAGGTCCTTCCTGATGTCCACGTCGCACTTCATGATGCTGTTGTACGTCGTCTCGTGGATGCCGCACGACTCCATGCCCAGGAACGACGGCTGGAACAGGGCCTCCGGGCAGCGGAAGCGCTCGTTGCCGATGGTGATCACTGGCCGTCGGGAAGCTCGTAGCTTTCTCCAGGCTGCTCGAGCTGGCCGCCGTCGCCATCCTGCTCGAAGTCCAGCGCCACGTAGCACAGCTTCTCCTTGATGTCGCGCACGATTTCCGCTCGGCGGTGGTGGTGAAGCTGTAGCAGCGCTCCGTCAGGATCTTCATCAGTAGTCGGTCAGGTCACGGCGGCCAGGTCCAGACGCAGGATGGCGTGGGGCAGCGCATAACCTGAAACACACACACACGAATGTCAGGACGCTGTCACAGTACCTATGTTAATGCAACACTGAAATATTCTGTAAATACATGCAAGACATGCCAATTCTAATGAGTATGTTACTTGAAGCGATGGAGATTTTAATTTTTAGATATAAATAAGAAATTGAATACAAAAATCAGGAAGAGTAATTTGCAATACAGCGTCGCGAAATCATTACTTCGTCCAACACAAATTCCTGGCGATTGCCCATGAAGTCGAGACGCATGGTTTTGCTGCTCACCTTCGTAGATGGGCACGGTGTGGGACACGCCGTCGCCAGAGTCGAGCACGATGCCGGTGGTGCGGCCAGAGGCGTACAGCGAGAGCACCGCCTGGATGGCCACGTACATGGCGGGAGTGTTGAACGTCTCGAACATGATCTGGGTCATCTTCTCGCGGTTGGCCTTCGGGTTCAGGGGAGCCTCCGTCAGCAGCACCGGGTGCTCCTCGGGCGCCACACGCAGCTCGTTGTAGAACGTGTGGTGCCAGATTTTCTCCATGTCGTCCCAGTTGGTGACGATGCCGTGCTCGATCGGGTATTTGAGAGTCAGGATGCCTCGCTTCGACTGGGCCTCATCGCCGACGTACGAGTCCTTCTGTCCCATGCCGACCATCACGCCCTGGTGACGGGGACGGCCGACGATGGAGGGGAAGACGGCACGGGGCGCGTCGTCTCCGGCGAAGCCGGCCTTGCACATGCCGGAGCCATTGTCGACCACCAGAGCGGCAACCTCGTCGTCGCACATGTTTGCAGAGTTGATGGTTCAACAAGTCACTGAAATGACAGACAAGCAGTTGATCACAAAGGACGGCACAATTATGACTAAAGACGCACACGTACGAAAATCCCGCTTCTAACAACTGTTTGAAAGTGCATGGCAAAATATGTATCTGCAAATATTTCTGGTGAAATTGAAGCCTCGTCTCGTGCCTGCACGCGGTTTCTTATCTGGACAACTCCCTGCAGTAAGATTCAAAGATTGGCACGTGCCATTCTGAGAAATGCTTGAAGTGTTGCATTGACATTTCGCTATCGTGGCGAAAAGAGCCTCATTAATCTCTAGATCTCAACCCCTACACACAGAACAAAAATAACGCTAGATTTGTCAATTCTCACAGAGCTAATCGTGGGATTTTCTCCGCTCGTAAACCTGTCCAACTCGTTCAGTAACATGTGAACAAGACGCAAGTAATAACACAGTATAATCTTCTCTTTCAAGACCATAACAATGTTTCGAAGGTTGAAAGGAGCTTCGATGAGAGCGCGGATCTAAGAGTCGCGGAGGGGCAGGTGGCCATCGACAATCGTTTTTTTGAAAGTTTAGCAGTAAGCGCACGGCGAGGCACGGAAATAATGGACTTGCGGTTCGGCCCTGCCACCTTTTACACTCGTATACGACACTGGACGAGAACAACAAAAAGGGAGCATTAGCTCCATTATGACCGCTTTACAAATTTTCCTCGTGTCGATCGAGAAAAAAAGCATAGAAAGTATCCGTTCTAAGAAAAACATCGATAGGCAAACATATGCTGAATTATCTCTAACACCGGTACTCAGTCAGGCACTGACCTGGCGAAACTACAAAGCATGGAAAACGAGTGACAACTCCATCGATAGCATGCCAACTGCACAGATCAGAACTACACGATGGGAGCCAACGGTATAGTTTTTGTGCCGGAACTTCGACGAAATGTGTCACGAGACAGAACAGGTTTAGAACAGGTCCGGCCATGGGGTCAAGCCGACCGGGCAATAATGCCGGATACAATTAGTAGCACCATGGAGCCTGAAGACGGTCAAAAGATGCATGTTTAGCGCGCTGTTAACTGCGCACGCTGCCTTAATTTGCGTGTGCCCCAGTCACCTAGCCTAATAAAGCCACCCATCATCATAACCACAACCCATTACCTCAGCGGTCTGACCCAACCCCATCCCACCCTGACCTGGCTCAGCCCACCACAACCACCACAGAGTCGACTCCTTACGCCCCACCCCCCACCCCGTGACCCAGCAGCGTCCCTATCTGCCCACCGCCACAGTACCTGCCGGGCCGCCTCCCACCACGTTATGCTCTGACCCAGTCCCGCTGTACCCACGTCACGTTCCATCCCCCCCCCGCCAGTCCTGCGCCCTCTGTCGTCACGGGACCGCAGGGCGGGCTGGGGCTGGGGCTGGGGCTGGGGCTGGGGCTGGGGAGGGGAGGGGAGGGGAGGGGGAGGGGCACCGGCGGAATGCATTGTCTTATATGGTGCGCGCGGGCGCGCCGCGGCCGGTCGCGATAAGCCCGGCTGGGCACGCCGCCGCCGGCCCGAGACCGCCTCCGGGCACGATAAGGGGCTCAGTTGAAGCACGCAGGCGACGGGGGGCCTCTCCCTATCGCCCCGATCCGGCTCAAACAGGTGGAGTGGGCGGATCTGCGATAGGCGGCAGCGATGACCGGGCGGGCGCGATTCTGACCCGCCGGGGCTTGTTCGATAGGATATCGCCGCCAAGAGGGTACAACTCGACAGCTCTGAGGTTACATAAACTGAAGCCGGCCCCGTATGACGCGACCCTCGACTGGGGGAAGGGGAGGGGAGGGAGAAGGGCGGATAACAGACCTGCCGACTCACGCGGCTGGGGAGGGGGAGGGGGCGGGGTCAACACATTCGCGCCCCATGACACGACCGACGAAAGCTGAATAACTGAGCGGCTTGATATGAGAAAAAAGGCCTTGAGATCCAGGCGCTTTGGTTCTATGAGAGTTCCCATTTCTGCACTGACAATAATCAACCTTCGCTATACCAGCAGGTACTGGCTAAACGACGTATTGAGCAAAATTTGGCTGCTTTGTCAGAGCTCGACGTTTCAAGCTATGGTCATGGCCCCTCGTGACCATGAGCGCAGCTTAAGCCGTCAAGTTTGTAACAACATAATCAGTGTTCGCTCAAATGTTTAAATTACAATGTTCAACTTATCCTTGACGTTCATATACCAGCATCTTCTAACGTTGGATAACGCCCTAACCAGTGCCTCCTGGTATACTAAAGGTCGATTACTGGCAGCAAAGTACTCTAAATTCATGACACCAAATTGAGCAGGAGACGACGACGAAATAAAATGATACGGGAAACGAAGGAGCCTAAAGCAGCAAACAGGATCGGAGGGTCAGCAGAACAGCGCAATACAACTATTACGCGGAATGTCATAGGGCATCAGACTCCGGCCCTACCGCCGGTTGGACGAACGGAACGAGCCATGCCGAGCTCGAAACAAGGCTGTCGACTGTCTCGCACTGGGGTCAAGTAACAGATTTACGAGGGTCGTACTGAGGCCTGCCGCTCAGTCACGACCGGCCTAATGTACAGGGAGAAGGAGGGGGGGTGTGAAAGTAAACCCGAGGAAA